>NW_027472020.1:0-301431 GCF_965638725.1 Aptenodytes patagonicus
CATAGATTTTGGTCACGTCGCATTGTCAAGCATATTTTGATCTGTCCAAGGCGTGAGCAGTCACAGAGAAAATACACTTTTTATTTTTCCAAGCAAATTTTTAATTTTTTTGCAGCTGAAAGGGGAGATAATACATTTTTGGCAATAGGTAGGACATATTGTCTACCTCAAAAAATAGCAGTTATTAATTTGCAGACATAAGCACCACATTCATGATCGTGGTTCAGACCATCATGAATCTTGTTCCCACAGCACCTGACTCCGCCTCAGTTTCTGTTTCTACTTTCACTAGCAATAAAAAAGATATATTTTTTTTTCTTACACGTGGTAATATAACATTCACGTTCCGTTGTCGTGTCTCAGGTCCTCATGAGACCTTGAGAGACATCTGCTCCGCTTCTGACAGCAAAGTCTCCAGCAGTGACTGCTATCTTTACAGCTTCATGACACCTCATTCCCTTGTTTACACGGGGAGCTGCAAAATTTCTTCCTCCTTTGACCCAGCGAGGATTTGGTTGGGAACATGGTCATCGCGATGACTATTGTGGCTGTAACTCAAACTAACAAAGAAGTGTAAAAAAACACCAAGATGCAGTTTCAGACCACGGTCCTTCTCTCTTCAGTGCTTCGCACCTGGCCCAAAAAGTGCTATTTTGGCCCATTTTTAAATACACAGACGGGTGAAGGTCTGTCCAGGTATCAGCAGACCGAGTTGACGCCACGTCTACAATGTGTTGGATCTCCTACAGGTACTTTGAAAATGAATTTTAAACTGAAAATGAATTTTAAACACGTTTGTTGCTTTCCCATGGGAGTGCAATCATGTGGCTGAAATGATTTCAAGACCTAGCTAGCAAACAAAATAAAAATTTCTTGGTGTAAGTTGTTCTAGAATGAAAACTCCTGATTTTTGAGACCGAGCTCACTGTGGGATAAGCCTTCTTCAGGTTGACTGCTGCCAGACCCATTGGCTGGGATTCTGCCAAGCCTGGTGAGCTTCCATTTACTCACGTGGCAAATGAATAAACCGAAGTAAAAACAAAGGGAGAAAGGGATCACCTGTAGTTTTCCTCTGTGTCAGCAGGATAATTTAGTAATTCAGTAATTAAGCACGTGGTAGCTTCTGCTTGCAGGTCAACATGCTCTTTGCACAAGGAGGAGGCCGGTCTCCAACCTCTGCATCAGGACTCTGTGGCACATTCTCCGCTTTTAACGTAAAAAATGCAAAAATAACCCTGAAAGCGCCTGCCCTGCCCCCCAGGTGAGCACCGTAAGGGCGGAGGTGCAGGAATAGTTTCTCTTTTCCTTCCTTTGTTTTTTGGTGGAGTTTCTGAATGAATCTTTTCAATATGAATTGGGTTTTGTAATGTGATTTTTAAATTTTTTAATTTTTTTTTTTTTCCTTTTTCCCCTTGAATGCCCGGGGTAGGTGTTTCGTCATTTTGGTGTGAAAGAGGCAGATTTTGGGGGTAGGCACCTCGTTCCTAGTGGCTGATTTTTGTTTGAGGGTGGAGCTTGATCTGGGGAGGTCCCAGGTACCTTTGCTGAGTTGGAAGCAAATTTTCTTACTTTCATGGATTTGCCAGAATTCCCTTGTCTTCAACTCACTGATTTTCAGGACGTAATTGGCTCTTAATTCCTGCAAATCTAACTGGGACACAAGAAAATACCCTTGATATGATAGCGTTTTTACTAATTTTTGCAGTCCCTGACTTTTTCATTCCTGCACTCGGATATTGCGTCGCAGCTTGCAGAAAACTTGTGATAAACCCGCCATAGCAGAAACATGAATTCGGGGAAATGCCTATTTCTCGTGACAGAGGGCTCTGCAGAATCAGCAAAATGAAGCCGTAAAGCCTTAAAAAAAAAAAAAAAAAAAAAAAAAAAAGGCCCGGCGACACTGGAGGCGTGCAGCTGCCGTTGGCGGACTTTGTTAGCAAACGATGCACCCAGCTGATAACAGGACGGAATAAAACGTGGATTTACAGCCGACCGCAACAGCTGAAAAAGGAAGGCAAAAGGGCTGTAAGGTACGTAGTTTAATTTACCGGGTCCCTGTTTTTCTAGAAATTTTTGCCCGGCTGCTGCCTATTTGCCTGGTGGTCAAATAGACATTTATAAATCAAACGTCCTTATTTTTAACATCTAAATACTCGGGAATGAAAGAACGGAAAATTGAATGTTATGGGTTTTTGGGATGGGTGCTTAGGGCAATAAAAAATTCAGTAATAACGGCAACAACAATAATAATGCTGCAGTTTTAACATTTATTATTTATTATTATTAATTATAATTATCATTATTATCATTATTATTTCAGTTTTTCCCCCAAATGAATGTTAGTTCGTAGGGCTCCTGGTCAATATTCAGTCAATACGCAAGGGAATTGCAGCGCGGCAGAGCACCGGTATTGTTTAGTGGTTAAAGTGAATGTTTTTCAGTGTAGTTTTTTGGGGCTGCTTGGGCACGAGAGGTGAAGAGGTGCAACAGGCTTAAGCTGTTCCTTTTAGGCACACACTTTCCTTCTCTTTTACAAATAACGATCTTACCCGGTTAATATTTTTTTTTTTTTAGGGCAAATTAGTATCCTCCTTTACATAACTGGAGTTTTTGTTTGTTTGAAAAAATAAAACTTGCAAAACCAAAATGTGGAGATCCGTTCAGTTTTGGTTCTGGAGTTTCAGTAAAATGGAAAAAAAAAAAATCATCTACATAATTAGAGTTGGATGAAAATTCTGCTTTGTGTATATTTGAAAGGAGTTTGCAGTTTGAAAGGAAAAGAAATCCCTCAGTGATGACTAATGACATCATCAATGTTACCTGAGTTATTCTGAATATGAGAATTACTGTACTTGGCCCTTATGGTAACGTATGCATGAGGGGATATGACTTAAGACTGGAATAGAATCGCAGAATCATAGAATCATTTAGGTTGGAAAAGACCCTTAAGATCAGCACGTAGAAACGTTAACCCAGCACTGCCAAGTCCAGCACCAAACCATGTCCCTCAGCGCCTCATCTACACGTCTTTTCAATACCTCCAGGGATGGGGACTCAACCACGTCCCCGGGCAGCCTGTTCCAATGCTTGACAAGCCTTTCGGTGAAGAAGTTTTTCCCAATATCCCATGTAAACCTCCCCTGGCACAACTTGAGGCCGTTTCCTCTCATCCTATGGCTTGTTACTTGGGAGAAGAGACCGACCCCCCCCTCGCTACAACCTCCTTGCAGGTGGTTGTAGAGAGCGACGAGGTCTCCCCTGAGCCTCCTTCTCTCCAGGCTAAACAACCCCAGTTCCCTCAGCCGCTCCTCAGCAGGCTTGTTCCCCAGACCCTTCCCCAGCTCCGTTGCCCTTCTCTGGACACGCTCCAGCACCTCGACGTCCTTCTTGTAGTGAGGGGCCCAAAACTGAACACAGTGTTCGAGGTGCGGCCTCACCAGGGCCGAGTACAGGGGCACGATCGCTTCCCTACTCCTGCTGGCCACGCTATAAGTAGTTTTCCAAAATTGTTAATTTTGGTTTCCTCATACAACAGCGTTCTTCTGAGCATAGATGGAAAAGAAGAAATTCAGCAAATTGGAAATTCTATTAATCGTCCTCTTCTGTTTGGTGGTGGCCGTGGCCTGTGTCCTCATCGGGATTTTAGCAACGAGGGAAACCGTACCCAAAAGCACCCGTAAGTGCTGATTTTATCTGGAGCAGTTGCACAGAATTTTGTAAAACGAGCGAGTTAGCCGTGGTTGAGGCTTGTTGGAAGTGACGTTCATGGTTGGAGAGTTTCGAGACGATGAGAAACGACTTGGGAAAATCGTTAAAAGGACATTTAATAATAATCATAGTAGTAGCAATAGTAGTAGCAATAGTAGGAGCAACAGTAGTAGCAATACTTTTAATTTAAATTATTGAAATTAACCCCTTCGTTTCTCTGCCTCACAGAATTTTTCCCAAACTGCCCGAGCGTGGGAACAGCCGAGCGGATCGACTGCATCCCGGACCAAGTCGCCACCAAGGTCCGAAAACATCAAAAAAAGAAGCAAAAAAATAGGTTTTATAGCTTAACACCTATGGGATAAATTACTCCCATTTAGTAACAAAAGAAATGACCTTGTTTCTACCAGAGCAGGTTTTTTTTAACCATTTTTCAACTGGCAAATGCCTGAATATTTTTTGGTGACGTGCAGCCACTGATAGTAACCAATTTAACCAATTTCAGCCCGTTACCGAGTTGGATTTTTCTCCGTGTGGGAGCACTTGGAGCAGTGACAAAGTCCATCCTGTTGATTTAAATTTAAGTCGGGAACAAAACTGGGCCAACACCAACCAATCTGGAAATTTTTCCACTTTGCTGAAACCGCCTTTTTTTTGGCGTGATATGAACGTTTCTAATGGCATATTAAAATAAAAATTAGCTCATCACGATGCATAAGATTTTTAGGCTGTAATGTTGCAATAGTTTCCGAAGCAAATCGAGTCTCCATCGCTCTCTTACGTTGGTGCCATCTCGATAACGGAACGCAGAATTTAGAAAACGGGGTGAATTATTTCAGTTTTCCAGCAAAAACCACTATCATAATGTCATAAAATAGCATTTAATACAATTTGGCTGCTAAAACCGTAATTAAAGGTCAAACTGATGGCAGAGCCCTCTTTTCCATGGGAGGTGGCATGTAGCGTCGGAGCAGCCTTGCGGATCATTTTAATCTTTAATTAATACATTGGAGCCGGCTGTGCCGTACCAAGTGACTAACGTTAAATATTAACTTATAATTTAATGTTAGTATTAAAGTTACAATTTAATATTAGTATTAAATATTGCTGAATTTGAGAATAAAAGCGGAGAAGCAACGCAGACATCGCATATTGCGGGAAATAGTCTCGCCACAGTCGTGCCACAAGTTCTATTTATGTCTTCCTTTAAGTCCCACATTTTGCATCACCCCTAAGATTTAATTGGGTTTTTTTTATAAGGTTCGGTGCGGAACGGAGCAGGGCCGCAAAGCGAACGAGCTGAAAATCCTATTTCCTTCATGAAGAGTTGATTTCACAAAATTATTTTATTTATTTCAATAATAATAATAATAATAATAATAATAATAATAATAATAATAATAATAATAATAATAATAAATTATAAAGGCAATTTGCCGCTGCCTTTTTTACCATTAAGTGGATTTCAGGCTAAAGGCCGCTGGGAAAATGACAATTAATTTAAATTACATGTAAGCTTGTTTAGCTGGTAGAAAGCCTTGCTTTCCTCATACATGCAAAATATAAATAAAAAGCCAGCAAATGGGCATGTATAACCAGAAATACTGAAAATACTTATTTATTAACCATGCATAGGACGGAGGAGAGTTGGTATTCATTAACCACTCGCTGCAAACGAGAGCAAAGTTTGACGAGGCAAGAAAAACGCCCTGAAAAATGACCCCTCACGGCTGGGACGTGCTCGTAGGGATTTTCTGATAAATTGGTTGATTTCTGTGGGTTTATGTAAAATAATGGTGCAGTTATGTGCGCGGTCACGCCATCGCCTTCGCCCCCGGGGCAGAGCTCAGGAGTTAGCGCTTACGCCGCTGTTAAACCTCTGCTGGCGTCCGCCTTATCTCTAGATAAGCCTGGATTCGGTCCCCGGTATTTCGTATCGGTCTCTCTCGGGTGGTTTTTGTGGCCCGGAGAGTGGGGTGAGCGTTAATGTTTATTTACACAAAGCAGTGGCTTTTATAATAGCGCAAATAATTTTTCAGGTGGACTCTGCTCCTTTCTCGGTGCTGGGCATGAAAGATATAGACTATAAAATATATATACTATAAAAGTTTTTAAAATGTATATATATAAATTATTTACACATATATGAGTAAATATATAAAATATATAAAAATAAATACTAGATATAATATATGATATAACATAACATAATATATATAATTTAGGTATATACATTTTATATATATATAAAAGTATATATAAATAAATAATTTTTCGGGTGGACTCTGCTTTTTTCTTGGTGCTGGTCGTTAAAGGTATAGACTATAATATATATATATAGTATAAAAGTTATATATATATAAAAAGATATATATATATATAGGCACACTTGATACTTGATGCTACCTGAAAATACAAAGTCATTAATAGTCATGAAGACTATTTAAAGTCTTATTTAAATATTCTTATTTTAAGAGTTTTATTTAAATAGTCCATGGTCTAGAAAGAAGAAAGAACAATTGGAAGATGGAAAAGCAGCCTTATAAAACTGGAGAAAGGGAATATTAGCCAACCAGGCTTTGGGGTCGCCTCTGATATTAAACAATAATTTTTTAATATTTAGCCTTAACAGTCATTAAGACAGTTCAAATGGTGGAGCTGGGTTTATAGGGCGTCCGTGCTTGGTCCTGGAGATCTGGATGTCGGGCGGAGGTCGTTTATGGACGCAGCCCTTTACTCCCCATGAAGTTCCCTCCGTATCACTGCGACACTTTGACCCCAGGAATGACTTATTTCATAAAGAACGACAACAAAAATGTTTAAAGTGATACATGACCCAAATCTTACCTTCAGAGGTAAAACCCATTTGAAAAGTGGGTGAATAACTTAATTTCTAATAGCGAAGTGAAGGTGCCCTAGTTTATTGGGCTGGGGAGGTTGGTGTCACCCCACCAAGATACATTTTAGACGATGGATTGAGTTGCTTGGGTTTGTTTTTTTTGTTGTTGCTTGTTTTAAAAAAGGTGTTTTTTTCTCCATTTGAGCCTGTGCAGAACTCGCCCGGACATTTCTGGTGTGGAGGTTGACGTGCCCGATGCTGGGTTGGTGACGCATTCGATGAGGCAAATGGAGATGGCCATAAAACGTAGAGGAAAGGCTTTGTCACTATGCTCAAATTATTGTTTTTTTCCACTATTTTAAAAGCAAAAACAACCTTCACTTTTACACAGTCTTCAGTGCATTACTTTTTTTCACCCTTTTTGTGGCTGTCGCAGCTCAAATGATTCAATGATTTCTGTAAGTCACTTGTGGCTTTAACAGATGTCCAGAATCTTCATTTTTTTTCAGAACTAATGAGCAATTTTCCACCTTGAATCCCCAAAACAACTTGTCGACGCTCTTTGCCACCAAAAGGACCTGAGAGGTCGTTCAGAGATGGAGTCAAACTGGTTGCAAATATTGTATAGGGTTTTCTGGCGGGTGCACCATGGGTGCACTTTATTATGGGATTTATTTATATTAAAATCTCCTCTTTTGGACCAGAGCCTCTGCACCCTCCGCGGCTGCTGCTGGAGCCCCCAGAGCGACACCAATGTGCCGTGGTGCTTTTTCTCTTCAAACCATGGGTACAAAGTGGATGGAGGGCTGCGAACAACTCAAGAGGGTAAGTTGGCACCAAAGCTCCCAGAATTAGGTGCATGCAGATTTCCATTTCAATATAATTATTTCATTATACTTCCCTTCCCTTCCCTTCCCTTCCCTTCCCTTCCCTTCCCTTCCCTTCCCTTCCCTTCCCTTCCCTTCCCTTCCCTTCCCTTCCCTTCCCTTCCCTTCCCTTCCCTTCCCTTCCCTTCCCTTCCCTTCCCTTCCCTTCCCTTCCCTTCCCTTCCCTTCCCTTCCCTTCCCTTCCCTTCCCTTCCCTTCCCTTCCCTTCCCTTCCCTTCCCTTCCCTTCCCTTCCCTTCCCTTCCCTTCCCTTCCCTCCCCTCCCCTCCCCTCCCCTCCCCTCCCCTCCCCTCCCCTCCCCTCCCCTCCCCTTCCCTCCCCTCCCCTCCCCTTCCCTTCCCTTCCCTTCCCTTCCCTTCCCTTCCCTTCCCTTCCCTTCCCTTCCCTTCCCTTCCCTTCCCTTCCCTTCCCTTCCCTTCCCTTCCCTTCCCTTCCCATTTTACTTACTTTTATTTATTTTTATTTTACTTACTTTTATTTATATTTTTATTTTACTTACTTTTATTTATATTTTTATTTTACTTACTTTTATTTATATTTTTTTTTACTTACTTCTATTTATATTTTTATTTTATTTTAATTTCATTTCATTTCATTTCCCCATCCAAGGGTTTCAAGCTACGTTGACACGGCTCTCCTCACCTTCACTTTTCAAGAATGATATCCACACCGTCCTCCTCACGGCGCAGTATCAGACACAAAATCGCTTTCGGTTCAAGGTGAGTTTTTCACCCTGTTAGTGGCAAGATTTTGGCCTGGCTGGCGCAGGAGGGAGATGCTGTGGGGTTATAAAGGCGGATTAATTCCCTTTCTCGCCCCATGACTCCCACCAAAATACACCCTTGTACTTCCAAAGAAAAATTTTGACCAGGAGAGGCTTTTTTGTACCCAGAGGAGCCCAGGCTGAACCCAGCAGGATTTGTGTGTGGAAAATCGCAAATACCTTTAAAAAGATCAGATTTTAACTTACGTCCATTTTTTTTACTCCCCTCGTCATTAGAAAACAGTTTTTGGCCAAATACATTCATTTACGTCTCTCTCACGATTGGTTTGGCAGAAAGCTTTAGCACTTCCAAAGCGTTTTGTGTTTTATGGAAAATTCAGCGCTCAGTGTGTAGTAAATATGCCAAAATCCATGGATTTTTGGGGCTGGACAGGACTTCTGTTCTTGTTTGTTTTGTTTTATTGGGTTTTGTTTTCTTTTTTTTCTTTTTTTTTCTTTTTTCTTTTTTTTTCTTGTTTCTTTTTTCCTTTTTTCTTTTTTTTTCCTTTTTATTCTTTTTTTTCTTTCTTTTTTTTTTCCTTTTTTTTCTTTTTTTAATTCGCTTGGGGCTGGAGGGTGCCACATGTTTTCCTGCCAAAAATCCGGGAGTCAGGCTGAGTTTGGTTCCACCCAGCCAAGGTAGGACACGTAGAAAGACTGAAAATGAGATGCTGAAGAAGGGCTGGGCCATGCCTACGAACATGGTCATGCAGAATTCTGCCTCCTGCATATTTTCCATGGGAAAAATACCCTCAGATCCAGCAATAATGGGAAATGCCCTCATATCTACCCAAATAAAGAGGCTGGGTAGGTTTGCAGTCTTAATTTTGCCGTTTATTGATGTTGACCACTTCTTGTTGTGATGCTGTTTTGACAATGGGTGGTTGGGGTTTTTTTTTGCCAAGTCAAATTTGTCTGGTCATGCTGGAAAGTGTTAAAATGAGGCATTAATTTCTAAATCACTTATTTTGTTCTTTAAATGCATTTTGTCCTTTAAACATGCATAGATCACCGATCCTAAAACACAAAGATTTGAAGTCCCCCATGAGCACGTGGGACCTTTCAGTGGACCGGCAGCCTCCAACTTGAAATATAAAGTTGATGTCCAGCAAAATCCCTTTGGCATCAAGGTGACCAGAGCAAGCAACGGAAAAGTTTTGTGAGTAAATTTTGGGCTTTTTATCCATGAAATCGTGATGCCATCTGTTTTCTCTGAAGGTCTGCGTTGCTTTAGGTGCCCTCTTGGGCACGTGAACTGCTGCTTCTCTTCTTTTGATGGATAAGCAGGAGGGAAAGGCTTTTTCCACATACAATTTGGGAGACGGGGAGGTCTGTCTCGTGGGGTTTTGGTTTTGCCATCTTGGCTCTGTGCCCTCTTCTTCCCTTAATCCACAAATTGTGCCACCCATTCATCAGTTACGATGAGAAATCCTTCCCAGCATCACCTTTTACTGCATCTTTCCTTTCTTATTTATGATGCTCCTCCCGAAGGTCTCAGCCCCCAAAATCAGGTTGCGCTCCAAGTGTGTGGTAGGAGACTATTTGGTACCAACTGGTGCTAAGCTGGACTTAGAATATTGTAAGTAAAAATATTCAAAGTGCTTCTATACTGAAGGATTTTAATATCTTTGTTTTCTTAACACTCCCCCCCCCCCCCAAACCTGACGAAAGCAAAGCTGGGCTAACAGCCCTGCACTGAGACCCGCGGAAGGCAGAAGCCTCAGGAGTAAATATTTATTAAATAAATTAAAAAGTGATTGCTTAGCTGACTGCTAGCAGGAGTCGGATTGCTATCATCTCTTCAAGTTTAATTAATTAGGATTTACTTTTTTTCCTGTTCTTAGCCTTGTTTGCTTTCTTAAAAGCCTCTCTAAAGACTGATTTACCATTAGCAAGCGCATGAAAGACGGAGTGGGTGCTCAGGACTGATTTAGTTGGCACGTGGAGGGGAGAATAATTTAATTCAGTGGGACCTGTTTGAAATGGCACTCTAGAAGATTGCTTAAATTTTCCTTAGACTTTCATGTAATTTGGAAAAAAAAATAACGTTGTGTTTTATGGTTTCAATTAAAAAAAAATTCACAATTAATAAATTATTATTAAAAACACCCAGTATTTTTACTGCGATGTGTAACATGACTGGTTTTGGCCAAATTATGAGATGCATATGAGAAAATTAGTAGTGGCACATGATGCAAATGCTTTCTTAAATAATGGCTTGGGGTTTTTTTTGGGGGGGGTTCAGCGACACTAATGGATCCAGCCTTCAGCATAAAAATTTTTTATGCACCGTTTCATCGTCTTGCCAGGTTCAATACCACCATCGGCCCGCTGCTGTATGCCGAGCAGTTTTTACAGCTCTCCATCAAACTCCCCAGCAGCAACATCTACGGGGTGGGCGAGCACGTGCATAAGCAATACCAACACGATGTCAACTGGAAAACCTGGCCCATATTCAGCAGGGACACGGCCCCTTCCGGAGTAAGCACTTATTTTATTACATTTTCCTTCTTTTCAGGTAAATTCTGGAATCCAGCCATAGTTGGCACATTAACGATATCCGCTGATTTTTTTTTTTTTTGCCTTAAAGAGTTGCCAAGTGTTGCAAAATGTGAGATACCACTGAAAAAAATTCCTGTTGGAATAGCTTTTCCTAAATATTTGGGTTGAATTGGTTGGGTTTTGCTGCAGATCAGCTGATGAACATTGATATCTGACAGACGTGGTTTTGTGCTGTTTTTTCCTGCCCGTGCACTGCTGTGTGCAAAATTTGGTAGATGGAGCACTTCTCCTTCCGTGGCGTCGTATCTTAGGAAATAATGCAAAGTTGCCCTTAGTGGCTGTTGCTTTATAAAGCAAAATAGATCTGCCAGCAATTATTTTGTTTCTACATTTTCTGCCTTTTTTTCCCCAAGGTGCTTTCTAGGGCATCTGGCTTTCAGAAAGTATAAAAGCTTATTCTTCCATCTGCAATGAGATGTTTTATCCTGAATCCGCGAGGTTTTGACACTATATTGCTCTGTCACTGCATCAACTTGCAAAATTTGTGATTTAAAATCAGTCATTGCTATTTATACTCATTTTTTGCTTATTGCTTTTTCTGACTTGGATTCCCACACACGACGTTTTTTTGGGGGGTACTTTGGGGGAAATGGCCGACCAAATGTTATTGCTGTGCTTATTCATAGATTTCAGGCTTGATGAGAAAACGGAAATATTTGGTAGTGTGTGTGTAAGCACTTGAGAAGGTAATGTTATAAAAAACCACCCAATAGAAAACATTAAATTTCTGGTGTATAATCAGTGCTAGGGAGCAAGAAAAGTAATGTAGGTCATGAAAGAAGGAATAATAAGAACATTTTTACACTTGATTTTATGTGAGTCCCTAAACCAGCTTATTTATAACTATAGAATCTCAACCTCCGTTCAACATCGTTTCTCGTTATTGGAGATAAGAAGGAGACTAAACGAGTGTTAAACTGAGGCTGTTTAATGCAGCACCGATCCTTGTGCTGCATTTGGAGTAAGTCCTGAAGCCTTTTGCTGAAATAGGAGCGATGTGAACGGGATTTGGGGAGCAGCTCGATGTTTGCAGTTAATTAACGTTCTAGAAGAAGGATCTTTCAAAGCTTTGAGACATGGTCTATGGGCTGCTACGTCTGTTTTGGTTTTTGAACCAAAACCCGGAATTTGCCTCATTATCGGCAACGCATGAAATTGTCACCTTTATTTTCTTTCCATCCCTACTAGAGATGCAACTTATAACCTTCATCGTTTAAATAATGGATATGTGGAGGTTTGAAGATAGTTCTTATCCAAACAGCTCCACTGAAGGTTGGTTTCCCTAAATTTCTGCTTTCAACAGATTTTAAGCAACTTAAAGGCATTCCATAAAAGAGAGAAATAAGAAAAATGAGGTTAGTGTTGGCGATTTTAGTTTTGCTGTTTGTTTCCTTGTGACAAGTTTAACCTCACGTGATATATTTTTGAGATACCGCAGGGTGCATATAGCTATTGGAGTTTTTTTAATCAGCTTTTCTGATTTCCTTTAAGAACATGGATAACTTATACGGTGTTCAGACTTTCTTCTTGTGTTTGGAAGACAACACTGGAGCCTCTTTTGGTGTTTTCTTGATGAATAGCAATGCCATGGGTAAGGCATTCTCCATTCTCCCTGACTTCTCCATAAGTATTGCAAAAAAATTCGGGGTATTATTTAAATGATCTGCAATGCCATGGGTAAGAATGCCTTCTTCATAGCTCTAAGTATTGCAAAATATATATATATATATATTTTAAATGATCCGCAGGGCTATTGCACTGCGATCCTGCTGAGCTGATGTAGATTTTTTAAAAAATAATCACGTGTCAAATTTTGAATGAAGTTGTCGTAAAATCTGTGACTGCAGCCATTTTTTCAGGCATTTACTCGTGTTTCCTATACAAGCAGCATTAAGGTTGTATTGCAAGACCAGTGTCATACACCTTGTGCGCATTTTTGTCACGTTTAGGGATGTTTCAGCACAAGATATTAGAATCTGAGCCTAAATTTGTACTGAGCAGCACTTGTAAATACATGCCCTTAATTTCCCTTAGATAAGCGTGTACATATTTGGGTGCTTAGTAAATATTCAAGCGTCTTGAGACTGAAAATTTTATGAGAAGAAGTTGTGCCATTGGATTTCTCTTCTCTTTCTGGACTGTAATTGAATGTAAATACGGATATTTTTAGGAAAAAAAAAAAAAGAGCTGAAAACATTCCACTTGCGTTGCAAGCTCCAATGGTTTTGGGTTTCCTTGACTATTTTTTGTTCGCTATTTTCTCCTAGACAATTTTTATACCTTTTGTATCGGCATCAAAGTTATTTGAGATTTAGGTAACATCCCAAATTGATTTGTGCATTTTTTGCTCGCAGAGTTCGCCCTGCAGCCGGCGCCGGCTGTCACTTACAGAACAATTGGGGGAATTCTTGATTTTTATGTCTTCTTGGGAGACACCCCCGAGCAAGTGGTGCAGGAGTACGTGAAGGTACGTTGGTGAACCCCAGCCCAAAGGTGGTGGATCCTCCATCCTTGGAGACACTCAAAGCATGACCACAGACAGTCCTGGGCAAATGGCTCTTGCTCATTTTTTTGACCAAGGGTGGTCTTTGAGTAGATGATCTCCAACCTCCATCGTCTTGTGGTTTATGTTGAGAAATTATGCATTCAACAGATTTTTTTTCCTAAGTTTTCTCCCCCTCTATTTCCATGTCTCTTCGCTATTTTATTAATCCAAAATTAGAACTCAAGATTTGCCCCTCACCTGTTTACTGTCATCAGGCACTGCTCTCTGGGGTTAGTTGGGCTTAAGGGTGAAACTTAAGCACTGATTTTGCTCAGATTGCTAAATCCATCCGTACACGTGAGCTAAAAGTTTGCCAGCACGGCCGTCTGCTACTGGAGCCTGCAATGGTCTGCGTGCAACAACGCACCGGCGGTCATTCTTTACTTATATGCTAAAATTATAGGGTAGATAACGTGCTTAGCAATTCGTCATGATTTTATGGTAGCAAAGTATCTACACTTCTACATATCTATTGAAGTCTCTGTGGCAACTAATTCCCATATGTACTTTTGGGGCCAAATACATGTTTCAATGTATTAAACTTCTTAAAGAACGGATACGTAAATTTAAAACAGCACTAAATTTAGTTCTTTAGTAACTTAAATCTTTAAATTTAGACTAAAACCTTTCCATTCCATTCCATTCCATTCCATTCCATTCCATTCCATTATTTTTATGCAGTTTCCCTTATTTCTATGCAGTTTCCCCGTACTTAGATCATCACAATTTTTTCAGGTTCATTCTGCAGCTTTTCTTTACCTCGCCTCTCCTTGGTAATTCCGCTCCTCAGTTCAGGGGTATTGGTGTTGTGATATTACCTAAAGTCATCATTCAAGTATAACAGCTGCTGTATAAATACATGATAAAATAATGTTATTAAAACTAAGAGCTTACGCTTTTTTGGTAAGGCAGCAAATAAATGGGTGCAATGCCAGAAAACAGAATGAGGTGGCAATTTTATATAACAATAATAATAATAATAATAAGCTTTATGGGTAGCAATGGATACATCATTCTTTGCATCATTCACATTTGGGGTTTTTTTGGGGGAAAAAATAGCATAGAAAAATATAGCAGCTGTGGGCGATTGTGTAAAACACACTTTATCATACTCGAGTTGAATCTCTGGTTTGAGAGAGAATCAGAGAATTTAGGGAATCAGACCCAAAGAGAGGAGGTCAATGATGCTCGTTATTTTTGGTTTTAATTTCCAGTTCATAGGGTTGCCGGCGTTGCCCTCCTATTGGACTCTGGGATTTCACCTCAGCCACTACGGTTACGGGTCTCTCGACGAGGTGAAGGCTGTTGTGGAGCGAAACAGAGAAATTGGACTCCCTTACGTGAGTAAAAATGTGATTTTTTTTTTTCCTCTTTAGCTACGGCCATTTTCCTTGGCTGCACAGTTTTCTATATAAAATGCTGAATGATTTTAAATGCCATTTGCTCCCTTTTTTTGTGGAAACAATTTTTTGGTTTAAAGTTTCCAGCTCAATATATTTATTTCCACGTTATGCGCGTTTCTTTGGCTTAATCTGTGAACCAATGAGATCATCCCCAGTATGCAAATTCACTTTACACTCTCAGAAACCCTGGAAAACTAAAGAGCGTCAGAAGCTAATTTTTTCCCCAATTTAGCGATGGATAGCAGTTAAAAAAATACCTCAGGTGCTCACATCCAGCTGCTTTTCTGGGAATTTTTAATCAAAATGCAGCACGTTGAGAAGATGCGCCGTGGTCGGGACCCTTCGGCATCGCATCTAACGTCCCATCTTCTCCCAGGATGTTCAGCACACGGGTATCAACTACATGGAAGCGAGGAAAGATTTTACTTACGACAAAGTGAACTTCAAAGACCTCCCCAGTTTTCAAACTTATATGCATGACTATGGGCAAAAATACATTATCATACTGGTAAGCATTTAGCTATTAATTTTTCCATTTTAAATAGTATCATTATCAGTATATATGTTTTTTATATATATATATATATATTGGTTTTTTTAATATATATGTTGTTACATGAGGCATCTTTCTGTGTAGTTGCTGGCCTCTACATAATTGGCGCAGAGAACCAATAATTGGCGGAGAGAACTGTTTTCTTTTGTCTTGTTTTCCACTTTTTTAGGATGCTGCTATTAGCACAGAGGCTCTCGCTGACGGTTCTCCCTACCAAGCCTATGAGAGGGGACAAAGCAAGAAAGTTTGGGTTAATGAGTCGGATGGAGTAACGCCGTTAGTTGGAGAGGTAATAGAACCCTTACGAAGTCGGAGCCCAAATCCCATTTAGTTTGGGCCCAGGGTAATCTTCCATGTTTCTGTTATTCTCAATATTTTGCAACATTTCTGTTTTTTTTATCAATTTTCTTTACATTTTGATTTTTCAAAAGGAAAAGTGAGCTAATTTGAAGGTTTGGGAGACATGGGCAGCCAATGTCTGATTACTTTCAATAGTTATCAGAGAGCAATTCCTGCTTTACTGCTTTGGAAATCTGTTTATAATAGATTCACAAATGCAGCTGCTTATTATAAAATTTGCATAACTTAAAAATAATTTTGACTTTAAAAGTGACTGGCATTTAGAACTCGGAAGTTAACAAAGACACTTTCTGCCTTCTTTCTGCGTGTGAATTTAAGAATAATAAAATTCGTATCAATTAATAATGATAACTCATATTATTCAATAATGATAATATTAATTCACTCTTGCAATGATAATTCACTCTTGCAATTTACAGCTCAAAAACCTTCTCCCAATCACTATATCAACGCTGTCCTGCAAAACTAATAATCATGAGGTTTTATACCCAAACGTTTCTCCAGGAGAGCAATTCACATAAACCTGAAGGAAATCTGAGGATTTTAATCTTTCTGCGAGGTCATCAACGGTTTAATTTAATTATTTCCCTTTTTTTATTGTAGGTGTGGCCAGGAAGAACCGTCTTCCCAGACTTCACCAACCCTGACTGCACCAGCTGGTGGGTGGAGGAATGCAAAATATTTTATAACCAAGTGCCCTACGATGGGATCTGGATTGTGAGTAACTCCTGAAATTTTCACATTTTGCAAAAATAGGCTAATAGCAAGTCAAGTTTTAGTCTGCACTGATTCGAAGGAAGATTTACTGAGAACAGCCTGAAATCTGTGTGGGATTTGTATCTTTTCTGTAGCGTTCAATGCGATTGGGTGAAATCCTTGTTTTTCTGGTGTCGGAGGGATTTTGTTAGAAATTGCATTTATCCAATGCGCTGGATGCTTGCTTCTTTCAGTAGAGGTGTATTTAATGTAATTTAATTTATCCAAGAACTGACTGTGACCAGGATCATAATTACCACACTAACTTTTAGTTTTAATAAACGGTATTTTTGGGGAGAAATTATTTTCCCTCTAGAGAAAAGATGAACACCCTCTGCAGGATTTTGGGTTTTAGCTCAGTAAAGTCATTTTTCTCAGGCCAGAACAAATAACCTTTATTATATAAATAATAATCTGCAGGATTGGGGAAGCGTTATAGAACTTAATTTCTCCAGTTTGAGTGGAATACCACCATCTCCACTTAAAATCATCTTTTGGACATTAAGAAAGATTTTCTTCTTTTTTTTTCTTGGATTACTTTGTAAATCAGTGTCCTTGGTTGCTGGACAAGGAATTCAGAGGCTTATGAATATTATACCTTATATGCTTTTTGTGCCCTCAAGTCATAGTCACGGCAAGTGGGTTTGTGACTGTATATTTGGCTGAAAGCCGCGGAAGTATTGCTGTTACAAATGAACGTTATAGCCGCCATTTGAAATTCAAATTTGCGATTTTTCAGGATATGAATGAAGTAGCCAACTTTGTTCAAGGCTCAAGTAATGGCTGTGAGCAGAATGACTTGAACTATCCTCCTTTCACGCCCCGTAAGTCCATCGTCTTTAGCTGTGGAGCAAAAAAAAAAAAAATTCAAAATGTTTGTGAATTACTGTCCTATCAGCTAAAAGGTTTGCATTCTTTATCAAGTCAGAAATTCGATCATTGCCAGTACAACGGTCAGATCAAATTATTCAGAAATTTGGGGTGTAGTTTCTGGGTGAGTCCTTCCTTACATGCGAAATCCATCTGGAAGCTGGATTTAAGCTTATTCAATTGAAAAATTGAAATAGCATCACGCTACTAAATCCCACCCTGTTAAAGCTGCATTTGCGCACGTTTTAGCAGCGGTCGGGGAATTATTTTGCTATTTCTAAATTGATTGCTGTGAGATATGGGAATTTTGAAGACAGAAATAGTCTTTGTTAAAGCAAAGATGAATAAACCTGGAAACCCGTAGTAATGTTGTATGACACAGGTGAGCACTTACCGCTTTGGCCTTGGAGTGCCGGGGTTAATGCAAATGCCAGACTCAGAAAAGGGCCAAAATTTCATGAATGTTCATGAAGGAAAAGAATAGAAATACGGGGTTTTTTTCCCCTTAATTAAATTGATTAAATTTAATTTTTCAAAAACTAATTTAATTAAATCAATTTAAATGCTCTTCCGAACGTTTTTCCTGTAGATATTGTTGATAGACTCTTGTATTCCAAGACGCTCTGTATGGATGCAGTGCAGAAGTGGGGACGACAATATGATGTTCACAACCTTTTTGGATACTCTATGACCCTCTCAACACAACGGTGAGGAATCCTTCTTAATATCTTTGTAAAAAAGGGCAGAGTAGGGCATGTGGCCTCTATTTAGAGAAACTGAGCAATTTCGTTCCCCAGGGGATCTGATCTGGGGATCAATATCAGTCTTCCCACAATGGGCTGAACCTGGGCGTTCAAAACTGTGGTTTTTTAAAATTGGAATTGAATCCTGAATCAAGTCGTAGTGTTGGATTTCAGCGCCGCCGCTATGGGCAGAGAGAGCTGAAGGAGGCCTGAGCTTTATTATTTGGAGTACAAATATGACGAAGGTTGGCAAGCAAACACTTAGAGAGAGATTCTTTAAGGTGAATATGTATATAATTAATTTAGTTAACAGGCATCTTGTTAAACTCAAGGGAGTCTGTGTCCTCAGCTTATTTATCATTGTGACGGAATAAACGAAAGGGAATAGAAACTTGCCTTATACAAATCTATTTCTCTCCACAATTTTTTTTTTTTAATCTTTTTGCCTAATTCCAAACTTTTTTTACTTTCAGAGCCATTGAAACTTTGTTTCCTGGAAAACGAAGCTTCCTTCTTTCGAGGTCTACTTTTGCGGGATCGGGAAAGTATGCTGGACACTGGCTGGGAGATAACGCAGCAACGTGGGACCACATAAAATGGGCGATACCTGGAATGCTGGAATTTGGCCTCTTTGGAATCCCTTATGTATGAAACCAGTCGTTATGGTACTTTTTCAAAACAAACCTGTATCCGTAATACCTGATCAAGCCTGATATGTATAAGACCATCTGGAGAAAAAAAAAAGGCATATATAAATAATTATATTAAAAATATTTCTAAATAAATGTATGAATAAATTATATCAATTACTATAATAAAAATATAATATAATAAATTAATCATATAATATAATAAATTAATAACCTATAATAAATTTTAATCCCCCTATAGATTAATCCCTTTAGGAGTTTGGTTTAAACTTTTTTCCCCCAGGAATAACTGATCTTAGCTTTAGGCCATTTCCCTTGATTGCTTATTGAATTTAGCGGGTATACGGTTATAAAATACCTTATTTTATAAGTTTCCAGCCCCCTGGTGCCTCTACTATTTGTCATTCATTAGTGATTGCCAAAGTGATCGATTTTAGTGATTGCTCTTTAAATGCGACAGGAACACCCACTTCTTAATGAAATGACCACTTCCCTTTTCAGGATTTGAATTTCTGTGACTTTTGGACTACTGCGCTAATGCATGCGTATTAGCACCGAACAGGAAGAAAAATCTCTGGGAGAAAGAGACCAATGAGCAGCGTTAGCTTGTACTCAGTTTAATTTTCTGTACTACCTGTATTTGAATTATTCTAGCTCTGTGTGGGTAGATGGTGGGCTGTAAAATTAATAGCAGAACTCTGATGTTACTGAGAAATCTGTATTTACCTGGCTACTTCTGCCGCGAAAAACATCTTAGAAACTTCAGAAATTCTGTGGTTCAACCAGAGGAAAATACAACGGGCAAATTTAGGTACGGATGAGAGCTTTGGAAGACTCTATGTAGAAATGAGTTCTATGTTGAGAGACTCTATTACCCTGGTTAGCAACTAGGGATGAATTGAAAAAAAAAAATCTCTGCAACTCAGTCCTGGGAGGTTTTTTGGTAGAGATTTGAAGTGTAATGCACCATACAACAACGCATTCTGTTTTTATTTTAAGATCGGAGCAGATATTTGTGGTTTCTTCGAAGATGTCACAGAAGAACTTTGCAGACGATGGATGCAAGTGGGAGCATTTTACCCATTTTCCAGGAATCACAATACTGAAAAACGCATGGTAAGTGGTACATCCTGCTATGAAAACTTGTTTTGTGGTACACCATCGCATTTCTATTCTGATAATTAAATAAAATTCTGATAGTTAAATTTCTGTCACTGATCATTACATAGTTGACTGGTTTGAAACTGGTACAACCTTACGCTTTGGGAAATCCTCACTCCAAAAGGTTTAGCTTTGTAGGGATTGATTGTAGGCACCGGAGAATGCATTTGGCATCATATCATTTTCTGAAATCATCATCTGACATCAAATTTGGTCCCTGTCGGTGGTGTCCACAATGAGGATCAAGCACTTGCTCTCTGACCTACTTTCCTGATTTTTGGCTGTACCCCTCAGTCGTACCCTGAATGCTCTGTGCAACAGCAATAATAATAATAATAATATTTATTTTCAGCTCCAGGATCCTGCTGCTTTTGGAGCTGATTCAGTTTTGGTGAAATCCTCAAAGCACTACTTGAATATCCGCTATACGTTGCTGCCCTACCTGTATACGCTCTTTTACAAAGCTCATACCCAAGGAGACACGGTGGCACGGCCGGTTCTCCACGAGTAAGTTGACCTTCACAATACTGGAACAAAATAATTCAGACAGGTCAAACACTGTTGGGGGTTTGCTAAAGCCATCCATAGTTTGTCAAGGATGCTGCCCGCCACCGTGTGTACAGATGTCTACATTCACGAAACACCATTTTGGACTAATGGGGAGAGTCATCAAAACCCATCTGTAATTTCCGCACGCACGCTGGTTTTATTGTTGGTTACAAAACGTCATTGGCAGCTGATGGAAATTATTCTCCATTGGGTTATATATTTTAAAATTTTTATTTTCTCACCTTTATTTTCTTTATTTTCTTGAAACTCTTGAATAGAACTATATTAGGACTAGATGCCCCCAGAAACACTTATGCATATGCATAATTAATACATGCAAAATTAATAAGCCATGAATTTACTTTCTTAACTTCAGATTACCTCCACCAAAAATAGTCTTGGGGCATCACCGTTTGACGCTTCTCAATAGTTATTCTAGACAACTGAGACCTTGAAACATTAGGATTGCTCATGATAATATTAATTAATATGTTATTAATCAGTAAGTGCAATTAATGCTGCTGCTTTCCTATTTGCTTAGGTTTTATTCTGATGAAGCAACGTGGAGTGTGGATAAGCAGTTCTTGTGGGGTCCTGGGCTTCTCATTACCCCTGTGCTTGATCCAGTAGGTCTCATTTTCTTGATGCCTTGTAATGAATTCACAGGGGCTCCTCGAGTCACCAGTGACACTTTTTCTACAGGAAATTGCAGTAAAACCCCAACAAGTTAAATTTCTCAACTCTCTATTCCCCTCATTCATTTATTCCCTCGATTTGAAACTGCTTTTGAATTTTCTCTCTTATTCAGTCTTGGGATTGTTATTCAGCTGAAAAGTAGGAGCTCCCCTATTTAGGGCATGTGTATTTCCCCTGAAATCATGCTCCTTCTCCATTTTCTAAGCTAAAAAAAGAAGAAAAACAGGGTCTTCCATTTCCCTGATGAACCTAATAAATTTGCTCTGGTCCCGTTTTAGCCTAAATTGTCTTGGTGGGAACTGGAAGGAGTGTTCCCAAAGAGGCCCTTGTTCATTACCTCTAATACATCTCCAGTGGAAACACGTGTCTTAATATATAAACTTTTATTATAACCTTCTTTCATGCATATTAAATACATTTTCTCTAATTTAATTTTCTCCTTAAATTCTTTTTTTCCCCTAAATTTAATTTTCTACTTAAATTCCTTTTTCTCTTTAAATTTACATTTTTAGCATATTAATTAGATGCTTGTCTTTGGACTCCTCATAAACCTAGTTGGTTGGTTGGGGTGTTTTTTCTTCATTTGTTGCTCTCAGTGAAAGAGCCCACAACATAATTTTATCACTAAGTAGAAAATCTTGCCCATTTGTGCCACTATTCTTATATTGCTTTATTACTTCTCTTTTCCCATCCTTTGGGAATCTGATTCTTCCGTTGCAAAATTCTGCTTCACCTCCTCCCTGCATCACCTCTGCATTTCATTCAGACTCAGCTTCTTATTTGTCACTTGATTTCACTTTACCTGTGATTCATCAAGACATGATAAAAAACCCACGGATCGTTGCTTTTCCTGTTGCAAAATCTTGTACATAATGCTCATGAATTCTTGTACCGCATACACTATTTAGAAGAACAAAGCATTTGTTAAATGTAGCAAATATCTGAAACAAGCCAATGTGGCAAAAGGAAAATTAAGAAGAGTTAATGATGCTTGTGAATACCCTCTGAGACGGTGTGTTTGCAGCATTTTAATTTTGGGTTACAAACAGTGAGTTTCTCTCTTATGGCTTTGCTGAAATGTTACCTGGATTATTATCTTCCTTTTTGGGCATTGTCATAGAAAACTGTGAAAGAAAACCAAAAACTGAGGGGAAATATTGATAGTTTTCTCATTGTCAACTTTATTATGTTGGCTTATTTTCGTCGTATTTTTCTTCCCCCCCGTCCAGTTGAGGAAGGGGAGTGATAGAGCAGCTGGGTGGGCACCTGGCCGCCACCCAAGGTCAACCCTCCACATTGGATTAATGTAGGTTCAAATGTGAAAGTAATTTCTGTGTTCCCACTCCAGGGGGTGGACATCATCCGAGTGTATATCCCTGATGCAGTCTGGTACGATTATGATTCGGTGAGTAGGATAATTGAGTGACTGTTTCTAAATGTCCAAGTGAGAAGGTCACATAGCTGTGGGTTGAGTTCAGGATTTAGGAAGACAAGGCTAAACGAAACCTTAAGCAAAGGGGGTGTGTGTGTGTGTATAAAAAAGAGAAATATAATATTACTAATAATGCACTAAGGGGTTTGCCATTAACTCTTCCTAATGTCATTTCTGGAAATAAATTTCCCACTGTGGTCGTGGCTTTAGTTGGTGGAAAAGGGACACAGTTTGCTTCAGACATCCCAGCAGGACCTGCTCTCACTGGGTTGATTATTAAATAAATAATCTGATATAATAAGCTGAAATTAAATAATGAGAGTTACTGATTTATATATAGCATTGTATAGCATTCTGGTCTATGGTGGTTTGACTTTCGTGACCATCGGCAGCAATACGGGTATTCACAGAGCTGAAACCTTTGACTAAAAGGAAGAATTGAGATAAAACTCAGGATTTAAGGCAGCGGTGAGTAATGCAACCTACTCCTCCTTTTTCATCCCTGTTAATTAGGGTGCAAAAATCTGGTTGAGAAAACAGTGGACAGATATGTACCTTCCCGCAGACAAAATGGGGCTTCACTTGAGAGGAGGCTACATCTTCCCGTTCCAACAGCCGGCCACCACAACAGTGGCGAGGTAAATCTCCAGACTGAACGTTTTCTCCACTAAATTGTTATGACACGTGGTTTCAAGAATGGACTCGAGGCCACCCGGTTGCAGGAAAAAAAAAAGTAGCATTATTATCATCATCATTGTAATTATTACTTTTTATTAGTAGTATTAGTATTACATTATTACATTACAATATTGCATTATGACTATTAGTATTTGTAGTAGTATTTGTAGTAGTAGTATTATTTAGTGATATTTAACATTTGCACCTTGAAATTTGGGAATAACTGTCAGTCACCACTCACTGCCACAACTAACGACAAAACATGTTTAATGATTAACCAGAGGTGGGTTTTTTCGTGTAGCATTTTAATCTCGCTATGGATTTTATTCTGTTGCATGAAAAATCATTGAACATGAAAACCTTGGACAGCCAGGGACTAATGCCAGACAATTCTCAAAGTTTTGAAACCCTGTTGAACGCTATAGTCTTAATATGAACATTAATGACTGCCTAGATATTTATTATACATGTAAAATTGTGTTTGTTTTTTTTTTCCCCCCAGCCGTAAGAATCCTATGGGGCTTATCGTTGCACTGGATGACAATAACGAAGCAGTTGGAGAGTTATTCTGGGATGATGGAGAATCAACAGGTGGGCCTTTATTGACTGTCGTAGTGAAGCAACAATAACAACCGAAATATTAATACTTGCAGATTTGAATTGTTGAACTGATTTCATGGAAGGAGGATAATTTTTTTAAATTTAAAACATTTTTGAAATTTAAATATTTTAATGTAAAAAACTTAAAAATTTAAATATGTAAGAAGCTATTACTACTTTTTCACCATCAAGTGGAAAAATGCAATCTTAAATTTTTTTTTTTTTTGCTTCTTCAGATTTCACAATAGTCTTACATACAGAAAATGTTCCTAACTGTTAAACCGCACTGTCACAACTCATATATTTTCTGTTATGCACCCAAACGAGTTTTAATGGGTACAAGAACACACATAATCCATGTTTCACAAGAAGATTCAGCTGAAGATGAAAAACTCGTACAGTTACTGAACGGTTTGGAATTAGTTAAATCCCTTGGGAAATCAGCAGCAATGTTGTTAACTCAAAAGGTGTGGTATTGAACCCAAAATTTGTTTAGGCATTTGGTTCCCACAGCATATCCGTGAATTTGAGTAAGTTGAACAGGCTACACGTATTGTTTCCAACCTCATTTTTTGTTAATAGCTGCCTGAAAACTTATTTTTCCGATACAATAATCAGGCCAAAGCCCCTCAACCTCTTGTGATGGACTGGGATCGATACTACTCAACTGCCAAGTGTTTTTCTATCAAACAATTTACATCCTTTTAAGAAAAAAGTTTAGTGTAATACCTTAATTCAACCCAAGTAAAAAAACTTGAATTTTAGGCTAAATGCATTTTTCTTAGTGTGAAAATACCTTCAGAATACAGGTGTGTCTAAGAAAAGCAGAGGTGATTCCAGAGCAATGGAAAACCCTTGCCAAGAAAAATACTGTGATTTTTTAATTTCAATCTTAAGGTGAAGGTATTTTTGGAAAATGAAGAACCTTGAATTTTCTAAGGTATTTCTGAGGCTTCAGTTAGGCATCTAGTTTTCATTAGATTCAAATAACTTTGGATACTTAAATCCTTCAGGTGCTTTCGAAGCCTTTGTCCTTCAATATACTTTTTCTATAAAAGACAGCAAGCAGTTTAAACATTTATTCTGAAATGATTTTTGGAAGACGTTTTATAAAACACTCAAGCTTGTATTAAAAGTAGATTATTTTTTATTATTATTAATATATTATTACTATATTGTTACTATATTATTACATGATGATGATGATCACTTTTATTTGACAGATTTTATTGCTTTATTTGCAACCAACTGTAATATTAAGAGCAAAGGGCTTTGTTTTATGGCATATTCCTGTTAATGCTACTGCCTTTCAGGTGGACCTGATCTCTAATTCATATTCTATTATTTCCATAGGCTGCTGTGAATGGGAAACTTAATGGGGTTTTCCAAAAAATGGGAAAAATATTTGAGCTTTATTTAGCTATACTGAAATTGTAGATTAGAAACTAGGAGAAGTTCCTTAACCTTAGAAAGCAGACCAAGACAAATTACTAAAATACACCAAAAGTATACAGTAAAATGGCACATATTTGGCATTAATATATATTGGAGTCTATAGTCCTTCATCTAAGAGAAAAATAATTGGAAAAAGCCCAGTGGATTACGACAGACAGCTAGGAAAGGCTATCAAAAGTAACAAGAAATAGTTTTCTGAGGCCAGGAATAATACAAAAAAAGAAATACGCACAATGAAAGGGACAAAAATGGGCAGGTTAGGTGGCTTTCTGGCACCCCCAGCAGCATATAACATCATGACTCGGTAGGTAACTTCTGAACTTGAAAAAGACTACCAAAAAAATCAGGATTTCAGGAAAATATTGACACCCTGGATCCATTTGACAAAAGATTTGAATTGGCAGGATGCTAAGTATCAACACTTATTGTTCCCTCTTCAAAAATAATTAGGATTTCATAGATTGTTGCTGTTTGTCCCGCAGCTGCTCAGTGGGTCAGCTTTTGAAGGCAACTGTAATGATGATAATTGGCATTTTTTTGGCCTTCTAGCTTTCCTTTTCTAATGCCGTCTCATTCTGCACTGCAACTGTAATTTCTTTCTCCGCATTTTAGGTACTGTTAACAGCAAATCCTACATTTCCTATGACTTTAAAGTTTCCAATGTAAGTATATATTTTTTAAAGGCTCTAATTTTAATTTCCAGTTTTAAACAATAATACTTTCTATGGTTATTCCTTTTTCCCCTCCCTATTTTCCTAAAACATTTACTAAAAAAATGAAGTATTTGACAAAGTCTAAGAGTCAAAGTATTGTCACTTGACCAAGACGGAAATCTGATACTTGTCTTTTCTTGCACTAATTATTTTTAATATCTGAAGATTCCCCAGTTCCTGCTACTTTGTAGAACACACACAAAAAAGTATGTAGAGTTTATGACAATTTATAGAGCAGAAAAACTGTAAAGCATCAGTAGCAGTTAGGATAAGAAAGGAGATGAACGGATTGTTTGTGAGTCTCAAAAATTGGAAAAGTTGACAAAAATCTGTGTATATCGGAAAAAAAATGTAGCTGAATGTCTACGGTGAGAAAATGTCAGAACCCAGAGCATCTATATCATGATTTTTTATGGTAGTAAGAAAGTTTTATATTGGTGTACGTGACAGCCATGGCACAGTTCGAGAGGCTGGACTCATCTAATATTATTAAATATAATTGAACAGAGCCTGGCTTTTCTATGTCAAGAAAAGTGAATATGCATACGTATATTGTGCATATAATACAGACACACATGTAATATACGTAACAATCATCTATATAGAACATAGAAAAAAATTGTCGCTTGTCAATTTAAATCGGGAGAAATTTTGGCAACTGAATGCAATTATTTCACTATTCCTCAGAACGTTCTACAAATGAATGTCACAAACAACAACTACGCTGATCCAAGCAACCTGACGTTTGAAGAAATCAAAATATTGGGATTGCTCCAAGAACCAGTGTCGGTTACTGTGTTGCAGAACAATGACGTGCAAAATTCTTCTCATAATATCACCTATAATCCTGTAGATAAGGTAAATAATAATAGGAAAACTGGAATGAAACATCTCTGGAGTTGTACCGCCTGTATTTTATATATTGAAAAGGAGAGTAGTCAATACTATGGTAAATGCCACAGTATATGCAATGTATTTTATTAAAAAGTATGATTACATTATTTACCTTAATAATAACAACGTTAATTATGTTAATAATGTTAATTACGCTAAAGAGGGTGGATTTTTATTTTGCCGTCAGACATCACATGCGACACAAGGTTTTTTTTTGCATTTATTTATGCAGGTGCATTCAATTTCTAAGGGGAGGAACAGCTTTAGGATTTTAATTGATATTGTAGGAGGGTAAATAATATTTACATTTTTTTTAAACACTTACATTTTAATTTAAAAAGGCTAAAGAGCCGTGCACTTATCTTCACCCCGGTGTGCTTCCACGGGACTTGCGGGATCAGATCTTTTTCAGATCTTCTTTGCAGGAATTTCAGATGCGTGAATTTGTAAAAATAAGGGTGTCTCAGGAGAGATGCTAAGTTTGGCGCAAGTTGCCGCGTAGGGCAATTTCTTGTTTTTAAGGATCTGAAAAAAACATTGATGGGAGGTAGAACTTAATAGTGCTTTATTGTTTAATATTTATAGGTTGCTCTCATAGAAGGACTCCAGCTCGAGCTGGGAAAATCGTACTCATTAAGATGGACGCTAGGAACCAGCGTCAACGAAAAATACAATTGTCATCCCGGTCTGAACGCTTCCAAGGAAAAATGTGAACAGCTCGGCTGTGTCTGGACTGTAAGCAAAAATTTGTGAAAACCAAATTGGGAAGAAGCATGTTAAGAACTGTAACTTTATTTTTTGTATTTTTTTTTTCCACAAAAGAAACACTCATTTATCATTCTCTCTGAGAGAGAAGGACTTAAAAAAATAGGTGGTTTATTGAAACTAATGTCATTTTCAACAACTTCTGGTCTTCTGAAGTATGTGAAAAATAGACAAAAAAGCTGGTATATTTTGAAAGATGGTAACAAATAATATTAGGGTTAGAAAAAGTAGAATAAACCTGAGATCACCATCTTCACGCAACTCTCTGCCCCTGCAGCTGGGACCTGCAAGGCTTTTTTTGTTTTTTGGGGGTGCTTTTCTGCTTTATCCTATTCTTATACTAATTGAAAAATAAGTAAATTTAAGTAAATAACAAAGAATAAATAAATAAATTTAAATAAACCTGATTCCTCTGGAATTGAGCATAAGAAGAAATCCTTGAACGTCAGGGAAAGTTTCATCCTTCCATGAACTTAACTGGTTGTGTCCCTGTCTATCAGATATGCCCAAATCATAATTCCTGATATTGAAGCTTTTTACCGGATAGTTTTTATTTCTGGATATCACATGGCTGTAAATAGATGTTTTGTGCCCTGATGGGAATGCTCTTTTGAGTCTTCCTTCAAATGACATTAGTCCATCATTCCCAAAATCTTCATTTTAAAACTTGGACGTGTCGTCTCAGGATGAAGTTCTGGTAGCCACTCCTAAAGGAACAACAGGCTGAAATGGTTGATAAATTTCCCTGAATTTGTCATGTTATTAGAAACACTTTTATAATTTAAGATATTTGGAAATGGCTCGTCAGCACATTCTGGTCAGGTGTGAACTGGATATATTTAAAACCCCTTCTTAAGTCAAAAGAGGCTTTGAATTTGGTGATGAAAGATGAAAGAATATTCACTAGGAATAAAGACGAGGTGAGCAGGCGTAGTTTCTTTTTTACAAATAAGCAGGAAAAATCCTAAATATTCAGAGGTCGGAAGATAATGCATTAACCAACATCAGCACATCTAACTTCAGAATAACTTGAGTGTTTATATTCAATTACAGAAGAAAAGGAAAGTTACTTTGACCTTGCTATCAGGAGATATTCAATAGATAAACCACAACTCCCACTGGGTATTTTAAAGATAATTTGTATGAGTAAAAAAATGTAAAAGCTGATGGAGAGCTCACATCTGACAGCGCTAATAAACATCCTCTTGAAGGTGTCCAACACAGCCGGAGACCATAGAGACTTAAAGGTCTTTTTTTGTGGGATTGAGGTGAAGGTCATAGACGGAGGGAATACTAGATCATTGTCACTTTATAATGATACAGACAGGACTGAACAGCCTTGAATTAATTAATTATAGCTAAAATAGTATAGAGATCAGTGGGTTCAGCACTGCTTCTTTATTGTTCAGTAACAGCATGAAGTTTGGGGCAAAATTCTACATTAACTAGTTAGCTGGTAAAAACAAGAATTTTGGAATTCCTGCTGCTAAATCAAAAAAAAGTCAGCAATCAAACAGTTCCCTCATCAGCCACATGTTTCCATCCGCAGGAAGATCCCTCCAGTTTAAGAGTTCCATGCTGCTATTACAACGGCCCTGACAACGCTTATTCTGTTGCTGATGTAAAATACACGTCATCAGGTGTGACGGCCAATCTCACCTTCAACAAGAGCAGTCTCAAAGCCTACGGGAAATCAATGTTGCCCATCAGTACCCTTCGCCTGGAGGTGAAATATCACAACAACCATATGCTGCAATTTAAGGTAATGCATAATTTCTCTGAGCCTGTATTGTTCCACTGGTCAAAATAGTGTTATTTCAGGGAATAATGTTTCTAGTCAATTTTGCGTTATATGGATAATGCTTTGTCATCAAATAAGTTTCTCCTTTTAACCAAATAGCTTCTATTGCTCTGAGTCTTGAATCAACTCATGCCAACTTCTATGATACAGAAAACCTGAAGAAAAATCTCTTAAGGCTGGCTAAAAATTCAATCAAAAAGGTGAAATTTATTTATCGTACATAAAAATACACTTGAATCAATATATTTAAATAATTAAATGAGTCATTCCTGGCCCAAAAGAAAACCTTAAGGTTCGTTATTTCCCAACCCAAATATTTTGAAGGAATTTGAGAAAGAATACATATTGAAAGAAAACACTTATCTCAGCAAATTTATGCAACCATTTCAAGTAATTCAGATTTCTTACTGTTACTGGAAAGAAACAATCGAACAATTCTCTGTGTCCGACTCAGAGTCTTCCACTCTGTAGATTAATTTCTATCACTTAATAGTAATACAAGAAGGTGCTTTCACTATTTTTATCCTGATTTCTTGAAAATGTAACTTGCTAATTTATGCATATTCCATGTACATTGAAATGAATTAATTTTCCATGGATAGATTTATGATTATGCAAATGAACGCTATGAGGTGCCGGTACCGCTAAATGTCCCCAAGTCCCCAGAGAGCACAGTCAAGAATCGACTTTATGACGTAACGGTTCAGAACAAACCATTCGGCATCCAGGTTCGACGCAGAAGCACAGGGACAGTGATGTAAGCCATGCTTATTTAATTTCTTTTTTTCATTTCATTTTGCTAATTTAATTTTTTCATGTAAATTTTTCATTTAATTTTTTTATTTCATTTTTCATTTCATTCTGTTAATTCCATTTTTTTATTTATACATTTAATTTAATTTAATTATTTTTCTTTCCTTTTTCATTTCATTATTTCTTCCCCTCCCCTTTTCTTTCTTCTCTTCTCCTTTTTCCTTTTCCTTTCTTCCTGCCAAAACATTTTATTGTCCGGTCTGTTCTAAATGCCATGAGAGAAGTTTTTGTGTCCTTCCCATAAAATCGTCGCATCTGTCAAATACTAAACTCTGCTCCAGCGGTGGTTGCTTGACCTTTGCGTAAGTATGAGAATATTAACCCAGAGGAAGGATGGAGAAGGTGACCTGAACAAGACCCTATTTTTTGCCCACGTTGGCGAAGGTGTTTTCCTGCCACCTCATACTTTGATACTGGCTAAAAGTCCTCTGCATCATCTTCAAGTACAAAGCATAGACGTTTCCAAACACTGGTTTTTGTGCCGTTCCCAAGTACCTGGGCGATACAACAATTTTCTACTTCCCTTAGTTGACCACAGCATTGTTTAAGAAGGGGTTTTGTTTGTCTGTTTGCTTGTTTTTTTGTCTTATGCTTTTTGATTAAAAATATTCTTTTTGCCATTCTGTAAAGTAATCAAAAATTAATTGCAAGTTGAGTTCCTTTTTTGCCAACCAGAGTAAATTATTCCTTCCATAATTCAGCCTCCCATGTCTATGGCAGTCATTGGAAGAACACTGTCAGATTGTGACTCAGTTTTTAACAGAAAAAAGCTGATTTACACCTAATATTTTAACATACTCTGCACAAAAAAAACCCCACCTCTAAAAAAAAATACATTAAACAGTAAAAAAAAAAAATTAAAGTCTAAAAAAAGTCTTAATGTTGCTTAAGTTTTCTTGATAACCGTAAGAGTTTTATTCCAACTCCTGTGAATAATGAGATTTTTAGAGGAAAAAGGGTTGGCCTTGTAAGGGGGACCACCAGCTACGGCCAGTGCTGAAATTGCTGTTGTCTTGTTCTATTCTCCTTTTCAGCTGGGATTCTCAGCTACCGACTTTCACCTTCAGTGACATGTTCATTCAGATTTCTACCCGTTTGGCATCCCAATATCTGTATGGGTTCGGCGAAACTGAACACACCATGTTTCGACGTGACATGAACTGGCACACTTGGGGAATGTTCAGCAGGGACCAACCTCCTGGAGTAAGTGGGGGAAAAAAAAAAAAATCCCCATTTTGCTTTCTTTTCTGGAATTTCTGCTTTTTTGCTTTGTATCAACCAGTGTTGATTGGTTATGGAGATAGCCAATCCTGCATGTGGGTCGGGGCAACCCCCGGTATCAATCCAGGCTGGGGGATGAAGGGATTGAGGGCAGCCCTGCCGAGAAGGACTTGGGGGTACTGGGGGATGAAAAGCTGGACATGAGCCAGCAATGTGCGCTCGCAGCCCAGAAGGCCAATCGTATCCTGGGCTGCATTAAAAAGCAGCGTGGCCAGCAGGTCGAGGGAGGTGACTCTGCCCCTCTGCTCTGCTCTGGTGAGACCCCACCTGGAGCACTGCCTCCAGCTCTGGAGCCCTCGGCATAAGAAAGACACGGACCTGTTGGAGGGGGTCCAGAGGAGGGCCACGAAAATGATCAGGGGGATGGAACATCTCTCCTGTGAAGAAAGGCTGAGAGAGTTGGGGTTGTTCAGCCTGGAGAAGAGAAGGCTTCGGGGAAACCTTATTGCAGCCTGTCAGTACTTCAAGGGGGCTTATAAAAAAGATGGTGGCAGACTTTTCAGCAGGGCCTGTTGCGACAGGACAAGGGGGAACGGCTTGAAACTAAAGGGGGGGAGATACAGACTAGATAGAAGGAAGACATTTTTTACGCTGAGGGTGGTGAAACACCGGCACAGGTTGCCCAGAGAGGGGGTGGATGCCCCATCCCTGGAAACATTCCAGGCCAGGTTGGACGGGGCTCTGAGCAACCTGATCTAGTTGAAGATGTCCCTGCCCGCGGCAGGGGGGGTTGGACTAGATGACCTTCAGAGGTCCCTTCCAACCCAAACCATTCTGTGATTCTGTGATCTGTCCTCCTGGGTCAGACCTGGGCAAAGTCCTACAACTTTGGGACTGAATTAGGACTTACAGAGTCAAACACAAACATTCTATGTTTCGGCATACCCATGTGTTGTTTTTTGCTTAACACAAATATTGGCAATTTGCAAGGGATTAATCATGGGATAGCGGTGCCTTATTATAGCTATAATTTGAAACATTCTGAGTAAATGAAAAATAAGAGAAAGTCACCAGCTTGTTTCGATGATAAAGGCTACCTGGAAATATTTCAAAAGAAGATAAAGTTTTCTCCTAGGGAAGTGATTTCATATTAACAATTTTTAAAGCTAGAAATAAATTTTCTTCCCTCCACACCTTGAGCACTCAGAAACAGATTGACCTCAAAATTTGAAGCTGAAAATGATTGCTCCTGGTCAACATTTCCTGTTGCATGTTCAACATGCAAGATTTTTTGTTGCACGCTCGACCATTGTGTATCTGATCATTTATTAACCTCGTTATTTATAATGGATAATTTATTGGTAGATGCAAATAACTGAATGCTTACTATGTCTTTCCAATAGAAAATACTTTATTTATTTTGCAGTACAAGATGAATTCGTATGGTTTCCAGCCATTCTACATGGGTCTTGAAGAAGACAGCAACGCCCATGGAGTTCTCTTGCTTAACAGCAATGCAATGGGTAAAAAAAAAAGAAAAAATCACTCTATTTTCTCAACGTATTTTACTTCAGTGTTCAGTTTTTGCCTTACCCAGGCATTTGTTGCCTTCTTGCACTTCCTTCATTTTCCAGATGTGACCTTCCAGCCCACACCTGCTCTGACGTATCGCACAACTGGGGGAATTCTGGACTTTTACATGGTTTTGGGCCCAACACCAGAGCTCGTCGTTCAGGAATACACTGCAGTACGATTCTCCTATTGCAAATTCAAAGTGTTTTGGGGTTTTTTTTGTTTGTTGGTTTGGTTTGCTTTTTTTTGGGGGGGGGGCAGTATTTTGGATTTTTGGTGGGGTTTTTTTTGTTTTGGTTTTGTTTTCTTCTGTTTTCACCTATTTGCAGTAAGTATTCTTTCTTTTTCATTTTTAGCTGGTTGGGCGACCAGTCATGCCACCCTACTGGGCACTGGGATTCCAGTTATGCCGCTACGGATATGAAAATGACACTGAAATCGCCAAGTTGGTGGAAGATATGAAAGCAGCCAGGATCCCCTATGTACGTTGAAAGCCATTAAAGCTTGCAATGGCACTTGAATTTCTGGCTTTGGGGTATTGTCTAATTTAAAACAGTAAAAGAAACGCTGTGATTAATGTCATAGTTCAACTTTTCCGTGCATGTTACAGGGAAACACGAGGGAAGCAAAAGCAACTTCATTTGCATTATACGTTGTCCTGTACTGGGAAAGCTACTTTTTGGCATGGGTTGTTTTTGGAAAAGTTGCGAAAGCTTTAGACCTAATGAAATAGGTATATTTAGGTATGATCTAAATTAAGCATGGCTTTCATTTTACAGGTAGTTAACATGAAATTATTTCAGTATGGCGCAACCGATTCCCTTGTTTCTGGACAGTGTGTAGTAAAACGTATTGTAGGCAATGTGTATATCGACATATATTTATACATATGCACAAACGCAGGGGTAGGGTTTTTTTGCTTGCGTGTATGAATTTCTGCCTTCACAATAAATATGGTGGTGAAAGCTGAATTTCAGACTGGATAGGTTGTGGAAGTGTGTTCATCTGATAACCTGAGCTTTAAACTGCAGCAGATTCCAGTTTTACATTAAAAAAAAAAAAGTCAGTGGTTTGCCTAATTTTGCAAATGGATGATGAATTTGCTGATGGATGATGTCATTCAGGAACTGAACAAAAAAAGCCCTTTATTTTAATTTTTTTTGTGTGAACTGCAGGATGTCCAGTATGCAGATATTGATTATATGGAACGGCAACTGGACTTCACCCTTAGCCCACGCTTCACTGGATTACCAGCTCTAATTAATAAAATACAAGAAGAAGGAATGAGGTTTATCCTAATCCTGGTGAGTGTTGAATTCTCGTTCTAAATTACAGTATGTCGTTGCAGAATACATTTAACAGCATTCCTGCGTTTGTCTTTTGAGCATAGAAGTAAAATTGTATTACCTTTAATTTTAGGATCCAGCCATATCTGGTAATGAAACCGATTACCCCGCCTTCACCAGAGGTTTGGAGAAGGATGTCTTCATAAAATGGCCCAATACCAATGACATCATCTACGCAAAGGTGCTATTCTTAAAAAGCTGATTATTTTATCCAAATAAGCATCACGCCAGGTTAGATGTTGGGGAGAAGACTTCTAATATCACGTACATTCTGAAATTTAGTTGACACATTGAGTGCTACAAATGGAAATGTCTCCAGTTTGTGTCACCATTGGACTATGTAGCAGCAAAGCTTTATTGCTGTTGATATTAATTTTTTATAAATTTGATTATTTTAACATCTCCTTCCTCCTACTAGGTCTGGCCAGATCTTCCCAACGTAGAAGTTAATAACACACTGGATTGGGAAACGCAAGTGGAGGTAAATGTTGTTATCTTTTGGTGACTGACACAAATAGAGAGGGAGCAGCAAATTCATTAAGGTTTGCAGGAGTGAACTGGCTGATAAAATTTTATCTAAGACGACAGATGCGGAAAGTGACCAGCTTTTCTACCAGAACATCAAAAAAACCTAAATAACATCAGAGTGAGTTGCAGAAACTGTCCAGCCTTTCTGCCAGAACATCTAAAAACTGTAACGAAACTATGAATTTTTTAAGAACAAATTCCAACATTTTAGTAGTGGGTTGCTTTCAGTCCTGTCTCTAAGCTTTATTTTTTTATTGCTACTATTTTTACAGCTCTACCGAGCGTATGTAGCTTTTCCAGATTTCTTCCGCAATTCCACAACTGAATGGTGGATGAGAGAAATCACTGAAGTCTACACAAACCCACACAATGCATCGAAAAGCTTGAAGTTTGATGGCCTATGGATTGTGAGTGTAAAAAATTATTCTGTTTCTGACATTTTTCTGCATCCTTTTATCCTAAGGTTGGTTCTCAACACCTCAAAACCCAGCAATGTTCTGGGCCTCCAGACGTTTAATGCTAAATATCATGAATGGTTGACTAAAGTTTAAAAATCCTTCTTCTTGTTAACAGCGTCATTATTTGTTCTTTTTTTTGCCGGTTGAAAAATTTTACTTTCTCAACTCTTCATTATTTACTTTTGACCTGCCTAATGGCTCTTTTGCAGTGCTGTTTTTCTTCTGTAAGTTCCTAAAGTTTGGAGGGTTTTTCTGGCAATGAGAGACTTATTTTTCACCGTTACTACTTCTGTGAGGCAAAATGAGATAAATAACAGGTTTAGCTTGCTTCTTAAATGAAGTGAACTTGCAATACCTGTAGAATCTATTAAATATTAGCGTATTCCTAGAGGAAATCCCCAAATGTCTAGAAATGCAGTAAAATATTTGGTATTTTCCCGTACCCCAGCTCTGGTGTACTGTTGCAACCAGAGGACCACAGGCACCGAGGACAAGAGCCATCGTTACGAAGTTCAGAGATTTTAGTAATTTACATATCTGTAGCTATATTTTCTGTATTGATTGCAATTTTACACAGAGGAAAACCTGCCTTTTTCAGGAAATATGACTGATAAATAAGTACTTAAAACTGAAGCCTCTGCCTTCAATTAATCTCTATGAATTCGATGCGTCACTCTCTGGGAGATGAGATGTTCAGAACCTGTCTGTGAAGGGAATTGCTCGTCAGAAAAATTTATCTGTTGAACCATTGTTTTATATTGATTAAAAAAGAAATGCACTGGGCGGTCCTGAAAATCTGAATTTTCCTGTTCATTTCATTTACTCAGTCAGCCCGCTGACAAAGAGAATTAAATATTAGGGGCACAAACTAAAATAGCTGAAAGGAACTAATTGCCCAAATTTCAGAGAAATTTGTTCATCTGGCATTTTGCTTTATGTTTTCAGGACATGAACGAACCTGCAAGCTTCGTTAACGGTGCCGTTGGTGGCTGTAGAAATCAACAGCTAAACTTTCCACCGTATGTACCCCGTAAGTCTGATCACTGTTGTACGCAATGTAAATGTTTTGGGTCACTCTGGTTTGTATAGAACTTCTTACATGCTAGTTTTGGCATAAATGCCTAAAATTAGGTAGCCAAATCCGTAACTGAACCCGTAACAGAAAGTTGACCAATTTTTGGGGAAGAACAACACTCTTAAATGCAGTCTTTGTTGGTGAGGATAGTGACCACATGGCAGCTCTGAAAATTAAGATTTTTTTTTTTTTTTTTTTTTTTTTTTTGCTAGACTTTGGTATCTATTTTCTATTGAGGTAATTTGCTTTGGACATGGTCAAGGCTATGGCTTTCAGGGTTTTGCATAGTTTTCCCAGATGAAAAAGGCAATTAATGACTAAAACTTTTAAAAATATCCTTGTGCCTCCTCTGATTATTAGTTACTTATATGTAAAATTATAAGGCCTAATTTGAGGCACGGTCTTGCAATCTTTGGTCTTCTTAGCAGGGTGTAGAGTAGGACTAATTGGCAATAACTCACTAATGCTTTATTAGAATACTTCTGTTGCTTTCTGATGTGTTTAAATATCATTTCTCAGAGTTTTCAGAAACAGACTTTCCCCCCCCCAAGTTTTCTGGGTATATGGCTGACACGGTCATATTTAGAAAGATTTGCAATATTTTCTGAGTTCGGATATATTCTGTTTACTCTTTGATCCTCTTCAGTAAGAGCATCTATAACTGAGCTACTATTTCTCTTGCAGACCCAGATACTTACGCAGGAGTATCAGGAACTTCAGCATTTCAAAAATTTCTGAAATTGAATTTCAGCATTTCCTAGATTTCTGAAATCCAACCTCAGAAAATCTAAAATGTTGTTTTCTAAAGAAATAAATAAAATAAATGACCACGTAAATACATAAAAGGAAGTGAACACCAATCAAGATCACAGAATCATAGAATAATAGAACAGTTTGGGTTGGAAGGGACCTCTAAAGGTCATCTAGTCCAACCGCCCTACCATGGGCAGGGACATCTTCAACTAAATCGGGTTGCTCAGATGATGCAAACTAAAAGAAAAAGTAACTTGTTAAAATTCTTACAGGATGTAAATTGTTAAAATACAAGTGTCTTCCTTCCCTTTCCAACAGAGTTAGGATCTAGATCCGAGGGATTGATTTTCAAAACGCTCTGCATGGAAGGTCAGCAGTATCTCCCAGACGGTTCCCCAGTCAGTCACTACAATGTCCACAACCTTTATGGATGGGCACAAACAAAACCCACCCTCGAGTAAGCTGCATTTTTTTTTTGTTCTTTCCAAAATATGCTGCAAATTAATATTCGTGTCTATATTCTCATGATGAAAAATTCACCAGTTTATTTACCAGAAATAATTTTTTCTCATAATTTTTCTTTTCGTCTGAACACCTTCAGTTCTTCAATTCAGTTAAAAGTGAATAATTTCACTCAAAAAACCCCACCCCCAAACCACTCTTCTGTCTCCCTGAACTGAGAACAATTCTGAACACTTTGATTCATCAATCAAAAACAATTAGTCAATGACCGTCTCAAGTGCTTCGAGCAATTCAAGTACACAAAAACTCTTGTTTCCACCTGTTTCTATGATAATGTGGTTTATTTATAGTGTTGATCTTCTTTTGGCCTTACAACAAGGGAGGGAAAATGAATATAGATTTTTAAAATACAAGCTACAATACAGCCATTAAGTGAATATCATTAAAATAAATGAAATGATACTGAAAAGGGAAAACTGATGGCTGAAATTTAAATCGTGTGCCTGGGTTTTCCTTCTAAGAAATTGTTTTCTCAGTTCCAAGACAAATTTTATGATATATTTCACACTGAATCATATTGTAGCCTGTTTTTGATAACTTCTGCTGTAACGATAATAAACCAACGTTTAATTTCCAGTTTAATGAGCAAGCAAGGAACGGTGTTTCTTTATAGATCTCCATGACCTCAACCCCCTTGGTAACATTAATACTAGCGTAAATACAGAAAAAATCAAGTCTACTTGAATTTTTTTTTGACTGAGGGGATGTTACATTTAGCAGCTGACAAGACAGGAAGAACATAACAATAGTTATTATTATTATTGTATTATCAGCCAAATCTAAAGGAATTTGGTTCTTGTTTGTAGACAGCAATTGAACATGAAAGGGAATAGTATCATTGGCTCTGACTATGAAGTCTGTGAAGAAATATTTTCTTCTGTTTTAAGAAGCACTATAATATATTATGTTAGATAATATTGTATATCATAACATTATTTATCATCATAGATTATATCATTATAATACATTATCATATAGTATCAAATAATATATTATCATATAGCATATTCTTACATTGTATTGTATTATATTATACGGTATTATACTATATTATATATTGTATTATATATATTGTATTATATATTCTATATGCTAATGTATTGCAAAGAAATAAAAGAGAGCAGAAGACTTACTGTGTACCTTGGAAGAAGTTATCACGCCACGTTAGTCTCGTCTCATTACTGAGGGAATTTAAGTGAACAGGATGTTTCTGCAGGAATTCGAGTGTCCCAAAAGCTGCAAATCCTGTGGAAAAATAGCGAGTACCTTATTTGAAGCAGTTATTTAGGCTGTTGTGGTGGAGGTACCGAGAGAACAAAGCGATTTCATCAGTGCAGGGCTTTAACTAGTATTTTTTGTGAATTTTTACAGATTGCAGAGGAATTCTCCTAAGAAATCAGACAGTTAATGCACACAACATAGATCAACAATATATGTTTTAGCAAAAAGTGCCAGAATCATCATCAGAGAAATTAAGCAGCATAAATTCTGCCTCAGTTAATTTTTTTTTTACTTTGTTTTTTTACTTTTCTTGACTTTTCTTTTTTACTTTGACTTTAAACTTTTTTTTTTTTACTTCGTTACCTTTACAAGTCTCTTGCCGTGGTGGTCCAAGACTTCTCTGAGGAACTGAAATATGTTATTTAGTTTTTGAGGAATAGGGGAGAAAAGAAAAAAAGAAAATTAAATTCCCTTCAGCACCTCCTTGAACAGTTATTAACCCCTGGCCTAAACCACGCCACTCTTGTGCTTATGGAAAAGCCAAATAAAATAAAACCAGAAGGTTGGCTCATGCCATATCCCATCAACCGGCTCTTCGCTGTGAGGCCCATTCCTACCCTGAGACAAAAACCTCAACTTCAATATGATCATTTGTAGACACATCTGTGCTGGCTATTTCAAATAATCTTATTTCCTTTGCAACAATGACAGCTCAAAGGCTTATTTTTTTTGTTCCAATACCCTTTTGGCAACAAACGCTATACTGCCAGGGCTAATATTCCCAGGACTTCTGTTGTTCTCCCTTACTATTTCCTTGGTCTGAATTTTGTTAGGATCATTTTTAATCGTTGCCGCAAATTTTCTGGTATTGCAGTAACGGACTAATGTGCCCTGCACCAGCTCATGTAACCCTTAAAAAAAAAAAAAAGTCTAAATTGGGCTACCCTTCTGTTTTTCCATAAAGTCATTAGCCTTAACTGGAAATCCTTAATTTAGCGCCTTCTCCCTTTGCCAGTAACTACGAGTTGGTTGACAATTAATTCTTAGTTTCTGCCGATATGTGGGTCATAGTGAATTCCAATAAAAACCACATCTCAGTTAGGTTTATGGCTGCTCATACTCACAAGGACAGCACAGCAGTGCTTTCCTACAGAAATATAAGCCGCCAATTTTATTTTCAGAGGCGTGCATAAGACCTTTTACAATTACCTTAGTTCTCATCCCGTCCATTTCTTCTCCCACGTCCGACCCCAGTGCCTTGCGGAATATCACAAAGGAGCGAGGCATCGTCATCACCCGTTCAACCTACCCCAGCAGCGGAAAGTGGTCAGGACATTGGCTGGGGGACAACACAGCAGCCTGGAATCAGCTCGATAAATCCATCATCGGTACGTCAACACAACCTATAAGCAATTTTATGCCATGTTTCTTCTTGGTTTCCTTCCTAATAATTGCATGTTTTTAGCCAAAAAGGGCTACTCAGTTTAGCAATCAGAATTTCTGGACAATTTCTTCTTGACTGTTTTCCTTCTTATCGCCTGTTAAGAAAGTCTTCATGGTTTCTGTAGGAATTGGGTTTGATTGCATGAATTTGAGTCCCTATTTACCCCCGTTGTCCTCAAAGTTCCTCCCCTGTCACCTTCCCGTCACACTCTCCCTGTTGCTTGAAATCTGCTGCTTTGCTTCTTAAGAACAGCTTTCCTGGGGGAATTCTGTAAATACTTTTCTTTTTTATCCTGAGTTGTATGATTTAAGCAACCCTCACCATACCAAATAAAAAAGCACAGTTGTTATTATTGAATTATTTTTTTTCCTTGCAGGTATGATGGAGTTTAGTCTCTTTGGCGTATCTTATGTAAGCTCCCAATTTATCACCTTCTATTTCAATTATCTTTATTAACAAAAACGTAGAGTATTGCCATCGGATGTGGGGTGTTTTTTTTAAATTTTCAGACAGGAGCAGATATCTGCGGCTTCTTCGGAGACTCGGAGTACGAGCTGTGTGCTCGATGGATGGAGCTGGGTGCCTTTTACCCGTACTCGAGGAATCACAACGGGAAGGGAGCCAAGGTGGGCGCCTTCCGCGTTTGCTTCGACCGAGGTTTTTTATTTCCCACCTTTTCCCCATTTCCTACACTTTTTTATTCCCCATCTATGCCATTTTTACGTAAACGCACCACATCTACAAGAAGAAAATCATTATTTTTCATGTGGTCCAATTCTACTTAAACATACCAACTCTACAAGACTAAAATAGTTAGTATTTTTTTACACGCAGGCCATTTTCATTTAAACATACCACACTTTGGAGACGACCATAATTACTTTTATGGCTAAGCCCATTTAAAGGGGCAAAACGGACCTTGCCGGTGTCATCCCTAATTATTCTTCATTTCCCAGCAAATCAGAAAAGGGACCAGGGGAATGAGATTCCCGAGTGTCTGAAATTCCTGTACTTTGCCCGCTTCCATAGAATACTGTCTTTCTTTTCAGAATAAATGAAAAGAACTGTCTAAATGCAGGAGACTGTACTATAGGGAGCTGTAAAACGAGAGAACTGGAAAAATGGCAATAAGGGACACAGCATGTTTCTCCTCGTGAGAGCTTTAGGTCGAGCGGAGCAGAGCTATTTGTCCTCCCTTAAAGAACAGAGAACTAAATAAAGGCACTCTAAATTAGAGGAGAACAAGGAACTTGCAAGGCTCCACCCAGATCTCCTCAGCTCTGCTTCGCTATGTCGATTTTGAGGCATGTTTGACAGTTACTGCCACTACATTACACGGTCTTACGGGCAATAAGATGAGAGAAAAGATGCTGAAGGTGAGGTCCGTTGTAAATATGAGCAAATTCTGTTTTATTCCCCGTCTCTTCCAAACAAAACAATCCCATCTGAATAACAAAAGACTCTTCTCTCTTGTTTAGAGGCAAGATCCTGTTGCCTGGAATTCCACATTTGAAGACATTTCCAGGAAAGTGCTAAATATAAGATACACCCTCTTACCTTATTTGTACACGTTAATGCACGAAGCCAACGCTCACGGCAGCACCGTCGTCCGCCCTCTGCTCCACGAGTAAGTGGGGTCCTTCCTTCCCCGTTCATAATGAATTCCTACTGAAGTCCCTGGGGTTTCCGTCGGCCTCCTAGAAAGGTTTTTCCCTGTTACAGCAATTTTTCTCTTAAAACCGGCGAGGGATGGAGAATACGCACACTGAGCATCGGCTCGCTGTGACACCTCAAGGGCTCTGTTCCCCACGGTGCCGACTTTTTTGTCTTATCTAGAAACATAATTCATATATCGATTTTGAAGCTCATTCTCATCATCCCTAGTGGTATTCAGCAAATACCTTCTGCCTGGTGCTGGATAAACGCAGAATCAGAGAGCACGTGCCGCAGAAACAGCTGGGCAAAACCTTTAAGCAGAGAAACAGAAAAGGGGGGAGAAAATAGGGGGTTTGACGCCCGTTTTGAGACGTTTGCAGGGCACGGTGACTTATTTTGGCCAAACAGATATAGCAGGTTTTAAAAAAAAAAAAAAAAAAGGGGGGGGGTTTATAGCAGGTTGGTTTTTTTTTTTTTTAAAAAAAGACATGTTTTTAGAGACGTGAGCCTTCATTGGTACCTGGTCAGAAGGGGCGATACGTGCCAAAGGCTGATCAATGCCTTAATGTTAAAGGTGAAGCCTAATATCTAAAAATGCTTGTCTTCCACTAAACCCCACTGACTTGTCAGCGTGTCATCCCGGCCTCATTTTGAGTAATCTGAGACTTGATCCTGACAAAGCGCCTGTCAAAAAATAAGCAGCGCAAATCAGAAAGTAATTGGGCCACTACTTAATTTTGCTGTTGCTGATAGCAAGCAAAAGTGGTTTGTTTTTTTTTTTTAAGTTTTGTGATCTAAATAGCCTAAATAAAAATTCTAGTGCGTGCGTAGGTATAGGCCAGCAAACGTGAAGCAACAGCAGACGTGAAAATTAAGTAATAGGTGGCATTGCCCTGAAGATTTTCACTTTAGGATCTTAATACACTCTTGACAAGGACTAAGTGATACATTTGTAAAAAAAAGGGATTAATTTTTGACCCTTATTATCTATTATGAATAGATAGGTAATAATGTTGCCTGTTACTAGTGGTAGCATGCTCGCGGCTGAGGAAATGGTAGTTTTACTGAGAAAAAAAGGCTTCAACAAGGAAACACTTTGGGAAAGGTTGACCCCGAGGGCTCGGCCGCTCTTTTGTTACTTTGCAGGTTTGTGAGAGACAAAACGACATGGGAAATACACAGGCAATTTCTGTGGGGACCGGCACTGCTCGTCAGCCCCGCGCTGGACCAGGTGAAATAGCAGGAATAGAAGTATCAGAAAAGTTGGGGAAGAAATGAGAAAATACTAGAAACGGATGAAAATATTGGAAGAGATTTGAACTAAACTGTACTTTCTGGCTTTAATAGACCTAAACCAAAAGTGTGTCGTTCCAGGGTGCTGTAGCGGTGAAGGCTTACCTGCCGAATGCCCGCTGGTATGATTACCACACAGTGAGTAATTTTAAAAACTCTAGTATATTTATTTTTCCTACTATGGAAATGATCAGGAAAATTTCCATAGTATCCACCGTCACAGGTGTACGGCGTGCTGGGGTGGAGTGTGACTCCACCACCTCTGTTTTACCAACACGTGTCCAGTAGGAGTTTTTAGCGATGTAAAAAATTACATCTTGGCTAATTTGTTTGCTAATCACTTTGTGGTAATGTAATCCTGTTCAACATGACCAGTAAAAAGGTGGAATAACAGCTGTAACTGAAGCGCTTCCATGTTTGCTTTTTTTGAACCCCTTCAAGGATGCATAGAACTTCTTTTCTAGGAATGATGGTGTGGAGGAAGACAAAAGTTTTAAACAATTTTTACGGCCTCAGGCTTTAAAAGTCACTCCGTTTATCAAGTGTTGTGTAATGGGTTTATATATGCAGAATTTCAGATTGTAATCTTGAAAACACGTAGTTCTGCACTAAAGAAGGATTGGCACTGACAACTTTCTTAGTATTTATGTATTCATAAACTTTCATTCTAAAAAAAAGCTTAAAATGGAAAATTCAACAGAGACCAAGTTTTATTTGGTGGTGTTTTTTTTTTTAAACATGAATAGGGTGAGTACCTTGGCTTTAGGGGACAATTCAGAAATTTACCATCTCCTTTGGAACATATCAACCTCCATATCCGAGGCGGCTACATCCTCCCTCAGCAAAGCCCTGCTAATACTACATTTTACAGGTATGACTACAATTTAATGTAACATTTTTTTGCTTTTTGGGGGCGATATTTAATTAGTGGCCTGGCAAATAAATCGCCTATTAGTGACACGGCGCCTGCATTTGTCTGGACTCCTTATTTTCACCCTGGGAAAAGCCCAATTTTCTGGTTTAATGTACACTGTGCTCGGAAGCATTTCCCATTTGGTATAAACATGAGCAGTCCTGAGAGAATCAGGAAGTATGGCAGCACGTCAACTTCATGGCAGGTTTTTCTCCTTTTTTGGTTTCCTCCTTTAACGGTAACGCTATGGATCGGGGAAGGCTGGTAACAGAGCTCAGTTAAGTTGTGTACAATGTCCGTAATAGAAGTGATATTGTATTACCTATGTTGAGAAAGATAAAATGCAATTAGCCCAGACAAATATTCTTTTCTTCCATAGCCGAAGAAACCCGTTGGCGCTCACCGTTGCTTTGAATGACAGTCAGCTTGCAGCAGGTCAGCTTTACTGGGATGACGGGGTGCGCATTGGTAAGTACAAAGTTTCTTGTTTCCACGCTAAATTAACTAATTCAGAGTCTACAATGCATAAACGTCGCCTCTCTCTAGCTCAGCGCATCGCTGACACGAACAGTTAATGTTGTATTTCAGGATTAGTCCGTAGTTGTGCAACACGGCGTAGGAAGCAGGAGCACAAACCAGAGAGAAAAAAAATTACAGTAAACCGGTTACACTTAACTAATTAAACTAAAATTACAGTAAAATGTAAAACAGTAACACCGCTAAAATGTAGAATGCTGGCACAGTAGTAACCTAATGTTGTTATTTAGAGAATATATATTTTGCATGAATTCAGCTGTGCCCTGGGCCTAGGACAAGGTATAGAATAAGGATTTGTTCTCAAACCTGTGGGGAACCTAACCACAGGTGAAGTGGGAAGCTTTAACTAATTTCCTCGATATTAATAAATTCAAATGGTCTTCAGATAAGACGTATCTAGCAGTCTCTTATCCTTTACGCCTGCAGTGTATTATCCTTGTAATAACGCTAAGCTGTCCCCTGAGATCATCGCAAGGAATGCACAAAATTGTGATTTATCTTTTTTTTAACATACCAACACATTGCAGGAAGTCCGCACGAGCTATACTACACGCAGCACAATTCTTCTATTTAACTTAAAAAAAAAATAGGTGACCAGCAAATACATTTTACTTCATTCTTTCTTCTTAACAGATGCGTATGAAGAGCGTGTATATCTGCTGACCTCATTTACTGCTAATCGGGTATGTCACGGTACCTCGCTGGTTTTGAGTACCCGGGGTGATTATTGTTGTATGTTAACTAAGGTATTTTAATTTGGCATTTTTTTTAATGTTTCGATATCCCCACACGCTACTAACCCTTTGTGATGGACCAGCTCTTAGCCAGCGTTGTGAAAACCGTTGCAGGTCTCTCCCTGTTAATTTAAAAAAAAAAAAAAAAGTAATACAGGCAACATCACACCCCAGATGGATAAACGAATTTTGCAATAAATGGGGGCAAGTAAATATATATATGAAGGAATTTAGGAGTGTTTTGTGTCCGGGCTGCGCTATAATGCCGTGAATATAGTTAAGTTGTATTGAGAACGAATTTAAGCTGGCTTCAGAGGGTATCTAGTTTAGCTTATCGCTGCGTTTCTTGTATATTCCTGCCGTTATAATTTCTCGTCGTTCTGAAAAACGCCAGTTTTTTTCAAAAAGGATTTGTAGAAAACGAAAGCGCGTATCAACGCAGAAAGGCAATAAGGCCAATATTTTGCCAGCGGTGTGTTCCGCATCATTTTTGCTCATCGTTCCCATGTAAATGAATACATTTCAGCCAAGCAGCCCGTGCGTATTTTACAGCCTTGCAGTTAAGCGTAGATATCCACGTAGGACACAAATGTACTTGGACAGACTAGAAAGAAGTGACTGTACACAAAATCTACCCCATCTGGAATACAGTCACAGTTAGAGCCAGGAAAGTGCTTTCAAATGGTTTAGAAAGGTAGGGGCAGCGATCGCCAAAGATTTTGACTACGCATCCCCAGCAGTAAGAGTTTTTGAGCGCCTCCCCCCAACATACGCATCTTTATTTATAAATTATATACATATCTAGGTATAGAAAACAATTGTGCTACCTACTGTTATGTGCATCACAAAGCATACACAGAGACAGAAATTTAAAAAGGTGGGTAAAGGTGAAATAGATGCTACGATAAAAATATTTTAACTTCTATTTATTAATAGTACAAAACCATTTTCTTCCCACACCCCAGTGGATTTGTTTTGCGCTCCACTGCACTAGAGGATGGTATTTTCCGCTGCCATTATCAAATCTCCACGTTAGGAGCCCGAGGGAAAAGCAGAGAAAATCTAGTTGGGCAAAAATGGTTTAGTTTTCGTTAAGAGCTGTTAATTGTTTAAAGGTTGCAGCAGAACCTTTGAACAGAGGCTGGTGTGGAGTTACTGACTCCGTTTGTGACTCTTTTTTATCGTTGTTCTTAATTTTTATCATTATTCTTCAACACAGAAGCTCGACCGTGGAGCAGTTGCTGTGTAAGAAAGTCAGCGATTAGTGGTGCTTGTTATAATGATTGGCATTTCCAGCGTGTCAGCTTTAAACTTTTTGTTTTAAGCCGTTGAATAGCTGGAATTAAATTAGACGGTGATTATACGGACTATGGGTTTAAAAGAAATGCTTTTTATATGGCAATAAAAAAAAAAAAGGTGTGTTGTTTCATTAGTTTTCCAGGTGGCCAAAATGTTGTTGTTTTATCCTCAGTGCTCCGATTTCTCATTTCTTTTGACTTTCTCAAGTAAACTGCTAAGGGAGAAAAGGGTTTTTCTGCTATTTGCAGTTGTAAGATTACATAGTAATCGCCCATTGTCCTGCTCTTACAGAAAGCTGGTAAGGAAAAGCGTAATTAAAGCGGTTATTTCTGGTTTTTTTTTTTTTTTAAATTGAAGAAGAGTGGAAAATTGTAAGCCTCAGGTGGGCTGATAAAAGCATATCCTGAAAAGTAACTGCCCAAGGATAAATCACTAACTTGCTTTTTCCTCTTCCTTCAGAATATTTTAGAGATAAAGGTTTTGCACCGTGGTTATGCTGATCCGAATAATTTGAAGTTTACTCGAATTAAAATTTTGGGGGTGACCTCAACCGTCCAGGAGGTGACGGTATCGCAGAACGGTGAAGCGATCCAATCTCCTCATGTTGCGTCTTACAACAGCCAAAACCAGGTAAGTCGATGGTTTACAGGCAAATCCTGTCGTTGCTATTAGTTATGTGATCTTAAATGCTTGGAGGTTCACCTCTTGGCTGTAATATAACTTCTAAAATATACTACTTTATTGCAGTAAAAACACTGACATCTAAAAAGTAAGAACTCAGGGTACTTTTGCAACATTTTTTTTTTTCCTACAGAATTAATGAAGTCTCATCACAAGTCATGGTTGCACTTGTTCAGTGACATCCCCCCAAGCTAAAAATCAGTCGATGTTTAATTTAATTTACCACCCTTTCTACAGAACTCAGTGTTCTGTTGAGTCTCATTTATTTCTGCTTTTCAGTGGGAAGGCAAAAGATAATGTATTAATATATTAAAATTTATAATTATTATATGACAGGAATATATAATATAGAAAAATATTATGTAAAATCTATAGTAACAGCATAGCAGAATATAATGTAATACAATGTAATTTAATACAATATAATTACTGTAAAATAAAATAAAATAAATATAATAATATTATCATATAATAGATATAGCCAAAAAGATGAATTAAGATAGTGAAGAGAAGTAATCTGAAATAAGAACCAGCCATCTTCTATGAGCTGCAGAAAACCAAGACATCTTCAGAGCAGAGTTACTCATTGCTGCGTTTTTGTTTGTTTTTCAAAGGTCCTGGAAATCACCCGGCTTGAACTTGAATTAGGCAAAGACTACACATTGAAATGGAGCTAAAATGCCTGCAAAGAACACTGGCCGTAGAGTTGAACTTTCTCGTCTTCGCAAGTTGTTTTTCCCTCTGCTTCTGCCTCTTTGACTTCCTAAAATACTTTGCACTATAAACATGTACAGTCAGTTTGTATTAAGTTATTATGTGCAGAAAGGAGTCGTGGTTTGGTGTTGACCCTGGCTAACTACACGCTGTCCTCATAAAACGGAATTTGGTTTTGGGCACAAGTATAAACTGGGAGAGGAGTGGCGGGAGAGCAGACCTGCAGAAAGGGATCTGGGGGTCCTGCTCAACGGGAGGCAGCAGTGTGCCCAGGCAGCCAAGAAAATTGTGTGCAGTTCTGGGTCCCACCATTTAAGAAGGATGTGAAGGTCCTCGAATGTGTCCAGAGGAGGGCAACAAAGGTGGAAGGCATGTCCTCTGAGGAGCAGCGGAGGACTCTGGGTTTGTCTTGTTTGGGGAGGAGGCTGAGGGCAACCGCATTGCGCTCTACAGCTTCCTGAGGAGGGACATGGAGAGGGAGGTGCCCCTGGGATCCAGGGGCAGGACACCTGGGAATGGGTCAAAGCTGCGCCAGGGGAGGTTCAGACTTGACATGAGGAATCATTTCTTTACCGAGAGGGTGTTCAAACCCTGGAACAGGCTTCCTGGAGAGGTGGTCGATGCCCCAAGCCTGTCAGTGTTTAAGAGGCATTTGGACAACACCCTTATTAACATGCTTTAACTTTTGGTCAGCCCTGGAGTGGTCAAGCAGTTGGTCTAGAGGATTGTTGTAGCTCAATTCCAACTGAAAAATATTCCGTTCCATTCCATTCCATTCCGTTCCCCTGCCTTGTGCATGTGCTTCTGATCTTGCATGTGGCTGATAGGGCAGGATCAGGCCCCTGGCTTGTGCACATGGTTGTGGTGTCACGTTTTTCTGTTTAGCTGATTGGTCAAGATCAGGCCCTTTGCTTTTGCAGCTGCTTGTGATGTTACAGGTGGTTGAGTAGCTGATAGGGCAGGAGCGGGTACCTGCAATGGTTTGGCGAATGGATGGATGGATGGACGGATGTTTTGATGGATGGACGGATGAATTGGAAGGTTGGAGTGATTGAGCAAAACTTGCAGCTCTTGTCACTCCAGGTCCAGTCTGCTCCTGAATTTCAAACCCTGGGAAAATGCTAAAGAGAGTGCCTTATGCCTCTTTGTCTCCTGGGCGCACCAGGAGTGCCCTGTTGGGTCCCTCCATGGCAAATGGTGACAGAGAGGCGATAAGAAAAATATTCCTGTGCCCTGAACATCTTCATCATAAAAGCAGAAGTGTCTTTTCAAGCAAGGCTTTTCTGCCACAACTTGGTATTTTATGAAAATAGCAAACGGGGACGGTGCTGGAAAAGGCAGAGGCTGAAGGTTTTAGCCATCGTTGGCGCTCCTCTGTAGAGCTCATTGGGAAAACACAGAGTTTGATCTCTATTTGCCCCATGCCCCAGCTTCTAACCGTAGAAATACACCATGTTCCCACACACAGTGGGTTGTGTCTCCTTGTACAAAGGGGAATTCAGCCCCATTGAGCATGCCTGATTTACGCCACGTGCATCCGGGAAGGAGGTGATGTGTGCTTGAGGCTTCCTGCGATGCCCGGCATTTGGGCTGATGCCCACCGCGTGGTGTAAGCCAGCACTGAGAGAGGAAGTCAGATTGGATCTTCCTTGTGCGGGCAGTGGGCAGGCTCCAGAGTCTTGGAAATCACCCATTTCCCAGGGCTGATTTGCACCCTCTGGCCCAAGGGCGTGGTGGTTAGCTTCTGCAATGCTCCTGTGCTGGGGTGGGCTGTCTACTCTTCTTTGGAAGCAGATGCCCGACGAAGGGGGTCTGATCCCCAGGGTGGTTTGCCGTGTAAACGTGACCCCCTCATCACACCCCTCCTGCCCATGTTTCTCTCCCCAAGACATCAGCCCTCTACAGATGCAAGCCAGAAGGTAGAAGGTATCAACCGTACAGACACTAGATGTATTTATTGGACCTGGACAGCCAACACAAGGCAAGCCAGAGGGGCAAGGAATGGATCTGGGCATGTGTCCTCCTCCCCGACCCTTTCTCCTTCAGTTGGACCACACAGCCCAGAGATTAAAGCCCAAGATGCAGGGGTCCCCCAAAGGAGGCTGAATTTCAGCTGCAAATAAGAACCAGGTATAACGGGAACATTATGGGATTATCGGTGAGATAGAGCAGAGGCGCACACACAAAAACACAAGCACAGGCTTTGGGAAGGAGCATGGAGCCCAGCTCTGAAAATGAAAACCCACAGTGACTGCTCCCACACGAAAGGTGCCAGGACTGCAAGCTGTTGCTGGCCCTCACCTTCCCTTGGCAGCTCTTCCACTGCCCCACAAACACTGGGGCTCTGAGCTTGCCTAGATACCTCACTGTGATGACGTTCTCTCTGAGCTTCGCCAGAATCCAGCTTTCCAGAGTGAACAGCCATCTGGGCTGCGGTGGCCAGCTACGTCCAACAACAGTTCCTGCTGTGCCAGGTGGGGCAGCACCCACATCCTCCTTGTCCCCCCCAGAGAAGTGGGCAGTCCCCATGGCCCTGGGGCATGGCCTGCAGTTACACTTCCCCTCCTCAGTAAGCCCACCCCATAAGTCCCCGCTGGGGGACAAGCAGGGCTCGTGCAAGGGTGGTATCACCTCCGGCAGGTGGTATTGTACCGCAGGGCTGATCCCGGTTGCTGGAGACCCCTGGATGCCCTTGGGCTGCTTCTGCCCTGACTCCAGCACTGCTTTTTCGGGGCAGGGGAAAAGGAAGGAGAGGGCTCGGCAGCTCCTCCTTAAAGCTCTCCCCACTGCCCTGGCTCGTGTCTCTGAACAGCAGGAGCGGGCAGGGTCTGGTCCAAAGCACCGTCCCTGGACAGGGCCGCTCCCAGCTCTTCCCTCCAGCCAGTCCCTCACTCTGCAGCCCTTGCCTTCTCTCCTGCTCCAGGGAGTCCCAATTCCAACCCTCGGCTCCTTCGACGCTGTCCCCCAGTGGATCCAGGCTGGGAACGAGGCTGTGATTATCCAGAGGCCCGTCTTTCGCCTGGCCAGGAACCTGGTGGTTGTCCACAACCTGATGGACGACAAGGACTACCTGCCCGGTAAGACGTCGGATTAAACCCTGGCTGGTTGCAGGGTCGTTTCATCCCTACCCTGGGTCTGAGATGCTCTGCTAAAGCAACTCCCTCTCTGCAGAGCAGGCCCAAAAATGTTTTTTTTTTCCTGGGCGGGGCGATGCGATGACTGCAGTAAGCAGCCCTTGGGAAATGCCTGCGGAAAGGCCAGTGGGCGAGCGCCTCCATCCCCTTCCTGTGCTTTTCCAGGCAATAAGGAGCTGGAGCCTCTGAAATACGCCAAGGTGGCCACGGACGCCTCTGTGTCCCGGCGAAAAGTGGAGGGCTGCATCCTAGGCGTCACGTCCCTCCTCTCTCACTGCCTGGGGAAGGGGGCGAACGTTGCCCTCGTCCTGAGGAACGTTGGGGTGCTCCTCATCGAAGGCAGGAGAGTGGAAATGAAATTCTACTATGACTTCCTGAAGACCTTGTCCGGGAAGGAGAACCTGGCAAAAGCTGTTTTCAAGGTGAGCGTTTCGGTTTCGCTGTGGCGCGGGCACTCCCGCGGCAGTGTTGTGGCGATGCTCACGCGTGGCCCAGCCGGGATGCGGTCATCCCACTTGAGTGAGGCGAGAGCTACGGTCCTAACAACTCCCCCTGCCTCGGGCTCCTCCGATTCAGAGCGCCTCGGCCGTGCAGAGGGCATCCTGCCATCTTTGCGGTCCTCCCTTGCAGGTCCCCTGGCTGCTGGACATGCTGGTGTCCCGGGTGGCACCCGTGGCCTCGCTGAGTGTTTCCGGCCGCGTCATCCTCTTTCCCGAGTGAGTACGTTGGCGGCCGCAGCCGCTGGTTGGTGCAGACGCTCAAGGTAGCACCATGGGGACAACCAGGCAGCGGCTCTTGTTGGCATCCCCAGGTTGTAGTCGGTCCGATGGGAAAGACAGAGGAATTTAGGCAACATTTTCTTCCCGTGGCGGCCAGGGCTTCTTTGCCAGGGGACTCCATTTCCCAGGGCTGTCCTTGGGGATGGGGCACAGCAGACATTGGAAAAACACGGTAGACTTGGGGAAAAGAACGGCCTTTATGGCCCTTCCAAAGTCTGCCCGTCAGCAGGTGATTGCGGCGAGCGAGTGCTGGTGGTGCTCTGGGTCACGTCGGCGTCTTCTTCTTGTTGCCAGGTTTGAAACGGAGCTTGTGGCCGAGCCGCTGCCCAGGCCTCTTCTCAAGACCTCGAGGCGAGTCCCCGGCGGGGACAAGCAGATGAGAAGGGAGGGTTTGCCACATCTCGGGCAAGGCACGAAAGGTAAAGCAGCTCCCGGCTCCTTTCCACGGCACGGGCAACCAAGTTCTGTCGTCGGGTGGGGAAAAGCACCGGCGTTGCGGGTCAAAAGGCTCCGACTTGGGCCAAAGCTTCATGCCAGCTCGGCCCAGCCTTTTCTCCCGACGACTCGTCGGCTTCACCGAAACGGAGCCCTGGGGTGGGACGTGCCCAAGGGTACGGTGGGAGGATGGTGATCCAAGGCCCTCTCCTCCCCCCTCAGAAGTGACCCCACCAAAAGTGTCCCTGTCACCTCCCCGGCATCACCCAGCCCCCTCAGTCCCAACCCGGGCGCTAATGAGGCGATTGCAAAAGCACGTTGGAAGTGGGGAACCGGGGCAAGCGCCGGTGCTGGGGAGGGTGCCGGGCCTCTGGAGACAGCGGATGGGAGGGGGAGCAGAACGGCCCTCTCGGATGCTTTGGAAAGAGGCCTGAGCAGCGCTGCCTGTCACCGGGGCCGGCAGTGTCCCGGCGACGCTCTTCTGACGAGGTCTCTCCTTCCTGTTTCCAGTGGGATTCCCTGGTTTTCCCTTTCCAGCTAGTCCAAGCTTGACAAATGATGAGATACCACCGTTCTGGGAAATCAGGGGGAAGAGGAGGAGGAGAAGCTCTCGGGTCAGGTGAGGCTCAGGGCTGGCGTCTGCACGGGCTCCTTTTGCCCAGAGAGGCGGTCACTGCCCCATCCCGGGAAATGTTCAAGGTCAGGTTGGAGGGGGCCTCTGAGCGACCTGATCTAGTCGAAGACGGCCCTGCTCCTCGCAGGGAGGCTTGGACAGATGACCTTCAGAAGCCCCTTCCAACCCAAAGTCTTCTGTGATTCTGTGATTTCCTGACCCGGCAAGAGCCCATTGCCCAGCCCCAAACACTCTCTGCCCATCGCCGCTCAACAGTGGTGACGGCAGCGCCCGGAGGGGCGGGATGGGGCTGCCGGGAGCCCCCTGTTTCACAGGGCTGCTTCCTCTCGGGCCCTTCAGGAGAGCCCCAGCGTGGCCTCCTGAGCTGTGCACGGGGACAGCCGTGCGGCAGCCGAGGGTCCTGGCTCAGGGGGTTTCCTCAGCCGAGCCGCCGGCGGCTGCACAAAGAGGCGCGTGGCTCGCGAGGGCGGGATGTGGCGACAAACCCATCGACCTCCTCAGGTTAGACCTCTCCCATTGTGTCCTTCCAGGCAGCGGCGGGTCATCCCAGGTGGTTCCCCTGGAAAAAAGCAGCCTGCGACCGGCCAACCCAAGGGCAAACCCGCGCCCACCGGCCGAGCACCAAGGCAGAGCTGAGCGCAGGCAGCAGAACTTCAGAGCTATGGAGGAGGAGGAGGAGGAGGACTAGTGGAGAAAATCCTCGCTGAAATCGCCACGACGCAGACGGCGAAAGCCAAGCCCTCCCACGCTTGGGAAGCGGCGACCTTCGTAACACCTGTAATAGCTGTCTTATCGGTAACGAGCTCTGAGGCCAGCCTGCGCGAGGAGCCCGCCTACGAGGTTCTCAGGCAGCCGCTGCCGAGACCAAGATGGAGAAAACTGTGAACTTCAGTCCTGAGAGATTCTGGCCGGTGCTGGAATAACCTCAGAAGTCTGTATTCTGGACGCGGAGCGCTGAGGCCCGCACGCTCGAGGCACCCCTCGACAAACACCTCTGTTTTGGTGCAAGCGGCTCGAGGCGATGCCTTGCGCTGAAGACGAGCTCAGCGCTCCCTCGGCTGGAGAGGCCCCACCTGGAGGGATCGGGGAAAAAGAGATGAATAAAAACACAGAGAAGTTGCAAAAGGGCGTTGACTTTTTTTGAATTGTTTGCAACCGGAACGGGGGAGAAGGGTTTTTTACGGTTGGCTCTGAGATCAGCCAAGCAGGGCCATCTGAGGGACCTTCCCTCGTGACCTCTTCCATCCAAAGGACCTTCTCCATGGCCGCTATGGAAAGGAAGGTGGTTTTGGGGGCAAGAGAGGGCAACCAGGCACTTGGAGCAATGTTGTGAAGAACTGAAGATCCCTGGAGGGGAAAGGAGAGGATGCAAGTGCAGCTGGGGAGGCATGGAGGGCACGTACGTGCAGGGGCAGCGGAGGCCACCTAAGCTTACGCCCAGGGCCATAAGGGACCGGGGAAGGAAAGAGAGCAAGGCTGAGCCCAGCTCCGCTGGCCTGGACTTTCTATTTCCACCTGGGGTAGAGCCAGGGCTCTCTACTATCCTATTTATCTCCCAGATGACCCAATTTATATCCAGTTTCTACCTCTACTTATGAAATCCTCCAGGTAGGTGCCCTGTTTGGCCATCCCGTGGGCCACCCACGCTGACAGAAGGTCCACCTCCAGTCCCAGCACGGTGGCACTCGCGTCCCCTGCTGTTTCCTGGCATTTTCCTCCTTGCCCAAATCCATCCTATGCAACCCAGGAACCAAACCGTCCTTACGGGAAGCTTCTGCTTAGGACCCCCTCCAGCATCGGGGGGGAAGGGGCCACCCTGATGCCGCCCTAAAGATGCAGTCCCTGACCTTGAGCAAAGGTTGTTCCTGAGGACACTGGCGCGAGCGAGTGATGAGGGTCTGCAAAGCTGAATTTCACTTTGCAGGGGCAGATCTTTCTGCACCGGTTTGCAAGAGGGTGCCAGGCTGGGAATTGGAAGACCTTGTTGAAGGGCCAAAATGGAGAGACCTACCCAGAACCAGGAGCTCAGTGTGGGGGTGAGATGTGTCTCTAGGGTGTATATACATATATACACCCTACATGTAGGGTTCAAATCCTTACTACAGGACACAAAACCTAATTTCCCGGTCCAAAGCCTCATTTTTAGGCTACAAAGCCACAACTGGCTGTGCAAAGCCTCATTTATACAATCCCAACTCTTATTTTCAAAGTCCAAGTCCTCGGTTTTAGATCCAGACTCTCATATTAAGTTACCAAAGTCTCATTTATGTGGTCCAAAGCCCCATCTTGAAGGCCCAAACCCTCATTTTGAGGGGCCAAATACTGATTTGTAGGGTCTAAACCCTCTTTCTGGGGAACAAAGGCTCGGGTTTAGGGTCCAAAGCTTTAGTTGGAGGCTCCAACGCCTCATTTGTAAGACCCAGGTCTTTGTCTTTTAGAGTCCAAAATCTCATTTGATTGTCCAAATCCTTGTTTTTTGTTTCTGACGCCAAATTCTGAGGGTCCAAAGTCTCATTTTTAGGGCCCAAGGCCTCCTTTTTAGGGTTCTGCGCCACTTTTCTTTTAGAGTCCAATTCTCAATTTTTAGGGCCCAAAGCCTCATATTTCATTTGAAGCCACAATTTCTGCTTACAAGTCTCACTTTTAGCACCCAAAGCCTCATTTTCAGGATCCCTCCCCTCATTTTAAGGGTCTCAGTGTCACTGGTGGCATCATCCAGGGCTGCCCTTTATCCTTCTCGGACAGCTCTAAGCTTCCACAAAGCACAGCCCTTCTTTCCAGGGCCGGGCTGTCCTTTCGTTCGTTTTACTTCAGCACAAACACTACCAGAGCCTGCGGCCACGCTCCAGTACCTCATCGCACCTCAGCCCCTGCTGTGAACTAACATGGACAGTCACACCGTTGACGCGCTCTCCTGCCGTAAAGACCAGCTGATAGGATAGTTTGGGAAGGGAATTTCCCTCACGCTTCCCGGAGCAAACTCGCAGTGCTGTGCGTGAGAATCATAGAATCATTAAGGTTGGAAAAGACCTCTAAGATCATCGAGTCAAACCGTCAACCCACCACCACCGTGCCCGCTAAACCATGTCCCTCAGCGCCGCATCTACACGTCTTTTAAATACCTCCAGGGATGGGGACTCAACCACTTCCCTGGGCAGCCTGTTCTAGTGCTTGACAACGCTTTCAGTGAAGGAATTTTTCCCCATGTCCAATCTAAACCTCCCCTGGCGCAGCTCGAGGCCGTTTCCTCTCATCCTGTCGCTTGTTACCTGGGAGAAGAGACCGACCCCCCCCCCCTCGCTACAACCTCCTTGCAGGTGGTTGTAGAGAGCAACGAGGTCTCCCCTCAGCCTCCTTCTCTCCAGGCTAAAGAAGCCCAGTTCCCTCAGCCGCTCCTCATCAGGCTTGTTCCCCAGACCCTTCCCCAGCTCCGTTGCCCTTCTCTGGACGCGCTCCAGCACCTCGACGTCCTTCTTGTAGCGAGGGGCCCAAAACTGAAGACAGCCTCGGAGGGCGGGCCCTCAGCGCCTGACAGCGCAGGCTGCGGCAGGGGCTGGGCCGGGCCGCCGCCATGACAACCGCCCCCTCCCCCTGGAACGCTCCCCCACTTCAGCCCAGAGCCTTCCCCGGCCGGCACGGCGACAGCCAATCGGCTGCCGCCGCGGGAAGCGCCGCCAATCGGAGCCGGGCGTGCCCTGCCCAATCCCAGCGCCGCTCTCGGGAGGCCGGCAGAGAGGCGGGAAAGCCCTGAGGGGAGGGACCCGCCCCCGGCTGCGGCCCGTCCGGCCCGGGCCCGCCCGGCCCCCGCGGCTTCTGCCGGGCCCCTCCGCGTCCCCGGGGCAGCCGGGGGGAGGAAGGCCCTGGCGCTTCCCGGCCGGTGTCACCCCAAGGAGCGCGGGACCTCCCGCCACGCGGAGCAGCGAGGGAGGCGCCCGGTGCCCTCACGATGTCTGCGGCGGGGGGAGGTGAGGAAGCAAAGCGCGTCCGGGCTCGGCGCCCTCGGCTCAGCCTCAGGCCGCGACGGGAGCCGAGGGGCTCTTCCGCTGCTGGGAGCCGCCCGAGGCAGCTGCCAGGTACCTGCCTGAGCTAGTTCGCCCGTTTGGGGCGGGAGGTGTCTGCTCTGGGACCCGCCTGGGACTCCCCCCAGGTACGGGGCGGCTTTGGCGGCCCTCATCTGAAAGGCGCACGTGTCCGGGGTGGCAGCCCGGGAGCCCTGCCCTGTCGAGACCCCAGGTAGCGTGCCTCCTCCAGGAGGAAGCTCCAACTGCATGCAGCCACCTGGGACTCCGGCTGGGCGGAAAGCGAAGGTGGTTTGCATCTGGTGGAAGGACCCCCCCGGGCCAGGCGGCTGTCTGGGACCGCTGCGAGGTAGCAGCAGCGCAGGTCGGTTTGCCTCATCCGGGAAGGAGCTGACATCCCGCCTGTGCACCGGGAGGGAGCTCGTCCGTGGTGGTTCCTCCGGTGGTTTTGTGTCCTCGTGGGCGAAGCGCTCAGCCTCCGCGGCCGCAAAGTATTTCTAGTGGTGCCCGGCCTGGTTTCTCTGCGCAGAGACCTACCCCCGGTGCAGAGTCGCTGCCCAGTTGTCGTTGCCTCCACTGGCAGGCTGTGATTGTGGGAGCTCTGATGGCAGGTCGCTGACTGGGGGGCTGCAGGGCCCGCTGCCCAAGTTGGTTTTCGGTGGCGTATAGTTAGCTCCGTTTCAGAGGGACTCTGCGCAAAGGGGGACCCAAGTAGATTTGCGTCTGCGTGCGAGTCGCCTCGCTCCTGGGAAGCAGCTGAGGATTTCTCCCTGGTAGATCCCCAGTGCGGCTGTCCCCCCGGAGTGAAAATCTCATCCCAGGTGACAGCCCACTTGACTTGCCAGGCAGTTGCTGGAGCTATTTTAAAATTTACACAGAAACTGCGTTCCCAGGTAGCAGCCTGGGACTCCTAGAAGGTACCTACCTGAAAAGTTTCTCTCCTGTTGCAAGAAGGACCATGGTTAGTAGTGGCTCAGGCTTCCTGCCAGGCTTCCTGGCCTGTCTTTTTGGCCACCTCAGGAGGGAGTAGAACTCTTGGGTTCTAGATTCCTCCAAGGTAGCTACCGGTGGAGTTTTGTGTATGCTGCAGTCAGGCCCATAGAATCATTGAATGGTTTGGGTTGGAAGGGACCTCTAAAGGTCGTCTAGTCCAACCCCCCTGCCGCGGGCAGGGACATCTTCAACTAGATCAGGTCGCTCAGAGCCCCGTCCAACCTGGCCTGGAATGTTTCCAGGGATGGGGCATCCACCCCCTCTCTGGGCAACCTGTGCCGGTGTTTCACCACCCTCAGCGTAAAAAATGTCTTCCTTCTCTCTAGTCTGTATCTCCCCCCCTCTAGTTTCAAGCCGTTCCCCCTTGTCCTGTCGCAACAGGCCCTGCTGAAAAGTTTGCCGCCATCTTTTTTATAAGCCCCCTTGAAGTACTGACAGGCTGCAATAAGGTTTCCCCGAAGCCTTCTCTTCTCTAGGCTGAACAATGCTGGCTGTCTCGAATCACCTCCCTGCCCTCCATGTGCCTTAGCATAGCTTCCAGGAGGATCTGTTCCATGATCTTCCCAGGCACAGAGGTGAGGCTGACTGGCCTGTAGTTCCCCGGGCCTTCCTTTTTCCCCTTTTTAAAAATGGGGGTGATGTTTCCCGTTATCCAGTCAGTGGGAACTTCCCCGGACTGCCCCGGCTTCTCAAATACGATGGATAGTGGCTTAGCAACTTCATCCGCCAGTTCCTTCAGGACCTGCTGATGGATCTCATCGGGTCCCATGGACTTGTGCACCTTCAGGTCCTTAGATGGTCTCGAACCTGATGTTCTCCCACAGTGGGCAGCTCTTCATTCTCCCAGTCCCTGCCTTTGCCTTCTGTGGCTTGGGCGGTGAGGCTCGAGCACTTGCCGGTGGAGACCGAGGCAAAAAAGTCATTGAGTACCTCCGCCTTCTCCGTATCCTGGGTAACCAGGTCTCCCGTTTCCTTCCGGAGAGGGCCCACATTTTCCCTCGTCTTCCTTCTGTCCCTGACATATCTATAGAACCTTTTCTTGTGGCCCTTGCCGTCCCCGGCCAGATTTAATTCTCTCAGGGCTTTAGCTTTCCTAACCTGGTCCCTGGCTGCTCGGACAATTTCTCTCTATTCCTCCCAGGCTCCCTGTCCTTGCTTCCACCCTCTGCAGGCTTCCTTTTTGTGTTTGAGTTTGTCCAGGAGCTCCTTGTTCATCCACGCAGGCCTCCTGGCGTTTTTGCCTGGCTTCCTCTTTGCTGGGATGCATCGCTCCTGAGCTTGAAGGAGGCGATCCTTGAATATCGCCCAGCTTTCTTGGGCCCCTCTTCCCTCCAGGGCTTTGTCCCATGGCACTCTACCAAGCAGATCCCTGAAGAGGCCAAAGTCTGCTCTGCTGAAGTCCCGGGTAGTGAGCTTGCTGTGCGCCCTCTATGCCATTTTTACGTAAACGCACCACATCTGCAAGAAGAAAATCATTATTTTTCATGTGGTCCAATTCTACTTAAACATACCAACTCTACAAGACTAAAATAGTTAGTATTTTTTTACACGCAGGCCATTTTCATTTAAACATACCACTCTTTGGAGACGACCATAATTACTTTTATGGCTAAGCCCATTTAAAGGGGCAAAACGGACCTTGCCGGTGTCATCCCTAAGTATTCTTCATTTCCCAGCAAATCAGAAAAGGGACCAGTGGAATGAGATTCCCGAGTGTCTGAAATTCCTGTACTTTGCCCGCTTCCATAGAATACTGTCTTTCTTTTCAGAATAAATGAAAAGAACTGTCTAAATGTAGGAGACTGTACTATAGGGAGCTGTAAAACGAGAGAACTGGAAAAATGGCAATAAGGGAAACAGCATGTTTCTCCTCGTGAGAGCTTTAGGTCGAGCGGAGCAGAGCTATTTGTCCTCCCTTAAAGAACAGAGAACTAAATAAAGGTACTCTAAATTAGAGGAGAGCAAGGAACTTGCAAGGCTCCACCCAGATCTCCTCAGCTATGCTTCGCTATGTCGATTTTGAGGCATGTTTGACAGTTACTGCCACTACATTACACGGTCTTAGGGGCAATAAGATGAAAGAAAAGATGCTGAAGGTGAGGTCCGTTGTAAATATGAGCAGATTCTGTTTTATTCCCCGTCTCTTCCAAACAAAACAATCCCATCTGAATAACAAAAGACTCTTCTCTCTTGTTTAGAGGCAAGATCCTGTTGCCTGGAATTCCACATTTGAAGACATTTCCAGGAAAGTGCTAAATATAAGATACACCCTCTTACCTTATTTGTACACGTTAATGCACGAAGCCAACGCTCACGGCAGCACCGTCGTCCACCCTCTGCTCCACGAGTAAGTGGGGTCCTTCCTTCCCCGTTCATAATGAATTCCTACTGAAGTCCCTGGGGTTTCCGTCGGCCTCCTAGAAAGGTTTTTCCCTGTTACAGCAATTTTTCTCTTAAAACCGGCGAGGGATGGAGAATACGCACACTGAGCATCGGCTCGCTGTGACGCCTCAAGGGCTCCGTTCCCCACGGTGCCGACTTTTTTGTCTTATCTAGAAACATAATTCATATATCGATTTTGAAGCTCATTCTCATCATCCCTAGTGGTATTCAGCAAATACCTTCTGCCTGGTGCTGGATATACGCAGAATCAGAGAGCACGTGCCGCAGAAACAGCTGGGCAAAACCTTTAAGCAGAGAAACAGAAAAGGGGGGAGAAAATAGGGGGTTTGACGCCCGTTTTGAGACGTTTGCAGGGCACGGTGACTTATTTTGGCCAAACAGATATAGCAGGTTTTAAAAAAAAAAAAAAAGGGGGGGGGTTTATAGCAGGTTGGTTTTTTTTTTTTTAAAAAAAAGACATGTTTTTAGAGACGTGAGCCTTCATTGGTACCTGGTCAGAAGGGGCGATACGTGCCAAAGGCTGATCAATGCCTTAATGTTAAAGGTGAAGCCTAATATCTAAAAATGCTTGTCTTCCACTAAACCCCACTGACTTGTCAGCGTGTCATCCTGGCCTCATTTTGAGTAATCTGAGACTTGATCCTGACAAAGCGCTTGTCAAAAAATAAGCAGCGCAAATCAGAAAGTAATTGGGCCACTACTTAATTTTGCTGTTGCTAATAGCAAGCAAAAGTGTGTGGTTTTTTTTTTTTTTTTTAAGTTTTGTGATCTAAATATCCTAAATAAAAATTCTAGTGCGTGCGTAGGTATAGGCCAGCAAACGTGAAGCAACAGCAGACGTGAAAATTAAGTAATAGGTGGCATTGCCCTGAAGATTTTCACTTCAGGATCTTAATACACTCTTGACAAGGACTAAGTGATACATTAGTAAAAAAAAAGGGATTAATTTTTGACCCTTATTATCTATTATGAATAGATAGGTAATAATGTTGCCTGTTACTAGTGGTAGCATGCTCGCGGCTGAGGAAATGGTAGTTTTACTGAGAAAAAAAGGCTTCAACAAGGAAACACTTTGGGAAAGGTTGACCCCGAGGGCTCGGCCGCTCTTTTGTTACTTTGCAGGTTTGTGAGAGACAAAACGACATGGGAAATACACAGGCAATTTCTGTGGGGACCGGCACTGCTCGTCAGCCCCGCGCTGGACCAGGTGAAATAGCAGGAATAGAAGTATCAGAAAAGTTGGGGGAAGAAATGAGAAAATACTAGAAACGGATGAAAATATTGGAAGAGATTTGAACTAAACTGTACTTTCTGGCTTTAATAGACCTAAACCAAAAGTGTGTCGTTCCAGGGTGCTGTAGCGGTGAAGGCTTACCTGCCGAATGCCCGCTGGTATGATTACCACACAGTGAGTAATTTTAAAAACTCTAGTATATTTATTTTTCCTACTATGGAAATGATCAGGAAAATTTCCATAGTATCCACCGTCACAGGTGTACGGCGTGCTGGGGTGGAGTGTGACTCCACCGCCTCTGTTTTACCAACACGTGTCCAGTAGGAGTTTTTAGCGATGTAAAAAATTACATCTTGGCTAATTTGTTTGCTAATCACTTTGTGGTAATGTAATCCTGTTCAACATGACCAGTAAAAAGGTGGAATAACAGCTGTAACTGAAGCGCTTCCATGTTTGCTTTTTTTGAACCCCTTCAAGGATGCATAGAACTTCTTTTCTAGGAATGATGGTGTGGAGGAAGACAAAAGTTTTAAACAATTTTTACGGCCTCAGGCTTTAAAAGTCACTCCGTTTATCAAGTGTTGTGTAATGGGTTTATATATGCAGAATTTCAGATTGTAATCTTGAAAACACGTAGTTCTGCATTAAAGAAGGATTGGCACTGACAACTTTCTTAGTATTTATGTATTCATAAACTTTCATTCTAAAAAAAAGCTTAAAATGGAAAATTCAACAAAGAGACCAAGTTTTATTTGGTGGTGTTTTTTTTTTTAATCATGAATAGGGTGAGTACCTTGGCTTTAGGGGACAATTCAGAAATTTACCATCTCCTTTGGAACATATCAACCTCCATATCCGAGGCGGCTACATCCTCCCTCAGCAAAGCCCTGCTAATACTACATTTTACAGGTATGACTACAATTTAATGTAACATTTTTTTGCTTTTTAGGGGCGATATTTAATTAGTGGCCTGGCAAATAAATCGCGTATTAGTGACACGGCGCCTGCATTTGCCTGGACTCCTTATTTTCAACCTGGGAAAAGCCCAATTTTCTGGTTTAATGTACACTGTGCTCGGAAGCATTTCCCATTTGGTATAAACATGAGCAGTCCTGAGAGAATCAGGAAGTATGGCAGCACGTCAACTTCATGGCAGGTTTTTCTCCTTTTTTGGTTTCCTCCTTTAACGGTAACGCTATGGATCGGGGAAGGCTGGTAACAGAGCTCAGTTAAGTTGTGTACAATGTCCGTAATAGAAGTGATATTGTATTACCTATGTTGAGAAAGATAAAATGCAATTAGCCCAGACAAATATTCTTTTCTTCCATAGCCGAAGAAACCCGTTGGCGCTCACCGTTGCTTTGAATGACAGTCAGCTTGCAGCAGGTCAGCTTTACTGGGATGACGGGGTGCGCATTGGTAAGTACAAAGTTTCTTGTTTCCACGCTAAATTAACTAATTCAGAGTCTACAATGCATAAACGTCGCCTCTCTCTAGCTCAGCGCATCGCTGACACGAACAGTTAATGTTGTATTTCAGGATTAGTCCGTAGTTGTGCAACACGGCGTAGGAAGCAGGAGCACAAACCAGAGAGAAAAAAAATTACAGTAAACCGGTTACACTTAAGTAATTAAACTAAAATTACAGTAAAATGTAAAACAGTAACACCGCTAAAATGTAGAATGCTGGCACAGTAGTAACCTAATGTTGTTATTTAGAGAATATATATTTTGCATGAATTCAGCTGTGCCCTGGGCCTAGGACAAGGTATAGAATAAGGATTTGTTCTCAAACCTGTGGGGAACCTAACCACAGGTGAAGTGGGAAGCTTTAACTAATTTCCTCGATATTAATAAATTCAAATGGTCTTCAGATAAGACGTATCTAGCAGTCTCTTATCCTTTACGCCTGCAGTGTATTATCCTTGTAATAACGCTAAGCTGTCCCCTGAGATCATCGCAAGGAATGCACAAAATTGTGATTTATCTTTTTTTTAACATACCAACACATTGCAGGAAGTCCGCACGAGCTATACTACACGCAGCACAATTCTTCTATTTAACTTAAAAAAAGAAAAGGTGACCAGCAAATACATTTTACTTCATTCTTTCTTTTTAACAGATGCGTATGAAGAGCGTGTATATCTGCTGACCTCATTTACTGCTAATCGGGTATGTCACGGTACCTCGCTGGTTTTGAGTACCCGGGGTGATTATTGTTGTATGTTAACTAAGGTATTTTAATTTGGCATTTTTTTTAATGTTTCGATATCCCCACATGCTACTAACCCTTTGTGATGGACCAGCTCTTAGCCAGCGTTGTGAAAACCGTTGCAGGTCTCTCCCTGTTAATTTAAAAAAAAAAAAAGTAATACAGGCAACATCACACCCCAGATGGAAAAACGAATTTTGGAATAAATGGGGGCAAGTAAATATATATATGAAGGAATTTAGGAGTGTTTTGTGTCCGGGCTGCGCTATAATGCCGTGAATATAGTTAAGTTGTATTGAGAACGAATTTAAGCTGGCTTCAGAGGGTATCTAGTTTAGCTTATCGCTGCGTTTCTTGTATATTCCTGCCGTTATAATTTCTCGTCGTTCTGAAAAACGCCAGTTTTTTTCAAAAAGGATTTGTAGAAAACGAAAGCGCGTATCAACGCAGAAAGGCAATAAGGCCAATATTTTGCCAGCGGTGTGTTCCGCATCATTTTTGCTCATCGTTCCCATGTAAATGAATACATTTCAGCCAAGCAGCCCGTGCGTATTTTACAGCCTTGCAGTTAAGCGTAGATATCCACGTAGGACACGAATGTACTTGGACAGACTAGAAAGAAGTGACTGTACACAAAATCTACCCCATCTGGAATACAGTCACAGTTAGAGCCAGGAAAGTGCTTTCAAATGGTTTAGAAAGGTAGGGGCAGCGATCGCCAAAGATTTTGACTACGCATCCCCAGCAGTAAGAGTTTTTGAGCGCCTCCCCCCAACATACGCATCTTTATTTATAAATTATATACATATCTAGGTATAGAAAACAATTGTGCTACCTACTGTTATGTGCATCACAAAGCATACACAGAGACAGAAATTTAAAAAGGTGGGTAAAGGTGAAATAGATGCTACGATAAAAATATTTTAACTTTTATTTATTAATAGTACAAAACCATTTTCTTCCCACACCCCAGTGGATTTGTTTTGCGCTCCACTGCACTAGAGGATGGTATTTTCCGCTGCCATTATCAAATCTCCACGTTAGGAGCCCGAGGGAAAAGCAGAGAAAATCTAGTTGGGCAAAAATGGTTTAGTTTTCGTTAAGAGCTGTTAATTGTTTAAAGGTTGCAGCAGAACCTTTGAACAGAGGCTGGTGTGGAGTTATTGACTCCGTTTGTGACTCTTTTTTATCGTTGTTCTTAATTTTTATCATTATTCTTCAACACAGAAGCTCGACCGTGGAGCAGTTGCTGTGTAAGAAAGTCAGCGATTAGTGGTGCTTGTTATAATGATTGGCATTTCCAGCGTGTCAGCTTTAAATTTTTTGTTTTAAGCCGTTGAATAGCTGGAATTAAATTAGACGGTGATTATACGGACTATGGGTTTAAAAGAAATGCTTTTTATATGGCAATAAAAAAAAAAAGGTGTGTTGTTTCATTAGTTTTCCAGGTGGCCAAAATGTTGTTGTTTTATCCTCAGTGCTCCGATTTCTCATTTCTTTTGACTTTCTCAAGGAATTGGATGTAAACTGCTAAGGGAGAAAAGGGTTTTTCTGCTATTTGCAGTTGTAAGATTACATAGTAATCGCCCATTGTCCTGCTCTTACAGAAAGCTGGTAAGGAAAAGCGTAATTAAAGCGGTTATTTCTGTTTTTTTTTTTTTTAAATTGAAGAAGAGTGGAAAATTGTAAGCCTCAGGTGGGCTGATAAAAGCATATCCTGAAAAGTAACTGCCCAAGGATAAATCACTAACTTGCTTTTTCCTCTTCCTTCAGAATATTTTAGAGATAAAGGTTTTGCACCGTGGTTATGCCGATCCGAATAATTTGAAGTTTACTCGAATTAAAATTTTGGGGGTGACCTCAACCGTCCAGGAGGTGACGGTATCGCAGAACGGTGAAGCGATCCAATCTCCTCATGTTGCATCTTACAACAGCCAAAACCAGGTAAGTCGATGGTTTACAGGCAAATCCTGTCGTTGCTATTAGTTATGTGATCTTAAATGCTTGGAGGTTCACCTCTTGGCTGTAATATAACTTCTAAAATATACTACTTTATTGCAGTAAAAACACTGACATCTAAAAAGTAAGAACTCAGGGTACTTTTGCAACATTTTTTTTTTTTCCTACAGAATTAATGAAGTCTCGTCACAAGTCATGGTTGCACTTGTTCAGTGACATCCCCCCAAGCTAAAAATCAGTCGATGTTTAATTTAATTTACCACCCTTTCTACAGAACTCAGTGTTCTGTTGAGTCTCATTTATTTCTGCTTTTCAGTGGGAAGGCAAAAGATAATGTATTAATATATTAAAATTTATAATTATTATATGACAGGAATATATAATATAGAAAAATATTATGTAAAATCTATAGTAACAGCATAGCAGAATATAATGTAATACAATGTAATTTAATACAATATAATTACTGTAAAATAAAATAAAATAAATATAATAATATTATCATATAATAGATATAGCCAAAAAGATGAATTAAGATAGTGAAGAGAAGTAATCTGAAATAAGAACCAGCCATCTTCTATGAGCTGCAGAAAACCAAGACATCTTCAGAGCAGAGTTACTCATTGCTGGGTTTTTGTTTGTTTTTCAAAGGTCCTGGAAATCACCCGGCTTGAACTTGAATTAGGCAAAGACTACACATTGAAATGGAGCTAAAATGCCTGCAAAGAACACTGGCCGTAGAGTTGAACTTTCTCATCTTCGCAAGTTGTTTTTCCCTCTGCTTCTGCCTCTTTGACTTCCTAAAATACTTTGCACTATAAACATGTACAGTCAGTTTGTATTAAGTTATTATGTGCAGAAAGGAGTCGTGGTTTGGTGTTGACCCTGGCTAACTACACGCTGTCCTCATAAAACGGAATTTGGTTTTGGGCACAAGTATAAACTGGGAGAGGAGTGGCGGGAGAGCAGACCTGCAGAAAGGGATCTGGGGGTCCTGCTCAACGGGAGGCAGCAGTGTGCCCAGGCAGCCAAGAAAATTGTGTGCAGTTCTGGGTCCCACCATTTAAGAAGGATGTGAAGGTCCTCGAATGTGTCCAGAGGAGGGCAACAAAGGTGGAAGGCATGTCCTCTGAGGAGCAGCGGAGGACTCTGGGTTTGTCTTGTTTGGGGAGGAGGCTGAGGGCAACCGCATTGCGCTCTACAGCTTCCTGAGGAGGGACATGGAGAGGGAGGTGCCCCTGGGATCCAGGGGCAGGACACCTGGGAATGGGTCAAAGCTGCGCCAGGGGAGGTTCAGACTTGACATGAGGAATCATTTCTTTACCGAGAGGGTGTTCAAACCCTGGAACAGGCTTCCTGGAGAGGTGGTCGATGCCCCAAGCCTGTCAGTGTTTAAGAGGCATTTGGACAACACCCTTATTAACATGCTTTAACTTTTGGTCAGCCCTGGAGTGGTCAAGCAGTTGGTCTAGAGGATTGTTGTAGCTCAATTCCAACTGAAAAATATTCCGTTCCGTTCCATTCCATTCCATTCCGTTCCCCTGCCTTGTGCATGTGCTTCTGATCTTGCATGTGGCTGATAGGGCAGGATCAGGCCCCTGGCTTGTGCACATGGTTGTGGTGTCACGTTTTTCTGTTTAGCTGATTGGTCAAGATCAGGCCCTTTGCTTTTGCAGCTGCTTGTGATGTTACAGGTGGTTGAGTAGCTGATAGGGCAGGAGCGGGTACCTGCAATGGTTTGGCGAATGGATGGATGGATGGACGGATGTTTTGATGGATGGACGGATGAATTGGAAGGTTGGAGTGATTGAGCAAAACTTGCAGCTCTTGTCACTCCAGGTCCAGCCTGCTCCTGAATTTCAAACCCTGGGAAAATGCTAAAGAGAGTGCCTTATGCCTCTTTGTCTCCTGGGCGCACCAGGAGTGCCCTGTTGGGTCCCTCCATGGCAAATGGTGACAGAGAGGCGATAAGAAAAATATTCCTGCGCCCTGAACATCTTCATCATAAAAGCAGAAGTGTCTTTTCAAGCAAGGCTTTTCTGCCACAACTTGGTATTTTATGAAAATAGCAAACGGGGACGGTGCTGGAAAAGGCAGAGGCTGAAGGTTTTAGCCATCGTTGGCGCTCCTCTGTAGAGCTCATTGGGAAAACACAGAGTTTGATCTCTATTTGCCCCATGCCCCAGCTTCTAACCGTAGAAATACACCATGTTCCCACACACAGTGGGTTGTGTCTCCTTGTACAAAGGGGAATTCAGCCCCATTGAGCATGCCTGATTTACGCCACGTGCATCCGGGAAGGAGGTGATGTGTGCTTGAGGCTTCCTGCGATGCCCGGCATTTGGGCTGATGCCCACCGCGTGGTGTAAGCCAGCACTGAGAGAGGAAGTCAGATTGGATCTTCCTTGTGCGGGCAGTGGGCAGGCTCCAGAGTCTTGGAAATCACCCACTTCCCAGGGCTGATTTGCACCCTCTGGCCCAAGGGTGTGGTGGTAAGCTTCTGCAATGCTCCTGTGCTGGGGTGGGCTGTCTACTCTTCTTTGGAAGCAGATGCCCGACGAAGGGGGTCTGATCCCCAGGGTGGTTTGCCGTGTAAACGTGACCCCCTCATCACACCCCTCCTGCCCATGTTTCTCTCCCCAAGACATCAGCCCTCTACAGATGCAAGCCAGAAGGTAGAAGGTATCAACCGTACAGACACTAGATGTATTTATTGGACCTGGACAGCCAACACAAGGCAAGCCAGAGGGGCAAGGAATGGATCTGGGCATGTGTCCTCCTCCCCGACCCTTTCTCCTTCAGTTGGACCACACAGCCCAGAGATTAAAGCCCAAGATGCAGGGGTCCCCCAAAGGAGGCTGAATTTCAGCTGCAAATAAGAACCAGGTATAACGGGAACATTATGGGATTATCGGTGAGATAGAGCAGAGGCGCACACACAAAAACACAAGCACACGCTTTGGGAAGGAGCATGGAGCCCGGCTCCGAAAATGAAAACCCACAGTGACTGCTCCCACACGAAAGGTGCCAGGACTGCAAGCTGTTGCTGGCCCTCACCTTCCCTTGGCAGCTCTTCCACTGCCCCACAAACACTGGGGCTCTGAGCTTGCCTAGATACCTCACTGTGATGACGTTCTCTCTGAGCTTCGCCAGAATCCAGCTTTCCAGAGTGAACAGCCGTCTGGGCTGCGGTGGCCAGCTACGTCCAACAACAGTTCCTGCTGTGCCAGGTGGGGCAGCACCCACATCCTCCTTGTCCCCCCCAGAGAAGTGGGCAGTCCCCATGGCCCTGGGGCATGGCCTGCAGTTACACTTCCCCTCCTCAGAAAGCCCACCCCATAAGTCCCCGCTGGGGGACAAGCAGGGCTCGTGCAAGGGTGGTATCACCTCCGGCAGGTGGTATTGTACCGCAGGGCTGATCCCGGTTGCTGGAGACCCCTGGATGCCCTCGGGCTGCTTCTGCCCTGACTCCAGCACTGCTTTTTCGGGGCAGGGGAAAAGGAAGGAGAGGGCTCGGCAGCTCCTCCTTAAAGCTCTCCCCACTGCCCTGGCTCGTGTCTCTGAACAGCAGGAGCGGGCAGGGTCTGGTCCAAAGCACCGTCCCTGGACAGGGCCGCTCCCAGCTCTTCCCTCCAGCCAGTCCTCACTCTGCAGCCCTTGCCTTCTCTCCTGCTCCAGGGAGTCCGAATTCCAACCCTCGGCTCCTTCGACGCTGTCCCCCAGTGGATCCAGGCTGGGAACGAGGCCGTGATTACCCAGAGGCCCGTCTTTCGCCTGGCCAGGAATCTGGTGGTTGTCCACAACCTGATGGACGACAAGGACTACCTGCCCGGTAAGACGTCGGATTAAACCCTGGCTGGCTGCAGGGTCGTTTCATCCCTGCCCTGGGTCTGAGATGCTCCGCTAAAGCAACTCCCTCTCTGCAGAGCAGGCCCAAAAATGTTTTTTTTTTTTCCTGGGGGGGGCGATGCGATGACTGCAGTAAGCAGCCCTTGGGAAATGCCTGCGGAAGGGCCAGTGGGCGAGCGCCTCCATCCCCTTCCTGTGCTTTTCCAGGCAATAAGGAGCTGGAGCCTCTGAAATACGCCAAGGTGGCCACGGACGCCTCTGTGTCCCGGCGAAAAGTGGAGGGCTGCATCCTAGGCGTCACGTCCCTCCTCTCTCACTGCCTGGGGAAGGGGGCGAACGTCGCCCTCGTCCTGAGGAACGTTGGGGTGCTCCTCATCGAAGGCAGGAGAGTGGAAATGAAATTCTACTATGACTTCCTGGAGACCTTGTCCGGGAAGGAGAACCTGGCAAAAGCTGTTTTCAAGGTGAGCGTTTCGGTTTCGCTGTGGCGCGGGCACTCCCGCGGCAGTGTTGTGGCGATGCTCACGCGTGGCCCGGCCGGGATGCGGTCATCCCACTTGAGTGAGGCGAGAGCTACGGTCCTAACAACTCCCCCTGCCTCAGGCTCCTCCGATTCGGAGCGCCTCGGCCGTGCGGAGGGCATCCTGCCATCTTTGCGGTCCTCCCTTGCAGGTCCCCTGGCTGCTGGACATGCTGGTGTCCCGGGTGGCACCCGTGGCCTCGCTGAGTGTTTCCGGCCGCGTCATCCTCTTTCCCGAGTGAGTACGTTGGCGGCCGCAGCCGCTGGTTGGTGCAGACGCTCAAGGTAGCATTTGCTCCTTGTGACCACGGATGTCCTCCCATGGGGACAACCAGGCAGCGGCTCTTGTTGGCATCCCCAGGTTGTAGTCGGTCCCACGAGGCAGATCTGATGGGAAAGACAGAGGAATTTAGGCAACATTTTCTTCCCGTGGCGGCCAGGGCTTCTTTGCCAGGGGACTCCATTTCCCAGGGCTGTCCTTGGGGATGGGGCACAGCAGACATTGGAAAAACACGGTAGACTTGGGGAAAAGAACGGCCTTTATGGCCCTTCCAAAGTCTGCCCGTCAGCAGGTGATTGCGGCGAGCGAGTGCTGGTGGTGCTCTGGGTCACGTCGGCGTCTTCTCCTTGTTGCCAGGTTTGAAACGGAGCTTGTGGCCGAGCCGCTGCCCAGGCCTCTTCTCAAGACCTCGAGGCAAGTCCCCGGCGGGGACAAGCAGATGAGAAGGGAGGGTTTGCCACATCTCGGGCAAGGCACGAAAGGTAAAGCAGCTCCCGGCTCCTTTCCACGGCACGGGCAACCAAGTTCTGTCATCGGGTGGGGAAAAGCACCGGCGTTGCGGGTCAAAAGGCTCCGACTTAGGCCAAAGCTTCATGCCAGCTCGGCCCAGCCTTTTCTCCCGACGACTCGTCGGCTTCACCGAAACGGAGCCCTGGGGTGGGACGTGCCCAAGGGTACGGTGGGAGGATGGTGATCCAAGGCCCTCTCCTCCCCCCTCAGAAGTGACCCCACCAAAAGTGTCCCTGTCACCTCCCCGGCATCACCCAGCCCCCTCAGTCCCAACCCGGGCGCTGATGAGGCGATTGCAAAAGCACGTTGGAAGTGGGGAACCGGGGCAAGCGCCGGTGCTGGGGAGGGTGCCGGGCCTCTGGAGACAGCGGATGGGAGGGGGAGCAGAACGGCCCTCTCGGATGCTTTGGAAAGAGGCCTGAGCAGCGCTGCCTGTCACCGGGGCCGGCAGCGTCCCGGCGACGCTCTTCTGACGAGGTCTCTCCTTCCTGTTTCCAGTGGGATTCCCTGGTTTTCCCTTTCCAGCTAGTCCAAGCTCGACAAATGATGAGATACCACCGTTCTGGGAAATCAGGGGGAAGAGGAGGAGGAGGAGAAGCTCTCGGGTCAGGTGAGGCTCAGGGCTGGCGTCTGCACGGGCTCCTTTTGCCCAGAGAGGCGGTCACTGCCCCATCCCGGGAAATGTTCAAGGTCAGGTTGGAGGGGGGCTCTGAGCGACCTGATCTAGTCGAAGACGGCCCTGCTCCTCACAGGGAGGCTTGGACTAGATGACCTTCAGAAGCCCCTTCCAACCCAAAGCCTTCTGTGATTCTGTGATTTCCTGACCCGGCAAGAGCCCATTGCCCAGCCCCAAACACTCGCTGCCCATCGCCGCTCAACAGTGGTGACGGCAGCGCCCGGAGGGGCGGGATGGGGCTGCCGGGAGCCCCCTGTTTCACAGGGCTGCTTCCTCTCGGGCCCTTCAGGAGAGCCCCAGCGTGGCCTCCTGAGCTGTGCACGGGGACAGCCGAGTGGCAGCCGAGGGTCCTGGCTCAGGGGGTTTCCTCAGCCGAGCCGCCGGCGGCTGCACAAAGAGGCGCGTGGCTCGCGAGGGCGGGATGTGGCGACAAACCCATCGACCTCCTCAGGTTAGACCTCTCCCATTGTGTCCTTCCAGGCAGCGGCGGGTCATCCTATGTGGTTCCCCTGGAAAAAAGCAGCCTGCGACCGGCCAACCCAAGGGCAAACCCGCGCCCACCGCCCGAGCACCAAGGCAGAGCCGAGCGCAGGCAGCAGAACTTCAGAGCTACGGAGGAGGAGGAGGAGGAGGACTAGTGGAGAAAATCCTCGCTGAAATCGCCACGACGCAGACGGCGAAAGCCAAGCCCTCCCACGCTCGGGAAGCGGCGACCTTCGTAACACCCGTAATCGCCGTCTTATCGGTAACAAGCTCTGAGGCCAGCCTGCGCGAGGAGCCCGCCTACGAGGTTCTCGGGCAGCCGCTGCCGAGACCAAGATGGAGAAAACTGTGAACTTCAGTCCTGAGAGATTCTGGCCAGTGCCGGAATAACCTCAGAAGTCTGTATTCTGGACGCGGAGCGCTGAGGCCCGCGCGCTCGAGGCACCCCTCGACGAACACCTCTGTTTTGGTGCAAGTGGCTCGAGGCGATGCCTTGCGCTGAAGACGAGCTCAGCGCTCCCTCGGCTGGAGAGGCCCCACCTGGAGGGATCGGGGAAAAAGAGATGAATAAAAACACAGAGAAGTTGCAAAAGGGCGTTGACTTTTTTTGAATTGTTTGCAACCGGAACGGGGGAGAAGGGGTTTTTACGGTTGGCTCTGAGATCAGCCGAGCACGGCCCTGGAAGCGGGGCCATCTGAGGGACCTTCCCTCGTGACCTCTTCCATCCAAAGGACCTTTTCCATGGCCGCTATGGAAAGGAAGGTGGTTTTGGGGGCAAGAGAGGGCAACCAGGCACTTGGAGCAATGTTGTGAAGAACTGAAGATCCCTGGAGGGGAAGGGAGAGAATGCAAGTGCAGCTGGGGAGGCATGGAGGGCACGTACGTGCAGGGGCAGCGGAGGCCACCTAAGCTTACGCCCAGGGCCATAAGGGACCGGGGAAGGAAAGAGAGCAAGGCTGAGCCCAGCTCCGCTGGCCTGGACTTTCTATTTCCACCTGGGGTAGAGCCAGGGCTCTCTACTATCCTATTTATCTCCCAGATGACCCAATTTATATCCACTTTCTACCTCTACTTATGAAATCCTCCAGGTAGGTGCCCTGTTTGGCCATCCCGTGGGCCACCCACGCTGACAGAAGGTCCACCTCCAGTCCCAGCACGGTGGCACTCGCGTCCCCTGCTGTTTCCTGGCATTTTCCTCCTTGCCCAAATCCATCCTATGCAACCCAGGAACCAAACCGTCCTTACGGGAAGCTTCTGCTTAGGACCCCCTCCAGCATCGGGGGGGAAGGGGCCACCCTGATGCCGCCCTAAAGATGCAGTCCCTGACCTTGAGCAAAGGTTGTTCCTGAGGACACTGGCGCGAGCGAGTGATGAGGGTCTGCAAAGCTGAATTTCACTTTGCAGGGGCAGATCTTTCTGCACCGGTTTGCAAGCGATCCGAGGGTGCCGGGCTGGGAATTGGAAGACCTTGTTGAAGGGCCAAAATGGAGAGACCTACCCAGAACCAGGAGCTCAGTGTGGGGGTGAGATGTGTCTCTAGGGTGTGTGTATATATATATATATACACACACCCTACATGTAGGGTTCAAATCCTTACTACAGGACACAAAACCTAATTTCCCGGTCCAAAGCCTCATTTTTAGGCTACAAAGCCACAACTGGCTGTGCAAAGCCTCATTTATACAATCCCAACTCTTATTTTCAAAGTCCAAGTCCTCGGTTTTAGATCCAGACTCTCATATTAAGTTACCAAAGTCTCATTTATGTGGTCCAAAGCCCCATCTTGAAGGCCCAAACCCTCATTTTGAGGGGCCAAATACTGATTTGTAGGGTCTAAACCCTCTTTCTGGGGAACAAAGGCTCGGGTTTAGGGACCAAAGCTTTAGTTGGAGGCTCCAACGCCTCATTTGTAAGACCCAGGTCTTTGTTTTTAGAGTCCAAAATCTCATTTGATTGTCCAAATCCTTGTTTTTTGTTTCTGACGCCAAATTCTGAGGGTCCAAAGTCTCATTTTTAGGGCCCAAGGCCTCCTTTTTAGGGTTCTGCGCCTCTTTTCTTTTAGAGTCCAATTCTCAATTTTTAGGGCCCAAAGCCTCATATTTCATTTGAAGCCACAATTTTCACTTTTAGCGCCCAAAGCCTCATTTTCAGGATCCCTCCCCTCATTTTCAGGGTCTCAGTGTCACTGGTGGCATCATCCAGGGCTGCCCTTTATCCTTCTCGGACAGCTCTAAGCTTCCACAAAGCACAGCCCTTCTTTCCAGGGCCGGGCTGTCCTTTCGTTCGTTTTACTTCAGCACAAACACTACCAGAGCCTGCGGCCACGCTCCAGTACCTCATCGCACCTCAGCCCCTGCTGTGAACTAACATGGACAGTCACACCGTTGACGCGCTCTCCTGCCGTAAAGACCGGCTGATAGGATAGTTTGGGAAGGGAATTTCCCTCACGCTTCCTGGAGCAAACTCGCAGTGCTGTGCGTGAGAATCATAGAATCATTAAGGTTGGAAAAGACCTCTAAGATCATCGAGTCGAACCGTCAACCCACCACCACCGTGCCCGCTAAACCATGTCCCTCAGCGCCGCATCTACACGTCTTTTAAATACCTCCAGGGATGGGGACTCGACCACTTCCCTGGGCAGCCTGTTCTAGTGCTTGACAACGCTTTCAGTGAAGGAATTTTTCCCCATGTCCAATCTAAACCTCCCCTGGCGCAGCTCGAGGCCGTTTCCTCTCATCCTGTCGCTTGTTACCTGGGAGAAGAGACCGACCCCCCCCTCGCTACAACCTCCTTGCAGGTGGTTGTAGAGAGCGACGAGGTCTCCCCTCAGCCTCCTTCTCTCCAGGCTAAAGAAGCCCAGTTCCCTCAGCCGCTCCTCAGCAGGCTTGTTCCCCAGACCCTTCCCCAGCTCCGTTGCCCTTCTCTGGACACGCTCCAGCACCTCGACGTCCTTCTTGTAGCGAGGGGCCCAAAACTGAAGACAGCCTCGGAGGGCGGGCCCTCAGCGCCTGACAGCGCAGGCTGCGGCAGGGGCTGGGCCGGGCCGCCGCCATGACAACCGCCCCCTCCCCCTGGAACGCTCCCCCACTTCAGCCCAGAGCCTTCCCCGGCCGGCACGGCGACAGCCAATCGGCTGCCGCCGCGGGAAGCGCCGCCAATCGGAGCCGGGCGTGCCCTGCCCAATCCCAGCGCCGCTCTCGGGAGGCCGGCAGAGAGGCGGGAAAGCCCTGAGGGGAGGGACCCGCCCCCGGCTGCGGCCCGTCCGGCCCGGGCCCGCCCGGCCCCCGCGGCTTCTGCCGGGCCCCTCCGCGTCCCCGGGGCAGCCGGGGGGAGGAAGGCCCTGGCGCTTCCCGGCCGGTGTCACCCCAAGGAGCGCGGGACCTCCCGCCACGCGGAGCAGCGAGGGAGGCGCCCGGTGCCCTCACGATGTCTGCGGCGGGGGGAGGTGAGGAAGCAAAGCGCGTCCGGGCTCGGCGCCCTCGGCTCAGCCTCAGGCCGCGACGGGAGCCGAGGGGCTCTTCCGCTGCTGGGAGCCGCCCGAGGCAGCTGCCAGGTACCTGCCTGAGCTAGTTCGCCCGTTTGGGGCGGGAGGTGTCTGCTCTGGGACCCGCCTGGGACTCCCCCCAGGTACGGGGCGGCTTTGGCGGCCCTCATCTGAAAGGCGCACGTGTCCGGGGTGGCAGCCCGGGAGCCCTGCCCTGTCGAGACCCCAGGTAGCGTGCCTCCTCCAGGAGGAAGCTCCAACTGCATGCAGCCACCTGGGACTCCGGCTGGGCGGAAAGCGAAGGTGGTTTGCATCTGGTGGAAGGACCCCCCCAGGCCAGGCGGCTGTCTGGGACCGCTGCGAGGTAGCAGCAGCGCAGGTCGGTTTGCCTCATCCGGGAAGGAGCTGACCTCCCGCCTGTGCACCGGGAGGGAGCTCGTCCGTGGTGGTTCCTCCGGTGGTTTTGTGTCCTCGTGGGCGAAGCGCTCAGCCTCCGCGGCCGCAAAGTATTTCTAGTGGTGCCCGGCCTGGTTTCTCTGCGCAGAGACCTACCCCCGGTGCAGAGTCGCTGCCCAGTTGTCGTTGCCTCCACTGGCAGGCTGTGATTGTGGGAGCTCTGATGGCAGGTCGCTGACTGGGGGGCTGCAGGGCCCGCTGCCCAAGTTGGTTTTCGGTGGCGTATAGTTAGCTCCGTTTCAGAGGGACTCTGCGCAAAGGGGGACCCAAGTAGATTTGCGTCTGCGTGCGAGTCGCCTCGCTCCTGGGAAGCAGCTGAGGATTTCTCCCTGGTAGATCCCCGGTGCGGCTGTCCCCCCGGAGTGAAAATCTCATCCCAGGTGACAGCCCACTTGACTTGCCAGGCAGTTGCTGGAGCTATTTTAAAATTTACACAGAAACTGCGTTCCCAGGTAGCAGCCTGGGACTCCTAGAAGGTACCTACCTGAAAAGTTTCTCTCCTGTTGCAAGAAGGACCATGGTTAGTAGTGGCTCAGGCTTCCTGCCAGGCTTCCTGGCCTGTCTTTTTGGCCACCTCAGGAGGGAGTAGAACTCTTGGGTTCTAGATTCCTCCAAGGTAGCTACCGGTGGAGTTTTGTGTATGCTGCAGTCAGGCCCATAGAATCATTGAATGGTTTGGGTTGGAAGGGACCTCTAAAGGTCGTCTAGTCCAACCCCCCTGCCGCGGGCAGGGACATCTTCAACTAGATCAGGTCGCTCAGAGCCCCGTCCAACCTGGCCTGGAATGTTTCCAGGGATGGGGCATCCACCCCCTCTCTGGGCAACCTGTGCCGGTGTTTCACCACCCTCAGCATAAAAAATTTCTTCCTTCTCTCTAGTCTGTATCTCCCCCCCTTTAGTTTCAAGCCGTTCCCCCTTGTCCTGTCGCAACAGGCCCTGCTGAAAAGTTTGCCGCCATCTTTTTCATAAGCCCCCTTGAAGTACTGACAGGCTGCAATAAGGTTTCCCCGAAGCCTTCTCTTCTCTAGGCTGAACAATGCTGGCTGTCTCGAATCACCTCCCTGCCCTCCATGTGCCTTAGCATAGCTTCCAGGAGGATCTGTTCCGTGATCTTCCCAGGCACAGAGGTGAGGCTGACTGGCCTGTAGTTCCCCGGGCCTTCCTTTTTTCCCTTCTTAAAAATGGGGGTGATGTTTCCCGTTATCCAGTCAGTGGGAACTTCCCCGGACTGCCCCGGCTTCTCAAATACGATGGATAGTGGCTTAGCAACTTCATCCGCCAGTTCCTTCAGGACCCGCAGATGGATCTCATCGGGTCCCATGGACTTGTGCACCTTCAGGTCCTTAGATGGTCTCAAACCTGATGTTCTCCCACAGTGGGCAGCTCTTCATTCTCCCAGTCCCTGCCTTTGCCTTCTGTGGCTTGGGCGGTGAGGCTCGAGCACTTGCCGGTGGAGACCGAGGCAAAAAAGTCATTGAGTACCTCTGCCTTCTCCGTATCCTGGGTAACCAGGTCTCCCGTTTCCTTCCGGAGAGGGCCCACATTTTCCCTCGTCTTCCTTCTGTCCCTGACATATCTATAGAACCTTTTCTTGTTGCCCTTGCCGTCCCCGGCCAGATTTAATTCTCTCAGGGCTTTAGCTTTCCTAACCTGGTCCCTGGCTGCTCGGACAATTTTGCCGTATTCCTCCCAGGCTCCCTGTCCTTGCTTCCACCCTCTGCAGGCTTCCTTTTTGTGTTTGAGTTTGTCCAGGAGCTCCTTGTTCATCCACGCAGGCCTCCTGGCGTTATTGCCTGGCTTCCTCTTTGCTGGGATGCATCGCTCCTGAGCTTGAAGGAGGCGATCCTTGGATATCGCCCAGCTTTCTTGGGCCCCTCTTCCCTCCAGGGCTTTGTCCCATGGCACTCTACCAAGCAGATCCCTGAAGAGGCCAAAGTCTGCTCTGCTGAAGTCCCGGGTAGTGAGCTTGCTGTGCGCCCTCTTCGGTGCCCTGAGGCTCTTGAACTCCGCCATTTCATGGTCACTGCAGCCCAGGCTGCCCTTGAGCTTCACGTTCCCCACCAGCCCCTCCTTGTTGGTGAGAACAAGGTCCAGCAGAGCACCTCTCCTCCTTGGCTCCTCTACCACTTGGAGAAGGAAGTTGTCATGGACGCGCTCCAGGAACTCCCGGATTGCTTATGCCCTGCCGTGTTGTCCCTGCAACAGATGTCGGGGTGGTTGAAGTCCCGCATGAGGACCAGGGCTTGTGAGCGTAAGGCAGCTCCTATCTGTCTGTAGAGGGCCTCATCCACTCGGTCTTCCTGGTCGGGTGGCCTGTAGCAGACCCCCACCGTAATGTCACCTGTCCCTGCCTTCCCTTTAATTCTGACCCACGAGCTCTCGGTCGGCTCCTCGTCCATCCCCAGGCAGAGCTCCATGCACTCCAGCTGGTCATTGACATAGAGGGCGACACCCCCTCCTCATCTCCCCTGCCTGTCCTTCCTAAAGAGCCTGTATCCCTCCATGCCAACACTCCAGGCACAGGATCCATCTCACCACGTCTCCGTGATGCCAACAAGGTCGTAGCCCTGCCGGCGTGCACGCGTCTCTAACTGCCCTTGTTTATTCCCTGTGCTACGTTTGCACAGAGGCATTGAAGCCGGGCCCCTGATGACGCTGTCTCACTGGCTGCAGTTCCTTTGTGCTGCTCTTCAGGCGCTCCCCTGCTGAGCTGTGTCCCTTCTCCAGGCCCTGGGTGTCCCTTGCTAGCCCTGGCATCCAACTGGTAGGAGTGGGATGGATTGAGGTTCCCCTCCCCTGGCACCTCTAGTTTAAAGCCCTCTTCTGTCTGCTCCCGACTTATCGCCGTCTATTTCAATTATCTTTATTAACAAAAACGCAGAGTATCGCCATCGGATGTGGGTTGTTTGGGTTGGTTTTTTTTTTTTTAAATTTTCAGACAGGAGCAGATATCTGCGGCTTCTTCGGAGACTCGGAGTTTGAGCTGTGTGCTCGATGGATGGAGCTGGGTGCCTTTTACCCGTACTTGAGGAATCACAACGGGAAGGGAGCCAAGGTGGGCGCCTTCCACGTTTGCTTCGACCGAGGTTTTTTATTTCCCACCTTTTCCCCATTTCCTACACTTTTTTATTCCCCATCTATGCCATTTTTACGTAAACGCACCACATCTGCAAGAAGAAAATCGTTATTTTTCATGTGGTCCAATTCTACTTAAACATACCAACTCTACAAGACTAAAATAGTTATTTTTTTACACGCAGGCCATTTTCATTTAAACATACCACACCTTGGAGACGACCATAATTACTTTTATGGCTAAGCCCATTTAAAGGGGCAAAACGGACCTTGCCGGTGTCATCCCTAATTATTCTTCATTTCCCAGCAAATCGGAAAAGGGACCAGTGGAATGAGATTCCCGAGTGTCTGAAATTCCTGTACTTTGCCCGCTTCCATAGAATACTGTCTTTCTTTTCAGAATAAATGAAAAGAACTGTCTAAATGCAGGAGACTGTACTATAGGGAGCTGTAAAACGAGAGAACTGGAAAAATGGCAATAAGGGAAACAGCATGTTTCTCCTCGTGAGAGCTTTAGGTCGAGCGGAGCAGAGCTACTTGTCCTCCCTTAAAGAACAGAGAACTAAATAAAGGTACTCTAAATTAGAGGAGAGCAAGGAACTTGCAAGGCTCCACCCAGATCTCCTCAGCTATGCTTCGCTATGTCGATTTTGAGGCATGTTTGACAGTTACTGCCACTACATTACACGGTCTTAGGGGCAATAAGATGAAAGAAAAGATGCTGAAGGTGAGGTCCGTTGTAAATATGAGCAGATTCTGTTTTATTCCCCGTCTCTTCCAAACAAAACAATCCCATCTGAATAACAAAAGACTCTTCTCTCTTGTTTAGAGGCAAGATCCTGTTGCCTGGAATTCCACATTTGAAGACATTTCCAGGAAAGTGCTAAATATAAGATACACCCTCTTACCTTATTTGTACACGTTAATGCACGAAGCCAACGCTCACGGCAGCACCGTCGTCCGCCCTCTGCTCCACGAGTAAGTGGGGTCCTTCCTTCCCCGTTCATAATGAATTCCTACTGAAGTCCCTGGGGTTTCCGTCGGCCTCCTAGAAAGGTTTTTCCCTGTTACAGCAATTTTTCTCTTAAAACCGGCGAGGGATGGAGAATACGCACACTGAGCATCGGCTCGCTGTGACGCCTCAAGGGCTCCGTTCCCCACGGTGCCGACTTTTTTGTCTTATCTAGAAACATAATTCATATATCGATTTTGAAGCTCATTCTCATCATCCCTAGTGGTATTCAGCAAATACCTTCTGCCTGGTGCTGGATATACGCAGAATCAGAGAGCACGTGCCGCAGAAACAGCTGGGCAAAACCTTTAAGCAGAGAAACAGAAAAGGGGGGAGAAAATAGGGGGTTTGACGCCCGTTTTGAGACGTTTGCAGGACACGGTGACTTATTTTGGCCAAACAGATATGGCAGTTTTTAAAAAAAAAAAAAAAAAAGGGGGGGGGGGGGTTATAGCAGGTTGGTTTTTTTTTAAAAAAAAGACATGTTTTTAGAGACGTGAGCCTTCATTGGTACGTGGTCAGAAGGGGCGATACGTGCCAAAGGCTGATCAATGCCTTAATGTTAAAGGTGAAGCCTAATATCTAAAAATGCTTGTCTTCCACTAAACCCCACTGACTTGTCAGCGTGTCATCCTGGCCTCTTTTTGAGTAATCTGAGACTTGATCCTGACAAAGCGCCTGTCAAAAAATAAGCAGCGCAAATCAGAAAGTAATTGGGCCACTACTTAATTTTGCTGTTGCTGATAGCAAGCAAAAGTGTGTGGTTTTTTTTTTTTTTTTTAAGTTTTGTGATCTAAATAGCCTAAATAAAAATTCTAGTGCGTGCGTAGGTATAGGCCAGCAAACGTGAAGCAACAGCAGACGTGAAAATTAAGTAATAGGTGGCATTGCCCTGAAGATTTTCACTTTAGGATCTTAATACACTCTTGACAAGGACTAAGTGATACATTTGTAAAAAAAAGGGATTAATTTTTGACCCTTATTATCTATTATGAATAGATAGGTAATAATGTTGCCTGTTACTAGTGGTAGCATGCTCGCGGCTGAGGAAATGGTAGTTTTACTGAGAAAAAAAGGCTTCAACAAGGAAACACTTTGGGAAAGGTTGACCCCGAGGGCTCGGCCGCTCTTTTGTTACTTTGCAGGTTTGTGAGAGACAAAACGACATGGGAAATACACAGGCAATTTCTGTGGGGACCGGCACTGCTCGTCAGCCCCGCGCTGGACCAGGTGAAATAGCAGGAATAGAAGTATCAGAAAAGTTGGGGGAAGAAATGAGAAAATACTAGAAACGGATGAAAATATTGGAAGAGATTTGAACTAAACTGTACTTTCTGGCTTTAATAGACCTAAACCAAAAGTGTGTCGTTCCAGGGTGCTGTAGCGGTGAAGGCTTACCTGCCGAATGCCCGCTGGTATGATTACCACACAGTGAGTAATTTTAAAAACTCTAGTATATTTATTTTTCCTACTATGGAAATGATTAGGAAAATTTCCATAGTATCCACCGTCACAGGTGTACGGCGTGCTGGGGTGGAGTGTGACTCCACCACCTCTGTTTTACCAACACGTGTCCAGTAGGAGTTTTTAGCGATGTAAAAAATTACATCTTGGCTAATTTGTTTGCTAATCACTTTGTGGTAATGTAATCCTGTTCAACATGACCAGTAAAAAGGTGGAATAACAGCTGTAACTGAAGCGCTTCCATGTTTGCTTTTTTTGAACCCCTTCAAGGATGCATAGAACTTCTTTTCTAGGAATGATGGTGTGGAGGAAGACAAAAGTTTTAAACAATTCTTACGGCCTCAGGCTTTAAAAGTCACTCCGTTTATCAAGTGTTGTGTAATGGGTTTATATATGCAGAATTTCAGATTGTAATCTTGAAAACACATAGTTCTGCATTAAAGAAGGATTGGCACTGACAACTTTCTTAGTATTTATGTATTCATAAACTTTCATTCTAAAAAAAAGCTTAAAATGGAAAATTCAACAAAGAGACCAAGTTTTATTTGGGTTTGGTTTGTTTTTTTTTTAATCATGAATAGGGTGAGTACCTTGGCTTTAGGGGACAATTCAGAAATTTACCATCTCCTTTGGAACATATCAACCTCCATATCCGAGGCGGCTACATCCTCCCTCAGCAAAGCCCTGCTAATACTACATTTTACAGGTATGACTACAATTTAATGTAACATTTTTTTGCTTTTTGGGGGCGATATTTAATTAGTGGCCTGGCAAATAAATCGCCTATTAGTGACACGGCGCCTGCATTTGCCTGGACTCCTTATTTTCAACCTGGGAAAAGCCCAGTTTTCTGGTTTAATGTACACTGTGCTCGGAAGCATTTCCCATTTGGTATAAACATGAGCAGTCCTGAGAGAATCAGGAAGTATGGCAGCACGTCAACTTCATGGCAGGTTTTTCTCCTTTTTTGGTTTCCTCCTTTAACGGTAACGCTATGGATCGGGGAAGGCTGGTAACAGAGCTCAGTTAAGTTGTGTACAATGTCCGTAATAGAAGTGATATTGTATTACCTATGTTGAGAAAGATAAAATGCAATTACCCCAGACAAATATTCTTTTCTTCCATAGCCGAAGAAACCCGTTGGCGCTCACCGTTGCTTTGAATGACAGTCAGCTTGCAGCAGGTCAGCTTTACTGGGATGACGGGGTGCGCATTGGTAAGTACAAAGTTTCTTGTTTCCACGCTAAATTAACTAATTCAGAGTCTACAATGCATAAACGTCGCCTCTCTCTAGCTCAGCGCATCGCTGACACGAACAGTTAATGTTGTATTTCAGGATTAGTCCGTAGTTGTGCAACACGGCGTAGGAAGCAGGAGCACAAACCAGAGAGAAAAAAAATTACAGTAAACCGGTTACACTTAAGTAATTAAACTAAAATTACAGTAAAATGTAAAACAGTAACACCGCTAAAATGTAGAATGCTGGCACAGTAGTAACCTAATGTTGTTATTTAGAGAATATATATTTTGCATGAATTCAGCTGTGCCCTGGGCCTAGGACAAGGTATAGAATAAGGATTTGTTCTCAAACCTGTGGGGAACCTAACCACAGGTGAAGTGGGAAGCTTTAACTAATTTCCTCGATATTAATAAATTCAAATGGTCTTCAGATAAGACGTATCTAGCAGTCTCTTATCCTTTACGCCTGCAGTGTATTATCCTTGTAATAACGCTAAGCTGTCCCCTGAGATCATCGCAAGGAATGCACAAAATTGTGATTTATCTTTTTTTAACATACCAACACATTGCAGGAAGTCCGCACGAGCTATACTACACGCAGCACAATTCTTCTATTTAACTTAAAAAAAGAAAAGGTGACCAGCAAATACATTTTACTTCATTCTTTCTTTTTAACAGATGCGTATGAAGAGCGTGTATATCTGCTGACCTCATTTACTGCTAATCGGGTATGTCACGGTACCTCGCTGGTTTTGAGTACCCGGGGTGATTATTGTTGTATGTTAACTAAGGTATTTTAATTTGGCTTTTTTTTTTTTAATGTTTCGATATCCCCACACGCTACTAACCCTTTGTGATGGACCAGCTCTTAGCCAGCGTTGTGAAAACCGTTGCAGGTCTCTCCGTGTTACTTTTTTTTTTTTTTTTTTTTTAATTAATACAGGCAACATCACACCCCAGATGGATAAACGAATTTTGCAATAAATGGGGGCAAGTAAATTTACTTCAGCAGGGCACCTCCCCGCACGTGTATTTATATTCAGTGGCTGGCCCAGCCTGAGACCTTCAAGACAGGCGTTGGTTCAGATTTGGTCCCTGCACGTCGGTTTTCAGTAAGTGAGGAGGAGGTTTTAACATTAACTTCAAAAATTAACGTTAAGCAAAAAATCCCAGACATACCCGTTCACAACTTCTCCTTCTATATATGAAGGAATTTAGGAGTGTTTTGTGTCCGGGCTGCGCTATAATGCCGTGAATATAGTTAAGTTGTATTGAGAACGAATTTAAGCTGGCTTCAGAGGGTATCTAGTTTAGCTTATCGCTGCGTTTCTTGTATATTCCTGCCGTTATAATTTCTCGTCATTCTGAAAAACGCCAGTTTTTTTCAAAAAGGATTTGTAGAAAACGAAAGCGCGTATCAACGCAGAAAGGCAATAAGGCCAATATTTTGCCAGCGGTGTGTTCCGCATCATTTTTGCTCATCGTTCCCATGTAAATGAATACATTTCAGGCAAGCAGCCCGTGCGTATTTTACAGCCTTGCAGTTAAGCGTAGATATCCACGTAGGACACAAATGTACTTGGACAGACTAGAAAGAAGTGACTGTACACAAAATCTACCCCATCTGGAATACAGTCACAGTTAGAGCCAGGAAAGTGCTTTCAAATGGTTTAGAAAGGTAGGGGCAGCGATCGCCAAAGATTTTGACTACGCATCCCCAGCAGTAAGAGTTTTTGAGCGCCTCCCCCCAACATACGCATCTTTATTTATAAATTATATACATATCTAGGTATAGAAAACAATTGTGCTACCTACTGTTATGTGCATCACAAAGCATACACAGAGACAGAAATTTAAAAAGGTGGGTAAAGGTGAAATAGATGCTACGATAAAAATATTTTAACTTTTATTTATTAATAGTACAAAACCATTTTCTTCCCACACCCCAGTGGATTTGTTTTGCGCTCCACTGCACTAGAGGATGGTATTTTCCGCTGCCATTATCAAATCTCCACGTTAGGAGCCCGAGGGAAAAGCAGAGAAAATCTAGTTGGGCAAAAATGGTTTAGTTTTCGTTAAGAGCTGTTAATTGTTTAAAGGTTGCAGCAGAACCTTTGAACAGAGGCTGGTGTGGAGTTATTGACTCCGTTTGTGACTCTTTTTTATCGTTGTTCTTAATTTTTATCATTATTCTTCAACACAGAAGCTCGACCGTGGAGCAGTTGCTGTGTAAGAAAGTCAGCGATTAGTGGTGCTTGTTATAATGATTGGCATTGCCAGCGTGTCAGCTTTAAACTTTTTGTTTTAAGCCGTTGAATAGCTGGAATTAAATTAGACGGTGATTATACGGACTATGGGTTTAAAAGAAATGCTTTTTATATGGCAATAAAAAAAAAAAAAGGTGTGTTGTTTCATTAGTTTTCCAGGTGGCCAAAATGTTGTTGTTTTATCCTCAGTGCTCCGATTTCTCATTTCTTTTGACTTTCTCAAGGAATTGGACGTAAACTGCTAAGGGAGAAAAGGGTTTTTCTGCTATTTGCAGTTGTAAGATTACATAGTAATCGCCCATTGTCCTGCTCTTACAGAAAGCTGGTAAGGAAAAGCGTAATTAGAGCGGTCTTAAATCGACCGATAATGAAGAACGCAATAAAATAACTGTATAATTACATTATATCTGTATAATTCTATCACAGCGGAGCTGCGTGGGAGCGGCGCTGGGATCTGACCCAGCAAGTGCCATCTCTGGGCAACTTAAAGGATATTCTCTGCCCGGAGACCTGGTGGAATTGGGCACAACCTAAAGAAATTGTGAATCCGCTATCTGCCTAAACTCAAGTCAGCTGGTCCAAGAAATGCGCCCCGATTCACACTCCTATTTTGCTAGGTCTGGAACGACGAGTTTCGCAATCCATCGGAAGCATTTTTGCCGCTGTAAAAGGCGATTTAAAAAAGAAAAAAAAGGAGCAAAAGGAGCAAAACGCCTGCAGGACCGGAGCGATAACCAGGGGACGCACAGAGATCTTGCCACTGAATTCAGTAGTTTGGGAAACTTCAGGGGATTACAGGAAAACGAGGGAAAAAAGGTCTGAATTATGAAAACCATTGTTTTAATCCTTTCTTATGCTGCAGAATTCACATCAGGACAAATTTCTTTAATGTTCAGCACCTCATTGGTAGCGGAGGAGTCTGCAAGAGATCTGCGAAGGCGGAGGAACGAGGAAGATCAAAGCCTCCAACGTTTGGAAAATGAAGAACGATAGAGAGATTCGTTTATTTATTTTTAAATTGAAGAGGAGGGAAAAATGGTAAGCCTCAAGTGGGCTGAAAAAAGCGTATTCGGACAAGAAACCGCCCAAGGATAAATCGCTAACTTTCTTTTTCCTCTTCCTTCAGAATATTTGAGAGAGAAAGGTTTTGCGCCGTGGTTAGGCTGAGCCGAATAACGTGAAGTTTACCTGAATTAAAATTTTGGGGGTGACCTCAACCGTCCGGGCGGTGCCAGTATCGCAGAATGGTGAAGCGATCCGATCCCCTCGCGCTGCGTCCCACGAGGGCCAAAACCGGGTAAGTCGACGGTTTACGGGCAAATCCTGTCGTTGCCGTTAGTTCCGTGCTCTTAACCGCTTGGGGGTTCACCTCTTGGCTGTAATATAACTTGTATCTACGATTCTTTGGTTCTGTGAAGGGTCTGTTTGTGGCAGCTGGGGTAAAATAAGGATTTTTGCCCAACATGGGACGGCCGAGCGTATCCCGCCGGAGCTGATCAACAAGAGCACGCAGTTTCCATCTGCGCTCTCTGCCGGTTCGAGGAGAATGCGCAGGATTACGGGGCTGGGCCAGCGCGGCCGTACGTCGGCTGGACGGTGTGCACGGAGGAAGGAGCCGGCGGCAGCCCTGGTCACGGCGAGCGGCAGGTCACCGGCGTGTCACAGTGGGCGGCAGAGCCAGCGGCGGCCACGTCACCGTGGTGTCACACTGGTTCTGTGACACGGCCGTGCAGGGCTACAAAAGGGGCCGCCGGGACGGTGGGTCCTGCACCCTGGAGGAGCGTCCGTAGGACGAAGGCAGGGATGAGCTCCCACATGGCTGTCGCTGCTGAGGAGCAACCCTTGAGCGTGAGGCGGATCAAGATGGACTTCTGGGACGGGATGGAGCACGCCTTCATGATGCCCAGCATCACCGCCAAAGGTACAGGCATCCACAGCCACCGCGGGAGTGCTTACAGGACCAACGGTTGTAGCGCTGTGTGGGTGAGACTCGGCAGTGCAGCCATCGCAGGGGTGTTTCCATCTGGGGCCGGGGACATCAATGTCACTTTACATCTGGCAATGTGCCACAGCTCAGGGGGTGTTGGAGGGTTGAGAGCTGGCAGACGCAGAGCGCAACCTGGTTTTCCTTTGCCTTCCAGAGCGAACCGCCGTCTGGGACGCAGTGGCTGGCTACGTTCAAGAACAGCTCCTGCTGCACAAGGTGGGGCGACACCCGCATCCTCTTAGTCCACCCAGGGGAGTGGGGAGTCCCCACGGGCCTGGGGCATGGCCTGCAGTTACTTTTCCCTCCTCAGAAAGCAGGAAACTCACCCCAAAAGTCCCCGCTGGGGGACAAGCAGGGCTCGTGCAAGGGTGGTATCACCTCCGGCAGGTGGTATTGTACCGCAGGGCTGATCCCGGTCGCTGGAGACCCCTGGATGCCCTCGGGCTGCTTCTGCCCTGACTCCAGCACTGCTTTTTCGGGGCAGGGGAAAGGGAAGGAGAGGGCTCGGCAGCTCCTCCTTAAAGCTCTCCCCACTGCCCTGGCTCGCGTCTCTGAACAGCAGGAGCGGGCAGGGTCTGGTCCAAAGCACCGTCCCTGGACAGGGCCACTCCCAGCTCTTCCCTCCAGCCAGTCCTCACCCTGCAGCCCTTGCCTTCTCTCCTGCTCCAGGGAGTCCGAATTCCAACCCTCGGCTCCTTCGACGCTGTCCCCCAGTGGATCCAGGCTGGGAATGAGATTGTAATTATCCAGAGGCCCGTCTTTCGCCTGGCCAGGAATCTGGCGGTTGTCCACAACCTGATGGATGACAAGGACTACCTGCCCGGTAAGACGTTGGATTAAACCCTGGCTGGCTGCAGGGTCGTTTCATCCCTGCCCTGGGTCTGAGATGCTCTGCTAAAGCAACTCTTTCTCTGCAGAGCAGGCCCAAAAATGTTTTTTTTTTTTCCTGGGGGGGGCGATGCGATGACTGCAGTAAGCAGCCCTTGGGAAACGCCTGCGGAAAGGCCAGTGGGCGAGCGCCTCCATCCCCTTCCTGTGCTTTTCCAGGCAATAAGGAGCTGGAGCCTCTGAAATACGCCAAGGTGGCCACGGACGCCTCTGTGTCCCGGCGAAAAGTGGAGGGCTGCATCCTAGGCATCACGTCCCTCCTCTCTCACTGCCTGGGGAAGGGGGCGAACGTTGCCCTCATCCTGAGGAACGTTGGGGTGCTCCTCATCGAAGGCAGGAGAGTGGAAATGAAATTCTACTATGACTTCCTGGAGACCTTGTCCGGGAAGAAGAATCTGGCAAAAGCTGTTTTCAAGGTGAGCGTTTTGGTTTCGCTGTGGCGTGGGCACTCCCACGGTGGTGTCGTGGCGTTGCCCACGCGTGGCCCGGCCGGGATGCGGTCATCCCACTTGAGCGAGGCGAGACCTACGGTCCTAACAACTCCCCCTGCCTCGGGCTCCTCCGATTCGGAGCGCCTCGGCCGTGCGGAGGGCATCCTGCCATCTTTGTGGTCCTCCCTTGCAGGTCCCCTGGCTGCTGGACATGCTGGTGTCCCGGGTGGCACCCGTGGCCTCGCTGAGTGTTTCCGGCCGCGTCATCCTCTTTCCCGAGTGAGTACGTTGGCGGCCGCAGCCGCTGGTTGGTGCAGACGCTCAAGGTAGCATTTGCTCCTTGTGACCACGGATGTCCTCCCATGGGGACAACCAGGCAGCGGCTCTTGTTGGCGTCCCCAGGTCGTAGTCGGTCCCACGAGGCAGATCTGATGGGAAAGACAGAGGAATTTAGGCAACATTTTCTTCCCGTGGCGGCCAGGGCTTCTTTGCCAGGGGACTCCATTTCCCAGGGCTGTCCTTGCGGGTGGGGCACAGCAGACACTGGAAAAACACGGTAGACTTGGGGAAAAGAACGGCCTTTACGGCCCTTCCAAAGTCTGCCCGTCAGCAGGTGATTGCGGCGAGCGAGTGCTGGTGGTGCTCTGGGTCACGTCGGCGTCTTCTCCTTGTTGCCAGGTTTGAAACGGAGCTTGTGGCCGAGCCGCTGCCCAGGCCTCTTCTCAAGACCTCGAGGCGAGTCCCCGGCGGGGACAAGCAGATGAGAAGGGAGGGTTTGCCACATCTCGGGCAAGGCACGAAAGGTAAAGCAGCTCCCGGCTCCTTTCCACGGCACGGGCAACCAAGTTCTGTCGTCGGGTGGGGAAAAGCACCGGCGTTGCGGGTCAAAAGGCTCCGACTTGGGCCAAAGCTTCATGCCAGCTCGGCCCAGCCTTTTCTCCCGATGACTCGTCGGCTTCACCGAAACGGAGCCCTGGGGTGGGACGTGCCCAAGGGTACGGTGGGAGGATGGTGATCCAAGGCCCTCTCCTCCCCCCTCAGAAGTGACCCCACCAAAAGTGTCCCTGTCACCTCCCCGGCATCACCCAGCCCCCTCAGTCCCAACCCGGGCGCTGATGAGGCGATTGCAAAAGCACGTTGGAAGTGGGGAACCGGGGCAAGCGCCGGTGCTGGGGAGGGTGCCGGGCCTCTGGAGACAGCGGATGGGAGGGGGAGCAGAACGGCCCTCTCGGATGCTTTGGAAAGAGGCCTGAGCAGCGCTGCCTGTCACCGGGGCCGGCAGCGTCCCGGCGACGCTCTTCTGACGAGGTCTCTCCTTCCTGTTTCCAGTGGGATTCCCTGGTTTTCCCTTTCCAGCTAGTCCAAGCTCGAGAAATGATGAGATACCACCGTTCTGGGAAATCAGGGGGAAGAGGAGGAGGAGAAGCTCTCGGGTCAGGTGAGGCTCAGGGCTGGCGTCTGCACGGGCTCCTTTTGCCCAGAGAGGCGGTCACTGCCCCATCCCGGGAAACGTTCAAGGTCAGGTTGGAGGGGGCCTCTGAGCGACCTGATCTAGTCGAAGACGGCCCTGCTCCTCGCAGGGAGGCTTGGACTAGACGACCTTCAGAAGCCCCTTCCAACCCAAAGCCTTCTGTGATTCTGTGATTTCCTGACCCGGCAAGAGCCCGTTGCCCAGCCCCAAACACTCGCTGCCCGTTGCCGCCCAACAGTGGTGACGGCAGCGCCCGGAGGGGCGGGATGGGGCTGCCGGGAGCCCCCCGTTTCACAGGGCTGCTTCCTCTCGGGCCCTTCAGGAGAGCCCCAGCGTGGCCTCCTGAGCTGTGCACGGGGACAGCCGTGCGGCAGCCGAGGGTCCTGGCTCAGGGGGTTTCCTCAGCCGAGCCGCCGGCGGCTGCACAAAGAGGCGCGTGGCTCGCGAGGGCAGGATGTGGCGACAAACCCATCGACCTCCTCAGGTTATACCTCTCCCATTGTGTCCTTCCAGGCAGCGGCGGGTCATCCCAGGCGGTTCCTCTGGAAAAAAGCAGCCTGCGACCGGCCAACCCAAGGGCAAACCCGCGCCCACCGGCCAAGCACCAAGGCAGAGCCGAGCGCAGGCAGCAGAACTTCAGAGCTACGGAGGAGGAGGAGGAGGACTAGTGGAGAAAATCCTCGCTGAAATCGCCACGACGCAGACGGCGAAAGCCAAGCCCTCCCACGCTCGGGAAGCGGCGACCTTCGTAACACCCGTAATCGCCGTCTTATCGGTAACGAGCTCTGAGGCCAGCCTGCGCGAGGAGCCTGCCTACGAGGTTCTCGGGCAGCCGCTGCTGAGACCAAGATGGAGAAAACTGTGAACTTCAGTCCTGAGAGCTTCTGGCCGGTGCTGGAATAACCTCAGAAGTCTGCATTCTGGACGCGGAGCGCTGAGGCCCGCGCGCTCGAGGCACCCCTCGACGAACACCTCTGTTTTGGTGCAAGCGGCTCGAGGCGATGCCTTGCGCTGAAGACGAGCTCAGCGCTCCCTCGGCTGGAGAGGCCCCACCTGGAGGGATCGGGGAAAAAGAGATGAATAAAAACACAGAGAAGTTGCAAAAGGGCCTTGACTTTTTTTGAATTGTTTGCAACCGGAACGGGGGAGAAGGGTTTTTTACGGTTGGCTCTGAGATCAGCCAAGCATGGTCCTGGAAGCGGGGCCATCTGAGGGACCTTCCCTCGGGACCTCTTCCATCCAAAGGACCTTCTCCATGGCCGCTATGGAAAGGAACGTGGTTTTGGAGGCAAGAGAGGGCAGCCAGGCACTTGGAGCAATGTTGTGAAGAACTGAAGATCCCTGGAGGGGAAAGGAGAGGATGCAAGTGCAGCTGGGGAGGCATGGAGGGCACGTACGTGCAGGGGCAGCGGAGGCCACCTAAGCTTACGCCCAGGGCCATAAGGGACCGGGGAAGGAAAGAGAGCAAGGCTGAGCCCAGCTCCGCTGGCCTGGACTTTCTATTTCCACCTGGGGTAGAGCCAGGGCTCTCTACTATCCTATTTATCTCCCAGATGACCCAATTTATATCCACTTTCTACCTCTACTTATGAAATCCTCCAGGTAGGTGCCCTGTTTGGCCATCCCGTGGGCCACCCACGCTGACAGAAGGTCCACCTCCAGTCCCAGCACGGTGGCACTCGCGTCCCCTGCTGTTTCCTGGCATTTTCCTCCTTGCCCAAATCCATCCTATGCAACCCAGGAACCAAACCGTCCTTACGGGAAGCTTCTGCTTAGGACCCCCTCCAGCATCGGGGGGGAAGGGGCCACCCTGATGCCGCCCTAAAGATGCAGTCCCTGACCTTGAGCAAAGGTTGTTCCTGAGGACACTGGCGCGAGCGAGTGATGAGGGTCTGCAAAGCTGAATTTCACTTTGCAGGGGCAGATCTTTCTGCACCGGTTTGCAAGAGGGTGCCGGGCTGGGAATTGGAAGACCTTGTTGAAGGGCCAAAATGGAGAGACCTACCCAGAACCAGGAGCTCAGTGTGGGGGTGAGATGTGTCTCTAGGATGTGTTTTTATATATATATATATATATATATATATATATATATATATATATATATATATATATACACCCTACATGTAGGGTTCAAATCCTTACTACAGGACACAAAACCTAACTTCCCGGTCCAAAGCCTCATTTTTAGGCTACAAAGCCACAACTGGCTGTGCAAAGCCTCATTTATACAATCCCAACTCTTATTTTCAAAGTCCAAGTCCTCGGTTTTAGATCTAGACTCTCATATTAAGTTACCAAAGTCTGATTTATGTGGTCCAAAGCCCCATCTTGAAGGCCCAAACCCTCATTTTGAGGGGCCAAATACTGATTTGTAGGGTCTAAACCTTCTTTCTGGGGAACAAAGGCTCGGGTTTAGGGTCCAAAGCTTTAGTTGGAGGCTCCAACGCCTCATTTGTAAGACCCAGGTCTTTGTTTTTAGAGTCCAAAATCTCATTTGATTGTCCAAATCCTTGTTTTTTGTTTCTGACGCCAAATTCTGAGGGTCCAAAGTCTCATTTTTAGGGCCCAAGGCCTCCTTTTTAGGGTTCTGCGCCTCTTTTCTTTTAGAGTCCAATTCTCAATTTTTAGGGCCCAAAGCCTCATATTTCATTTGAAGCCACAATTTTCACTTTTAGCGCCCAAAGCCTCATTTTCAGGATCCCTCCCCTCATTTTAAGGGTCTCAGTGTCACTGGTGGCATCATCCAGGGCTGCCCTTTATCCTTCTCGGACAGCTCTAAGCTTCCACAAAGCACAGCCCTTCTTTCCAGGGCCGGGCTGCCCTTTCGTTCGTTTTACTTCAGCACAAACACTACCAGAGCCTGCGGCCACGCTCCAGTACCTCATCGCACCTCAGCCCCTGCTGTGAACTAACATGGACAGTCACACCGTTGACGCGCTCTCCTGCCCTTCTCTGGACGCGCTCCAGCACCTCGACGTCCTTCTTGTAGCGAGGGGCCCAAAACTGAAGACAGCCTCGGAGGGCGGGCCCTCAGCGCCTGACAGCGCAGGCTGCGGCAGGGGCTGGGCCGGGCCGCCGCCATGACAACCGCCCCCTCCCCCTGGAACGCTCCCCCACTTCAGCCCAGAGCCTTCCCCGGCCGGCACGGCGACAGCCAATCGGCTGCCGCCGCGGGAAGCGCCGCCAATCGGAGCCGGGCGTGCCCTGCCCAATCCCAGCGCCGCTCTCGGGAGGCCGGCAGAGAGGCGGGAAAGCCCTGAGGGGAGGGACCCGCCCCCGGCTGCGGCCCGTCCGGCCCGGGCCCGTGCGGCCCCCGCGGCTTCTGCCGGGCCCCTCCGCGTCCCCGGGGCAGCCGGGGGGAGGAAGGCCCTGGCGCTTCCCGGCCGGTGTCACCCCAAGGAGCGCGGGACCTCCCGCCACGCGGAGCAGCGAGGGAGGCGCCCGGTGCCCTCACGATGTCTGCGGCGGGGGGAGGTGAGGAAGCAAAGCGCGTCCGGGCTCGGCGCCCTCGGCTCAGCCTCAGGCCGCGACGGGAGCCGAGGGGCTCTTCCGCTGCTGGGAGCCGCCCGAGGCAGCTGCCAGGTACCTGCCTGAGCTAGTTCGCCCGTTTGGGGCGGGAGGTGTCTGCTCTGGGACCCGCCTGGGACTCCCCCCAGGTACGGGGCGGCTTTGGCGGCCCTCATCTGAAAGGCGCACGTGTCCGGGGTGGCAGCCCGGGAGCCCTGCCCTGTCGAGACCCCAGGTAGCGTGCCTCCTCCAGGAGGAAGCTCCAACTGCATGCAGCCACCTGGGACTCCGGCTGGGCGGAAAGCGAAGGTGGTTTGCATCTGGTGGAAGGACCCCCCCAGGCCAGGCGGCTGTCTGGGACCGCTGCGAGGTAGCAGCAGCGCAGGTCGGTTTGCCTCATCCGGGAAGGAGCTGACATCCCGCCTGTGCACCGGGAGGGAGCTCGTCCGTGGTGGTTCCTCCGGTGGTTTTGTGTCCTCGTGGGCGAAGCGCTCAGCCTCCGCGGCCGCAAAGTATTTCTAGTGGTGCCCGGCCTGGTTTCTCTGCGCAGAGACCTACCCCCGGTGCAGAGTCGCTGCCCAGTTGTCGTTGCCTCCACTGGCAGGCTGTGATTGTGGGAGCTCTGATGGCAGGTCGCTGACTGGGGGGCTGCAGGGCCCGCTGCCCAAGTTGGTTTTCGGTGGCGTATAGTTAGCTCCGTTTCAGAGGGACTCTGCGCAAAGGGGGACCCAAGTAGATTTGCGTCTGCGTGCGAGTCGCCTCGCTCCTGGGAAGCAGCTGAGGATTTCTCCCTGGTAGATCCCCGGTGCGGCTGTCCCCCCGGAGTGAAAATCTCATCCCAGGTGACAGCCCACTTGACTTGCCAGGCAGTTGCTGGAGCTATTTTAAAATTTACACAGAAACTGCGTTCCCAGGTAGCAGCCTGGGACTCCTAGAAGGTACCTACCTGAAAAGTTTCTCTCCTGTTGCAAGAAGGACCATGGTTAGTAGTGGCTCAGGCTTCCTGCCAGGCTTCCTGGCCTGTCTTTTTGGCCACCTCAGGAGGGAGTAGAACTCTTGGGTTCTAGATTCCTCCAAGGTAGCTACCGGTGGAGTTTTGTGTATGCTGCAGTCAGGCCCATAGAATCACCGAATGGTTTGGGTTGGAAGGGACCTCTAAAGGTCGTCTAGTCCAACCCCCCTGCCGCGGGCAGGGACATCTTCAACTAGATCAGGTCGCTCAGAGCCCCGCCCAACCTGACCTGGAATGTTTCCAGGGATGGGGCATCCACCCCCTCTCTGGGCAACCTGTGCCGGTGTTTCACCACCCTCAGCGTAAAAAATGTCTTCCTTCTATCTAGTCTGTATCTTTACAGACTAGTTTCAAGCCGTTCCCCCTTGTCCTGTCGCAACAGGCCCTGCTGAAAAGTTTGCCGCCATCTTTTTTATAAGCCCCCTTGAAGTACTGACAGGCTGCAATAAGGTTTCCCCGAAGCCTTCTCTTCTCTAGGCTGAACAATGCTGGCTGTCTCGAATCACCTCCCTGCCCTCCATGTGCCTTAGCATAGCTTCCAGGAGGATCTGTTCCATGATCTTCCCAGGCACAGAGGTGAGGCTGACTGGCCTGTAGTTCCCCGGGCCTTCCTTTTTCCCCTTTTTAAAAATGGGGGTGATGTTTCCCGTTATCCAGTCAGCGGGAACTTCCCCGGACTGCCCCGGCTTCTCAAATACGATGGATAGTGGCTTAGCAACTTCATCCGCCAGTTCCTTCAGGACCCGCAGATGGATCTCATCGGGTCCCATGGACTTGTGCACCTTCAGGTCCTTAGATGGTCTCGAACCTGATGTTCTCCCACAGTGGGCAGCTCTTCATTCTCCCAGTCCCTGCCTTTGCCTTCTGTGGCTTGGGCGGTGAGGCTCGAGCACTTGCTGGTGGAGACCGAGGCAAAAAAGTCATTGAGTACCTCCGCCTTCTCCGTATCCTGGGTAACCAGGTCTCCCGTTTCCTTCCGGAGAGGGCCCACATTTTCCCTCGTCTTCCTTCTGTCCCTGACATATCTATAGAACCTTTTCTTGTTGCCCTTGCCGTCCCTGGCCAGATTTAATTCTCTCAGGGCTTTAGCTTTCCTAACCTGGTCCCTGGCTGCTCGGACAATTTCTCTCTATTCCTCCCAGGCTCCCTGTCCTTGCTTCCACCCTCTGCAGGCTTCCTTCTTGTGTTTGAGTTTGTCCAGGAGCTCCTTGTTCATCCACGCAGGCCTCCTGGCGTTATTGCCTGGCTTCCTCTTTGCTGGGATGCATCGCTCCTGAGCTTGAAGGAGGCGATCCTTGAATATCGCCCAGCTTTCTTGGGCCCCTCTTCCCTCCAGGGCTTTGTCCCATGGCACTCTACCAAGCAGATCCCTGAAGAGGCCAAAGTCTGCTCTGCTGAAGTCCCGGGTAGTGAGCTTGCTGTGTGCCCTCTTCGGTGCCCTGAGGCTCTTGAACTCCACCATTTCATAGAATCATAGAATCATTGAGGTTGGAAAAGACCTCTAAGATCATCGAGTCCAACCGTCAACCCAACACCACCATGCCCACTAAACCATGTCCCTAAGCGCCTCATCTACACGTCTTTTAAATACCTCCAGGGATGGGGACTCCACCACTTCCCTGGGCAGCCTGTTCCAATGTTTCGCCACTCTTTCAGTAAAGAAATTTTTCCTTACATCCAATCTAAACCTCCCCTGGCGCAACTTGAGGCCATTTCCTCTCGTCCTATCACTTGTTACTTCGGAGAAAAGACCAACACCCACCTCGCTACAACCTCCTTTCAGGTAGTTGTAGAGAGCGATGAGGTCTCCCCTCAGCCTCCTTTTTTCCAGGCTGAACAACCCCAGTTCCCTCAGCCGCTCCTCATAAGACTTGTTCTCCAGACCCCTCACCAGCCTCGTTGCCCTTCTCTGGACACGCTCCAGCACCTCAACGTCCTTCTTGTAGTGAGGGGCCCAAAACTGAACACAGTAGTCGAGGTGCGGCCTCACCAGTGCCGAGTACAGGGGCACGATCACTTCCCTACTCCTACTGGCCACACTATTTCTGATACAGGCCAGGATGCCATTGGCCTTCTTGGCCGCCTGGGCACACTGCCGGCTCATTTCATGGTCACTGCAGCCCAGGCTGCCCTTGAGCTTCACGTTCCCCACCAGCCCCTCCTTGTTGGTGAGAACAAGGTCCAGCAGAGCACCTCTCCTCCTTGGCTCCTCTACCACTTGGAGAAGGAAGTTGTCATGGACGCACTCCAGGAACTCCCGGATTGCTTATGCCCTGCCGTGTTGTCCCTGCAACAGATGTCGGGGTGGTTGAAGTCCCGCACGAGGACCAGGGCTTGTGAGCGTAAGGCAGCTCCTATCTGTCTGTAGAGGGCCTCATCCACTCGGTCTTCCTGGTCGGGTGGCCTGTAGCAGACCCCCACCGTAATGTCACCTGTCCCTGCCTTCCCTTTAATTCTGACCCACGAGCTCTCGGTCGGCTCCTCATCCATCCCCAGGCAGAGCTCCATGCACTCCAGCTGGTCATTGACATAGAGGGCGACACCCCCTCCTCATCTCCCCTGCCTGTCCTTCCTAAAGAGCCTGTATCCCTCCATGCCAACACTCCAGGCACAGGATCCATCCCAGCACGTCTCCGTGATGCCAGCAAGGTCGTAGCCCTGCCGGCGTGCACACGTCTCTAACTGCCCTTGTTTATTCCCCGTGCTACGTTTGCACAGAGGCATTGAAGCCGGGCCCCTGATGACGCTGTCTCACTGGCTGCAGTTCCTTTGTGCTGCTCTTCAGGCGCTCCCCTGCTGAGCTGTGTCCCTTCTCCAGGCCCTGGGCGTCCCTTGCTGGCCCTGGCATCCAACTGGTAGGAGTGGGATGGATTGAGGTTCCCCTCCCCTGGCACCTCTAGTTTAAAGCCCTCTTCTGTCTGCTCCCGACTTATCGCCATCTATTTCAATTATCTTTATTAACAAAAACGCAGAGTATCGCCATCGGATGTGGGTTGTTTGGGTTGGTTTTTTTTTTTTTTAAATTTTCAGACAGGAGCAGATATCTGCGGCTTCTTCGAGGACTGGGAGTACGAGCTGTGTGCTCGATGGATGGAGCTGGGTGCCTTTTACCCGTACTCGAGGAATCACAACGGGAAGGGAGCCAAGGTGGGCACCTTCCGCGTTTGCTTTGACCGAGGTTTTTTATTTCCCACCTTTTCCCCATTTCCTACATTTTTTTTATTCCCCATCTATGCCATTTTTACATAAACGCACCACATCTGCAAGAAGAAAATCATTATTTTTCATGTGGTCCAATTCTACTTAAACATACCAACTCTACAAGACTAAAATAGTTATTTTTTTACACGCAGGCCATTTTCATTTAAACATACCACACTTTGGAGACGACCATAATTACTTTTATGGCTAAGCCCATTTAAAGGGGCAAAACGGACCTTGCCGGTGTCATCCCTAATTATTCTTCATTTCCCAGCAAATCAGAAAAGGGACCAGGGGAATGAGATTCCCGAGTGCCTGAAATTCCTGTACTTTGCCCGCTTCCATAGAATACTGTCTTTCTTTTCAGAATAAATGAAAAGAACTGTCTAAATGCAGGAGACTGTACTATAGGGAGCTGTAAAACGAGAGAACTGGAAAAATGGCAATAAGGGAAACAGCATGTTTCTCCTCGTGAGAGCTTTAGGTCGAGCGGAGCAGAGCTATTTGTCCTCCCTTAAAGAACAGAGAACTAAATAAAGGTACTCTAATTTAGAGGAGAGCAAGGAACTTGCAAGGCTCCACCCAGATCTCCTCAGCTATGCTTCGCTATGTCGATTTTGAGGCATGTTTGACAGTTACTGCCACTACATTACACGGTCTTAGGGGCAATAAGATGAAAGAAAAGATGCTGAAGGTGAGGTCCGTTGTAAATATGAGCAAATTCTGTTTTATTCCCCGTCTCTTCCAAACAAAACAATCCCATCTGAATAACAAAAGACTCTTCTCTCTTGTTTAGAGGCAAGATCCTGTTGCCTGGAATTCCACATTTGAAGACATTTCCAGGAAAGTGCTAAATATAAGATACACCCTCTTACCTTATTTGTACACGTTAATGCACAAAGCCAACGCTCACGGCAGCACCGTCGTCCGCCCTCTGCTCCACGAGTAAGTGGGGTCCTTCCTTCCCCGTTCATAATGAATTCCTACTGAAGTCCCTGGGGTTTCCGTCGGCCTCCTAGAAAGGTTTTTCCCTGTTACAGCAATTTTTCTCTTAAAACCGGCGAGGGATGGAGAATACGCACACTGAGCATCGGCTCGCTGTGACGCCTCAAGGGCTCCGTTCCCCACGGTGCCGACTTTTTTGTCTTATCTAGAAACATAATTCATATATCGATTTTGAAGCTCATTCTCATCATCCCTAGTGGTATTCAGCAAATACCTTCTGCCTGGTGCTGGATATACGCAGAATCAGAGAGCACGTGCCGCAGAAACAGCTGGGCAAAACCTTTAAGCAGAGAAACAGAAAAGGGGGGAGAAAATAGGGGGTTTGACGCCCGTTTTGAGACATTTGCAGGGCACGGTGACTTATTTTGGCCAAACAGATATGGCAGTTTTTAAAAAAAAAAAAAAAAAAAAAGGGGGGGGTTGTAGCAGGTTCTTTTTTTTTTTTAAAAAAAGACATGTTTTTAGAGACGTGAGCCTTCATTGGTACCTGGTCAGAAGGGGCGATACGTGCCAAAGGCTGATCAATGCCTTAATGTTAAAGGTGAAGCCTAATATCTAAAAATGCTTGTCTTCCACTAAACCCCACTGACTTGTCAGCGTGTCATCCCGGCCTCATTTTGAGTAATCTGAGACTTGATCCTGACAAAGCGCCTGTCAAAAAATAAGCAGCGCAAATCAGAAAGTAATTGGGCCACTACTTAATTTTGCTGTTGCTGATAGCAAGCAAAAGTGGTTTGTTTTTTTTTTTTAAGTTTTGTGATCTAAATAGCCTAAATAAAAATTCTAGTGCGTGCGTAGGTATAGGCCAGCAAACGTGAAGCAACAGCAGACGTGAAAATTAAGTAATAGGTGGCATTGCCCTGAAGATTTTCACTTTAGGATCTTAATACACTCTTGACAAGGACTAAGTGATACATTTGTAAAAAAAAGGGATTAATTTTTGACCCTTATTATCTATTATGAATAGATAGGTAATAATGTTGCCTGTTACTAGTGGTAGCATGCTCGCGGCTGAGGAAATGGTAGTTTTACTGAGAAAAAAAGGCTTCAACAAGGAAACACTTTGGGAAAGGTTGACCCCGAGGGCTCGGCCGCTCTTTTGTTACTTTGCAGGTTTGTGAGAGACAAAACGACATGGGAAATACACAGGCAATTTCTGTGGGGACCGGCACTGCTCGTCAGCCCCGCGCTGGACCAGGTGAAATAGCAGGAATAGAAGTATCAGAAAAGTTGGGGGAAGAAATGAGAAAATACTAGAAACGGATGAAAACATTGGAAGAGATTTGAACTAAACTGTACTTTCTGGCTTTAACAGACCTAAACCAAAAGTGTGTCGTTCCAGGGTGCTGTAGCGGTGAAGGCTTACCTGCCGAATGCCCGCTGGTATGATTACCACACAGTGAGTAATTTTAAAAACTCTAGTATATTTATTTTTCCTACTATGGAAATGATCAGGAAAATTTCCATAGTATCCACCGTAACAGGTGTACGGCGTGCTGGGGTGGAGTGTGACTCCACCACCTCTGTTTTACCAACACGTGTCCAGTAGGCGTTTTTAGCGATGTAAAAAATTACATCTTGGCTAATTTGTTTGCTAATCACTTTGTGGTAATGTAATCCTGTTCAACATGACCAGTAAAAAGGTGGAATAACAGCTGTAACTGAAGCGCTTCCATGTTTGCTTTTTTTGAACCCCTTCAAGGATGCATAGAACTTCTTTTCTAGGAATGATGGTGTGGAGGAAGACAAAAGTTTTAAACAATTTTTACGGCCTCAGGCTTTAAAAGTCACTCCGTTTATCAAGTGTTGTGTAATGGGTTTATATATGCAGAATTTCAGATTGTAATCTTGAAAACACATAGTTCTGCACTAAAGAAGGATTGGCACTGACAACTTTCTTAGTATTTATGTATTCATAAACTTTCATTCTAAAAAAAAGCTTAAAATGGAAAATTCAACAAAGAGACCAAGTTTTATTTGGGTGTTTTTTTTTTTTTTTTTAATCATGAATAGGGTGAGTACCTTGGCTTTAGGGGACAATTCAGAAATTTACCATCTCCTTTGGAACATATCAACCTCCATATCCGAGGCGGCTACATCCTCCCTCAGCAAAGCCCTGCTAATACTACATTTTACAGGTATGACTACAATTTAATGGAACATTTTTTTGCTTTTTGGGGGCGATATTTAATTAGTGGCCTGGCAAATAAATCGCGTATTAGTGACACGGCGCCTGCATTTGCCTGGACTCCTTATTTTCAACCTGGGAAAAGCCCAATTTTCTGGTTTAATGTACACTGTGCTCGGAAGCATTTCCCATTTGGTATAAACATGAGCAGTCCTGAGAGAATCAGGAAGTATGGCAGCACGTCAACTTCATGGCAGGTTTTTCTCCTTTTTTGGTTTCCTCCTTTAACGGTAACGCTATGGATCGGGGAAGGCTGGTAACAGAGCTCAGTTAAGTTGTGTACAATGTCCGTAATGGAAGTGATATTGTATTACCTATGTTGAGAAAGATAAAATGCAATTACCCCAGACAAATATTCTTTTCTTCCATAGCCGAAGAAACCCGTTGGCGCTCACCGTTGCTTTGAATGACAGTCAGCTTGCAGCAGGTCAGCTTTACTGGGATGACGGGGTGCGCATTGGTAAGTACAAAGTTTCTTGTTTCCACGCTAAATTAACTAATTCAGAGTCTACAATGCATAAACGTCGCCTCTCTCTAGCTCAGCGCATCGCTGACACGAACAGTTAATGTTGTATTTCAGGATTAGTCCGTAATTGTGCAACACGGCGTAGGAAGCAGGAGCACAAACCAGAGAGAAAAAAAATTACAGTAAACCGGTTACACTTAAGTAATTAAACTAAAATTACAGTAAAATGTAAAACAGTAACACCGCTAAAATGTAGAATGCTGGCACAGTAGTAACCTAATGTTGTTATTTAGAGAATATATATTTTGCATGAATTCAGCTGTGCCCTGGGCCTAGGACAAGGTATAGAATAAGGATTTGTTCTCAAACCTGTGGGGAACCTAACCACAGGTGAAGTGGGAAGCTTTAACTAATTTCCTCGATATTAATAAATTCAAATGGTCTTCAGATAAGACGTATCTAGCAGTCTCTTATCCTTTACGCCTGCAGTGTATTATCCTTGTAATAACGCTAAGCTGTCCCCTGAGATCATCGCAAGGAATGCACAAAATTGTGATTTATCTTTTTTTAACATACCAACACATTGCAGGAAGTCCGCACGAGCTATACTACACGCAGCACAATTCTTCTATTTAACTTAAAAAAAGAAAAGGTGACCAGCAAATACATTTTACTTCATTCTTTCTTTTTAACAGATGCGTATGAAGAGCGTGTATATCTGCTGACCTCATTTACTGCTAATCGGGTACGTCACGGTACCTCGCTGGTTTTGAGTACCCGGGGTGATTATTGTTGTATGTTAACTAAGGTATTTTAATTTGGCATTTTTTTTTTAATGTTTCGATATCCCCACACGCTACTAACCCTTTGTGATGGACCAGCTCTTAGCCAGCGTTGTGAAAACCGTTGCAGGTCTCTCCGTGTTACTTTTTTTTTTTTTTTTTTTTTAATTAATACAGGCAACATCACACCCCAGATGGATAAACGAATTTTGCAATAAATGGGGGCAAGTAAATTTACTTCAGCAGGGCACCTCCCCGCACGTGTATTTATATTCAGTGGCTGGCGCAGCCTGAGACCTTCAAGACAGGCGTTGGTTCAGATTTGGTCCCTGCACGTCGGTTTTCAGTAAGTGAGGAGGAGGTTTTAACATTAACTTCAAAAATTAACGTTAAGCAAAAAATCCCAGACATACCCGTTCACAACTTCTCCTTCTATATATGAAGGAATTTAGGAGTGTTTTGTGTCCGGGCTGCGCTATAATGCCGTGAATATAGTTAAGTTGTATTGAGAACGAATTTAAGCTGGCTTCAGAGGGTATCTAGTTTAGCTTATCGCTGCGTTTCTTGTATATTCCTGCCGTTATAATTTCTCGTCGTTCTGAAAAACGCCAGTTTTTTTCAAAAAGGATTTGTAGAAAACGAAAGCGCGTATCAACGCAGAAAGGCAATAAGGCCAATATTTTGCCAGCGGTGTGTTCCGCATCATTTTTGCTCATCGTTCCCATGTAAATGAATACATTTCAGGCAAGCAGCCCGTGCGTATTTTACAGCCTTGCAGTTAAGCGTAGATATCCACGTAGGACACAAATGTACTTGGACAGACTAGAAAGAAGTGACTGTACACAAAATCTACCCCATCTGGAATACAGTCACAGTTAGAGCCAGGAAAGTGCTTTCAAATGGTTTAGAAAGGTAGGGGCAGCGATCGCCAAAGATTTTGACTACGCATCCCCAGCAGTAAGAGTTTTTGAGCGCCTCCCCCCAACATACGCATCTTTATTTATAAATTATATACATATCTAGGTATAGAAAACAATTGTGCTACCTACTGTTATGTGCATCACAAAGCATACACAGAGACAGAAATTTAAAAAGGTGGGTAAAGGTGAAATAGATGCTACGATAAAAATATTTTAACTTTTATTTATTAATAGTACAAAACCATTTTCTTCCCACACCCCAGTGGATTTGTTTTGCGCTCCACTGCACTAGAGGATGGTATTTTCCGCTGCCATTATCAAATCTCCACGTTAGGAGCCCGAGGGAAAAGCAGAGAAAATCTAGTTGGGCAAAAATGGTTTAGTTTTCGTTAAGAGCTGTTAATTGTTTAAAGGTTGCAGCAGAACCTTTGAACAGAGGCTGGTGTGGAGTTACTGACTCCGTTTGTGACTCTTTTTTATCGTTGTTCTTAATTTTTATCATTATTCTTCAACACAGAAGCTCGACCGTGGAGCAGTTGCTGTGTAAGAAAGTCAGCGATTAGTGGTGCTTGTTATAATGATTGGCATTTCCAGCGTGTCAGCTTTAAACTTTTTGTTTTAAGCCGTTGAATAGCTGGAATTAAATTAGACGGTGATTATACGGACTATGGGTTTAAAAGAAATGCTTTTTATATGGTAATAAAAAAAAAAAGGTGTGTTGTTTCATTAGTTTTCCAGGTGGCCAAAATGTTGTTGTTTTATCCTCAGTGCTCCGATTTCTCATTTCTTTTGACTTTCTCAAGGAATTGGACGTAAACTGCTAAGGGAGAAAAGGGTTTTTCTGCTATTTGCAGTTGTAAGATTACATAGTAATCGCCCATTGTCCTGCTCTTACAGAAAGCTGGTAAGGAAAAGCGTAATTAGAGCGGTCTTAAATCGACCGATAATGAAGAACGCAATAAAATAACTGTATAATTACATTATATCTGTATAATTCTATCACAGCGGAGCTGCGTGGGAGCGGCGCTGGGATCTGACCCAGCAAGTGCCATCTCTGGGCAACTTAAAGGATATTCTCTGCCCGGAGACCTGGTGGAATTGGGCACAACCTAAAGAAATTGTGAATCCGCTATCTGCCTAAACTCAAGTCAGCTGGTCCAAGAAATGCGCCCCGATTCACACTCCTATTTTGCTAGGTCTGGAACGACGAGTTTCGCAATCCATCGGAAGCATTTTTGCCGCTGTAAAAGGCGATTTAAAAAAGAAAAAAAAGGAGCAAAAGGAGCAAAACGCCTGCAGGACCGGAGCGATAACCAGGGGACGCACAGAGATCTTGCCACTGAATTCAGTAGTTTGGGAAACTTCAGGGGATTACAGGAAAACGAGGGAAAAAAGGTCTGAATTATGAAAACCATTGTTTTAATCCTTTCTTATGCTGCAGAATTCACATCAGGACAAATTTCTTTAATATTCAGCACCTCATTGGTAGCGGAGGAGTCTGCAAGAGATCTGCGAAGGCGGAGGAACGAGGAAGATCAAAGCCTCCAACGTTTGGAAAATGAAGAACGATAGAGAGATTCGTTTATTTATTTTTAAATTGAAGAGGAGGGAAAAATGGTAAGCCTCAAGTGGGCTGAAAAAAGCGTATTCGGACAAGAAACCGCCCAAGGATAAATCGCTAACTTTCTTTTTCCTCTTCCTTCAGAATATTTGAGAGAGAAAGGTTTTGCGCCGTGGTTAGGCTGAGCCGAATAACGTGAAGTTTACCTGAATTAAAATTTTGGGGGTGACCTCAACCGTCCGGGCGGTGTCAGTATCGCAGAATGGTGAAGCGATCCGATCCCCTCGCGCTGCGTCCCACGAGGGCCAAAACCGGGTAAGTCGACGGTTTACGGGCAAATCCTGTCGTTGCCGTTAGTTCCGTGCTCTTAACCGCTTGGGGGTTCACCTCTTGGCTGTAATATAACTTGTATCTACGATTCTTTGGTTCTGTGAAGGGTCTGTTTGTGGCAGCTGGGGTAAAATAAGGATTTTTGCCCAACATGGGACGGCCGAGCGTATCCCGCCGGGGCTGATCGACAAGAGCACGCAGTTTCCATCTGCGCTCTCTGCCGGTTCGAGGAGAATGCGCAGGATTACGGGGCTGGGCCAGCGCGGCCGTACGTCGGCTGGACGGTGTGCACGGAGGAAGGAGCTGGCGGCAGCCCTGGTCACGGCGAGCGGCAGGTCACTGGCGTGTCACAGTGGGCGGCAGAGCCAGCGGCGGCCACGTCACCGTGGTGTCACACTGGTTCTGTGACACGGCCGCGCAGGGCTACAAAAGGGGCCGCCGGGACGGTGGGTCCTGCACCCTGGAGGAGCGTCCATAGGACGAAGGCAGGGATGAGCTCCCACAGGGCTGTCGCTGCTGAGGAGCAACCCTTGAGCGTGAGGCGGATCAAGATGGACTTCTGGGACGGGATGGAGCACGCCTTCATGATGCCCAGCATCACCACCAAAGGTACAGGCATCCACAGCCACCGCGGGAGTGCTTACAGGACCAACGGTTGTAGCGCTGTGTGGGTGAGACTCGGCACTGCAGCCATCTCAGGGGTGTTTCCATCTGGGGCCGGGGACATCAATGTCACTTTACATCTGGCAATGTGCCAGAGCTCAGGGGGTGTTGGAGGGTTGAGAGCTGGCAGACGCAGAGCGCAACCTGGTTTTCCTTTGCCTTCTAGAGCGAACCGCCGTCTGGGACGCAGTGGCTGGCTACGTTCAAGAACAGCTCCTGCTGCACAAGGTGGGGCGACACCCGCATCCTCTTAGTCCACCCAGGGGAGTGGGGAGTCCCCACGGGCCTGGGGCATGGCCTGCAGTTACTTTTCCCTCCTCAGAAAGCAGGAAACTCACCCCAAAAGTCCCCGCTGGGGGACAAGCAGGGCTCGTGCAAGGGTGGTATCACCTCCGGCAGGTGGTATTGTACCGCGGGGCTGATCCCGGTCGCTGGAGACCCCTGGATGCCCTCGGGCTGCTTCTGCCCTGACTCCAGCACTGCTTTTTCGGGGCAGGGGAAAGGGAAGGAGAGGGCTCGGCAGCTCCTCCTTAAAGCTCTCCCCACTGCCCTGGCTCGCGTCTCTGAACAGCAGGAGCGGGCAGGGTCTGGTCCAAAGCACCGTCCCTGGACAGGGCCACTCCCAGCTCTTCCCTCCAGCCAGTCCCTCACTCTGCAGCCCTTGCCTTCTCTCCTGCTCCAGGGAGTCCGAATTCCAACCCTCGGCTCCTTCGACGCCGTCCCCCAGTGGATCCAGGCTGGGAACGAGGCGGTGATTATCCAGAGGCCCGTCTTTCGCCTGGCCAGGAACCTGGCGGTTGTCCACAACCTGATGGATGACAAGGACTACCTGCCCGGTAAGACGTCGGATTAAACCCTGGCTGGCTGCAGGGTCGTTTCATCCCTGCCCTGGGTCTGAGATGCTCTGAAAAAGCAACTCTCTCTCTGCAGAGCAGGCCCAAAAATGTTTTTTTTTTTTCCTGGGGGGGGCGATGCGATGACTGCAGTAAGCAGCCCTTGGGAAACGCCTGTGGAAAGGCCAGTGGGCGAGCGCCTCCATCCCCTTCCTGTGCCTTTCCAGGCGATAAGGAGCTGGAGCCTCTGAAATACGCCAAGGTGGCCACGGACGCCTCTGTGTCCCGGCGAAAAGTGGAGGGCTGCATCCTAGGCGTCACGTCCCTCCTCTCTCACTGCCTGGGGAAGGGGGCGAACGTTGCCCTCGTCCTGAGGAACGTTGGGGTGCTCCTCATCGAAGGCAGGAGAGTGGAAATGAAATTCTACTACGACTTCCTGGAGACCTTGTCCGGGAAGAAGAACCTGGCAAAAGCTGTTTTCAAGGTGAGCGTTTCAGTTTTGCTGTGGCGCGGGCACTCCCACGGCGGTGTCGTGGCGCTGCCCACGCGTGGCCCGGCTGGGATGCGGTCATCCCACTTGAGCGAGGCGAGACCTACGGTCCTAACAACTCCCCCTGCCTCGGGCTCCTCCGATTCGGAGCGCCTCGGCCGTGCGGAGGGCATCCTGCCATCTTTGTGGTCCTCCCTTGCAGGTCCCCTGGCTGCTGGACATGCTGGTGTCCCGGGTGGCACCCGTGGCCTCGCTGAGTGTTTCCGGCCGCGTCATCCTCTTTCCCGAGTGAGTACGTTGGCGGCTGCAGCCGCTGGTTGGTGCAGACGCTCAAGGTAGCATTTGCTCCTTGTGACCACGGATGTCCTCCCATGGGGACAACCAGGCAGTGGCTCTTGTTGGCGTCCCCAGGCTGTAGTCGGTCCCACGAGGCAGATCTGATGGGAAAGACAGAGGAATTTAGGCAACATTTTCTTCCCGTGGCGGCCAGGGCTTCTTTGCCAGGGGACTCCATTTCCCAGGGCTGTCCTTGCGGGTGGGGCACGGTAGACGTTGGAAAAACACGGTAGACTTGGGGAAAAGAACGGCCTTTACGGCCCTTCCAAAGTCTGCCCGTCAGGAGGTGATTGCGGCGAGCGAGTGCTGGTGGTGCTCTGGGTCACGTCGGCGTCTTCTCCTTGTTGCCAGGTTTGAAACGGAGCTTGTGGCCGAGCCGCTGCCCAGGCCTCTTCTCAAGACCTCGAGGCGAGTCCCCGGCGGGGACAAGCAGATGAGAAGGGAGGGTTTGCCACATCTCGGGCAAGGCACGAAAGGTAAAGCAGCTCCCGGCTCCTTTCCACGGCACGGGCAACCAAGTTCTGTCGTCGGGTGGGGAAAAGCACCGGCGTTGCGGGTCAAAAGGCTCCGACTTGGGCCAAAGCTTCATGCCAGCTCAGCCCAGCCTTTTCTCCCGACGACTCGTCGGCTTCACCGAAACGGAGCCCTGGGGTGGGACGTGCCCAAGGGTACGGTGGGAGGATGGTGATCCAAGGCCCTCTCCTCCCCCCTCAGAAGTGACCCCACCAAAAGTGTCCCTGTCACCTCCCCGGCATCACCCAGCCCCCTCAGTCCCAACCCGGGCGCTGATGAGGCGATTGCAAAAGCACGTTGGAAGTGGGGAACCGGGGCAAGCGCCGGTGCTGGGGAGGGTGCCGGGCCTCTGGAGACAGCGGATGGGAGGGGGAGCAGAACGGCCCTCTCGGATGCTTTGGAAAGAGGCCTGAGCAGCGCTGCCTGTCACCGGGGCCGGCAGCGTCCCGGCGACGCTCTTCTGACGAGGTCTCTCCTTCCTGTTTCCAGTGGGATTCCCTGGTTTTCCCTTTCCAGCTAGTCCAAGCTCGAGAAATGATGAGATACCACCGTTCTGGGAAATCAGGGGGAAGAGGAGGAGGAGAAGCTCTCGGGTCAGGTGAGGCTCAGGGCTGGCGTCTGCACGGGCTCCTTTTGCCCAGAGAGGCGGTCACTGCCCCATCCCGGGAAACGTTCAAGGTCAGGTTGGAGGGGGCCTCTGAGCGACCTGATCTAGTCGAAGACGGCCCTGCTCCTCGCAGGGAGGCTTGGACTAGACGACCTTCAGAAGCCCCTTCCAACCCAAAGCCTTCTGTGATTCTGTGATTTCCTGACCCGGCAAGAGCCCGTTGCCCAGCCCCAAACACTCGCCGCCCATCGCTGCCCAACAGTGGTGACGGCAGCGCCCGGAGGGGCGGGATGGTGCTGCCGGGAGCCCCCCGTTTCACAGGGCTGCTTCCTCTCGGGCCCTTCAGGAGAGCCCCAGCATGGCCTCCTGAGCTGTGCACGGGGACAGCCGTGCGACAGCCGAGGGTCCTGGCTCAGGGGGTTTCCTCAGCCGAGCCGCCGGCGGCTGCACAAAGAGGCGCGTGGCTCGCGAGGGCGGGATATGGCGACAAACCCATCGACCTCCTCAGGTTAGACCTCTCCCATTGTGTCCTTCCAGGCAGCGGCGGGTCATCCCAGGCGGTTCCCCTGGAAAAAAGCAGCCTGCGACCAGCCAACCCAAGGGCAAACCCGCGCCCACCGGCCAAGCACCAAGGCAGAGCCGAGCGCAGGCAGCAGAACTTCAGAGCTACGGAGGAGGAGGAGGAGGACTAGTGGAGAAAATCCTCGCTGAAATCGCCACGACGCAGACGGCGAAAGCCAAGCCCTCCCACGCTCGGGAAGCGGCGACCTTCGTAACACCCGTAATCGCCGTCTTATCGGTAACGAGCTCTGAGGCCAGCCTGCGCGAGGAGCCCGCCTACGAGGTTCTCAGGCAGCCGCTGCCGAGACCAAGATGGAGAAAACTGTGAACTTCAGTCCTGAGAGCTTCTGGCCGGTGCTGGAATAATCTCAGAAGTCTGCATTCTGGACGCGGAGTGCTGAGGCCCGCGCGCTCGAGGCACCCCTCGACGAACACCTCTGTTTTGGTGCAAGCGGCTCGAGGCGATGCCTTGTGCTGAAGACGAGCTCAGCGCTCCCTCGGCTGGAGAGGCCCCACCTGGAGGGATCGGGGAAAAAGAGATGAATAAAAACACAGAGAAGTTGCAAAAGGGCCTTGACTTTTTTTGAATTGTTTGCAACCGGAACGGGGGAGAAGGGTTTTTTACGGTTGGCTCTGAGATCAGCCGAGCACGGCCCTGGAAGCGGGGCCATCTGAGGGACCTTCCCTCGTGACCTCTTCCATCCAAAGGACCTTCTCCATGGCCGCTATGGAAAGGAAGGTGGTTTTGGGGGCAAGAGAGGGCAACCAGGCACTTGGAGCAATGTTGTGAAGAACTGAAGATCCCTGGAGGGGAAAGGAGAGAATGCAAGTGCAGCTGGGGAGGCATGGAGGGCACGTACGTGCAGGGGCAGCGGAGGCCACCTAAGCTTACGCCCAGGGCCATAAGGGACCGGGGAAGGAAAGAGAGCAAGGCTGAGCCCAGCTCCGCTGGCCTGGACTTTCTATTTCCACCTGGGGTAGAGCCAGGGCTCTCTACTATCCTATTTATCTCCCAGATGACCCAATTTATATCCACTTTCTACCTCTACTTATGAAATCCTCCAGGTAGGTGCCCTGTTTGGCCATCCCGTGGGCCACCCACGCTGACAGAAGGTCCACCTCCAGTCCCAGCACGGTGGCACTCGCGTCCCCTGCTGTTTCCTGGCATTTTCCTCCTTGCCCAAATCCATCCTATGCAACCCAGGAACCAAACCGTCCTTACGGGAAGCTTCTGCTTAGGACCCCCTCCAGCATCGGGGGGGAAGGGGCCACCCTGATGCCGCCCTAAAGATGCAGTCCCTGACCTTGAGCAAAGGTTGTTCCTGAGGACACTGGCGCGAGCGAGTGATGAGGGTCTGCAAAGCTGAATTTCACTTTGCAGGGGCAGATCTTTCTGCACCGGTTTGCAAGCGATCCGAGGGTGCCGGGCTGGGAATTGGAAGACCTTCCTGAAGGGCCAAAATGGAGAGACCTACCCAGAACCAGGAGCTCAGTGTGGGGGTGAGATGTGTCTCTAGGATGTGTTTTTATATATATATATATATATATATATATATATACACCCTACATGTAGGGTTCAAATCCTTACTACAGGACACAAAACCTAACTTCCCGGTCCAAAGCCTCATTTTTAGGCTACAAAGCCACAACTGGCTGTGCAAAGCCTCATTTATACAATCCCAACTCTTATTTTCAAAGTCCAAGTCCTCGGTTTTAGATCCAGACTCTCATATTAAGTTACCAAAGTCTCATTTATGTGGTCCAAAGCCCCATCTTGAAGGCCCAAACCCTCATTTTGAGGGGCCAAATACTGATTTGTAGGGTCTAAACCCTCTTTCTGGGGAACAAAGGCTCGGGTTTAGGGACCAAAGCTTTAGTTGGAGGCTCCAACGCCTCATTTGTAAGACCCAGGTCTTTGTTTTTAGAGTCCAAAATCTCATTTGATTGTCCAAATCCTTGTTTTTTGTTTCTGACGCCAAATTCTGAGGGTCCAAAGTCTCATTTTTAGGGCCCAAGGCCTCCTTTTTAGGGTTCTGCGCCTCTTTTCTTTTAGAGTCCAATTCTCAATTTTTAGGGCCCAAAGCCTCATATTTCATTTGAAGCCACAATTTTCACTTTTAGCGCCCAAAGCCTCATTTTCAGGATCCCTCCCCTCATTTTAAGGGTCTCAGTGTCACTGGTGGCATCATCCAGGGCTGCCCTTTATCCTTCTCGGACAGCTCTAAGCTTCCACAAAGCACAGCCCTTCTTTCCAGGGCCGGGCTGCCCTTTCGTTCGTTTTACTTCAGCACAAACACTACCAGAGCCTGCGGCCACGCTCCAGTACCTCATCGCACCTCAGCCCCTGCTGTGAACTAACATGGACAGTCACACCGTTAACGCGCTCTCCTGCCCTTCTCTGGACACGCTCCAGCACCTCGACGTCCTTCTTGTAGCGAGGGGCCCAAAACTGAAGACAGCCTCGGAGGGCGGGCCCTCAGCGCCTGACAGCGCAGGCTGCGGCAGGGGCTGGGCCGGGCCGCCGCCATGACAACCGCCCCCTCCCCCTGGAACGCTCCCCCACTTCAGCCCAGAGCCTTCCCCGGCCGGCACGGCGACAGCCAATCGGCTGCCGCCGCGGGAAGCGCCGCCAATCGGAGCCGGGCGTGCCCTGCCCAATCCCAGCGCCGCTCTCGGGAGGCCGGCAGAGAGGCGGGAAAGCCCTGAGGGGAGGGACCCGCCCCCGGCTGCGGCCCGTCCGGCCCGGGCCCGTGCGGCCCCCGCGGCTTCTGCCGGGCCCCTCCGCGTCCCCGGGGCAGCCGGGGGGAGGAAGGCCCTGGCGCTTCCCGGCCGGTGTCACCCCAAGGAGCGCGGGACCTCCCGCCACGCGGAGCAGCGAGGGAGGCGCCCGGTGCCCTCACGATGTCTGCGGCGGGGGGAGGTGAGGAAGCAAAGCGCGTCCGGGCTCGGCGCCCTCGGCTCAGCCTCAGGCCGCGACGGGAGCCGAGGGGCTCTTCCGCTGCTGGGAGCCGCCCGAGGCAGCTGCCAGGTACCTGCCTGAGCTAGTTCGCCCGTTTGGGGCGGGAGGTGTCTGCTCTGGGACCCGCCTGGGACTCCCCCCAGGTACGGGGCGGCTTTGGCGGCCCTCATCTGAAAGGCGCACGTGTCCGGGGTGGCAGCCCGGGAGCCCTGCCCTGTCGAGACCCCAGGTAGCGTGCCTCCTCCAGGAGGAAGCTCCAACTGCATGCAGCCACCTGGGACTCCGGCTGGGCGGAAAGCGAAGGTGGTTTGCATCTGGTGGAAGGACCCCCCCAGGCCAGGCGGCTGTCTGGGACCGCTGCGAGGTAGCAGCAGCGCAGGTCGGTTTGCCTCATCCGGGAAGGAGCTGACATCCCGCCTGTGCACCGGGAGGGAGCTCGTCCGTGGTGGTTCCTCCGGTGGTTTTGTGTCCTCGTGGGCGAAGCGCTCAGCCTCCGCGGCCGCAAAGTATTTCTAGTGGTGCCCGGCCTGGTTTCTCTGCGCAGAGACCTACCCCCGGTGCAGAGTCGCTGCCCAGTTGTCGTTGCCTCCACTGGCAGGCTGTGATTGTGGGAGCTCTGATGGCAGGTCGCTGACTGGGGGGCTGCAGGGCCCGCTGCCCAAGTTGGTTTTCGGTGGCGTATAGTTAGCTCCGTTTCAGAGGGACTCTGCGCAAAGGGGGACCCAAGTAGATTTGCGTCTGCGTGCGAGTCGCCTCGCTCCTGGGAAGCAGCTGAGGATTTCTCCCTGGTAGATCCCCGGTGCGGCTGTCCCCCCGGAGTGAAAATCTCATCCCAGGTGACAGCCCACTTGACTTGCCAGGCAGTTGCTGGAGCTATTTTAAAATTTACACAGAAACTGCGTTCCCAGGTAGCAGCCTGGGACTCCTAGAAGGTACCTACCTGAAAAGTTTCTCTCCTGTTGCAAGAAGGACCATGGTTAGTAGTGGCTCAGGCTTCCTGCCAGGCTTCCTGGCCTGTCTTTTTGGCCACCTCAGGAGGGAGTAGAACTCTTGGGTTCTAGATTCCTCCAAGGTAGCTACCGGTGGAGTTTTGTGTATGCTGCAGTCAGGCCCATAGAATCACCGAATGGTTTGGGTTGGAAGGGACCTCTAAAGGTCGTCTAGTCCAACCCCCCTGCCGCGGGCAGGGACATCTTCAACTAGATCAGGTCGCTCAGAGCCCCGCCCAACCTGACCTGGAATGTTTCCAGGGATGGGGCATCCACCACCTCTCTGGGCAACCTGTGCCGGTGTTTCACCACCCTCAGCGTAAAAAATGTCTTCCTTCTATCTAGTCTGTATCTCCCCCCCTCTAGTTTCAAGCCGTTCCCCCTTGTCCTGTCGCAACAGGCCCTGCTGAAAAGTTTGCCGCCATCTTTTTCATAAGCCCCCTTGAAGTACTGACAGGCTGCAATAAGGTTTCCCTGAAGCCTTCTCTTCTCTAGGCTGAACAATGCTGGCTGTCTCGAATCACCTCCCTGCCCTCCATGTGCCTTAGCATAGCTTCCAGGAGGATCTGTTCCATGATCTTCCCAGGCACAGAGGTGAGGCTGACTGGCCTGTAGTTCCCCGGGCCTTCCTTTTTCCCCTTTTTAAAAATGGGGGTGATGTTTCCCGTTATCCAGTCAGCGGGAACTTCCCTGGACTGCCCCGGCTTCTCAAATACGATGGATAGTGGCTTAGCAACTTCATCCGCCAGTTCCTTCAGGACCCGCAGATGGATCTCATCGGGTCCCATGGACTTGTGCACCTTCAGGTCCTTAGATGGTCTCGAACCTGATGTTCTCCCACAGTGGGCAGCTCTTCATTCTCCCAGTCCCTGCCTTTGCCTTCTGTGTCTTGGGCGGTGAGGCTCGAGCACTTGCCGGTGGAGACCGAGGCAAAAAAGTCATTGAGTACCTCCGCCTTCTCCGTATCCTGGGTAACCAGGTCTCCCGTTTCCTTCCGGAGAGGGCCCACATTTTCCCTCGTCTTCCTTCTGTCCCTGACATATCTATAGAACCTTTTCTTGTTGCCCTTGCCGTCCCCGGCCAGATTTAATTCTCTCAGGGCTTTAGCTTTCCTAACCTGGTCCCTGGCTGCTCGGACAATTTCTCTCTATTCCTCCCAGGCTCCCTGTCCTTGCTTCCACCCTCTGCAGGCTTCCTTTTTGTGTTTGAGTTTGTCCAGGAGCTCCTTGTTCATCCACGCAGGCCTCCTGGCGTTTTTGCCTGGCTTCCTCTTTGCTGGGATGCATTGCTCCTGAGCTTGAAGGAGGCGATCCTTGAATATCGCCCAGCTTTCTTGGGCCCCTCTTCCCTCCAGGGCTTTGTCCCATGGCACTCTACCAAGCAGATCCCTGAAGAGGCCAAAGTCTGCTCTGCTGAAGTCCCGGGTAGTGAGCTTGCTGTGCGCCCTCTTCGGTGCCCTGAGGCTCTTGAACTCCGCCATTTCATGGTCACTGCAGCCCAGGCTGCCCTTGAGCTTCACGTTCCCCACCAGCCCCTCCTTGTTGGTGAGAACAAGGTCCAGCAGAGCACCTCTCCTCATTGGCTCCTCTACCACTTGGAGAAGGAAGTTGTCATGGACGCGCTCCAGGAACTCCCGGATTGCTTATGCCCTGCCGTGTTGTCCCTGCAACAGATGTCGGGGTGGTTGAAGTCCCGCACGAGGACCAGGGCTTGTGAGCGTAAGGCAGCTCCTATCTGTCTGTAGAGGGCCTCATCCACTCGGTCTTCCTGGTCGGGTGGCCTGTAGCAGACCCCCACCGTAATGTCACCTGTCCCTGCCTTCCCTTTAATTCTGACCCACGAGCTCTCGGTCGGCTCCTCATCCATCCCCAGGCAGAGCTCCATGCACTCCAGCTGGTCATTGACATAGAGGGCGACACCCCCTCCTCATCTCCCCTGCCTGTCCTTCCTAAAGAGCCTGTATCCCTCCATGCCAACACTCCAGGCACAGGATCCATCCCAGCACGTCTCCGTGATGCCAACAAGGTCGTAGCCCTGCCGGCGTGCGCGCGTCTCTAACTGCCCTTGTTTATTCCCCGTGCTACGTTTGCACAGAGGCATTGAAGCCGGGCCCCTGATGACGCTGTCTCACTGGCTGCAGTTCCTTTGTGCTGCTCTTCAGGCGCTCCCCTGCTGAGCTGTGTCCCTTCTCCAGGCCCTGGGCGTCCCTTGCTGGCCCTGGCATCCAACTGGTAGGAGTGGGATGGATTGAGGTTCCCCTCCCCTGGCACCTCTAGTTTAAAGCCCTCTTCTGTCCGCTCCCGACTTATCGCCGTCTATTTCAATTATCTTTATTAACAAAAACGCAGAGTATCGCCATCGGATGTGGGTTGTTTGGGTTGGTTTTTTTTTTTTTAATTTTCAGACAGGAGCAGATATCTGCGGCTTCTTCGAGGACTGGGAGTACGAGCTGTGTGCTCGATGGATGGAGCTGGGTGCCTTTTACCCATACTCGAGGAATCACAACGGGAAGGGAGCCAAGGTGGGCGCCTTCCGTGTTTGCTTCGACCGAGGTTTTTTATTTCCCACCTTTTCCCCATTTCCTACATTTTTTTTATTCCCCATCTATGCCATTTTTACGTAAACGCACCACATCTGCAAGAAGAAAATCATTATTTTTCATGTGGTCCAATTCTACTTAAACATACCAACTCTACAAGACTAAAATAGTTATTTTTTTACACGCAGGCCATTTTCATTTAAACATACCACACTTTGGAGACGACCATAATTACTTTTATGGCTAAGCCCATTTAAAGGGGCAAAACGGACCTTGCCGGTGTCATCCCTAATTATTCTTCATTTCCCAGCAAATCAGAAAAGGGACCAGGGGAATGAGATTCCCGAGTGTCTGAAATTCCTGTACTTTGCCCGCTTCCATAGAATACTGTCTTTCTCTTCAGAAGAAATGAAAAGAACTGTCTAAATGCAGGAGACTGTACTATAGGGAGCTGTAAAACGAGAGAACTGGAAAAATGGCAATAAGGGAAACAGCATGTTTCTCCTCGTGAGAGCTTTAGGTCGAGCGGAGCAGAGCTATTTGTCCTCCCTTAAAGAACAGAGAACTAAATAAAGGTACTCTAAATTAGAGGAGAGCAAGGAACTTGCAAGGCTCCACCCAGATCTCCTCAGCTCTGCTTCGCTATGTCGATTTTGAGGCATGTTTGACAGTTACTGCCGCTAAATTACACGGTCTTACGGGCAATAAGATGAGAGAAAAGATGCTGAAGGTGAGGTCCGTTGTAAATATGAGCAAATTCTGTTTTATTCCCCGTCTCTTCCAAACAAAACAATCCCATCTGAATAACAAAAGACTCTTCTCTCTTGTTTAGAGGCAAGATCCTGTTGCCTGGAATTCCACATTTGAAGACATTTCCAGGAAAGTGCTAAATATAAGATACACCCTCTTACCTTATTTGTACACGTTAATGCACGAAGCCAACGCTCACGGCAGCACTGTCGTCCGCCCTCTGCTCCACGAGTAAGTGGGGTCCTTCCTTCCCCGTTCATAATGAATTCCTACTGAAGTCCCTGGGGTTTCCGTCGGCCTCCTAGAAAGGTTTTTCCCTGTTACAGCAATTTTTCTCTTAAAACCGGCGAGGGATTGGGAATACGCACACTGAGCATCGGCTCGCTGTGACGCCTCAAGGGCTCCGTTCCCCACGGTGCCGACTTTTTTGTCTTATCTAGAAACATAATTCATATATCGATTTTGAAGCTCATTCTCATCATCCCTAGTGGTATTCAGCAAATACCTTCTGCCTGGTGCTGGATATACGCAGAATCAGAGAGCACGTGCCGCAGAAACAGCTGGGCAAAACCTTTAAGCAGAGAAACAGAAAAGGGGGGAGAAAATAGGGGGTTTGACGCCCGTTTTGAGACGTTTGTAGGGCACGGTGACTTATTTTGGCCAAACAGATATGGCAGTTTTAAAAAAAAAAAAAAAAAAAAAAAAGAGGGGGGGTTTATAGCAGGTTGGTTTTTTTTTTTTTTAAAAAAAGACATGTTTTTAGAGACGTGAGCCTTCATTGGTACCTGGTCAGAAGGGGCGATACGTGCCAAAGGCTGATCAATGCCTTAATGTTAAAGGTGAAGCCTGATATCTAAAAATGCTTGTCTTCCACTAAACCCCACTGACTTGTCAGCGTGTCATCCCGGCGTCTTTTTGAGTAATCTGAGACTTGATCCTGACAAAGCGCCTGTCAAAAAATAAGCAGCGCAAATCAGAAAGTAATTGGGCCACTACTTAATTTTGCTGTTGCTGATAGCAAGCAAAAGTGTGTGGGTTTTTTTTTTTTTTTTAAGTTTTGTGATCTAAATATCCTAAATAAAAATTCTAGTGCGTGCGTAGGTATAGGCCAGCAAACGTGAAGCAACAGCAGACGTGAAAATTAAGTAATAGGTGGCATTGCCCTGAAGATTTTCACTTTAGGATCTTAATACACTCTTGACAAGGACTAAGTGATACATTTGTAAAAAAAAGGGATTAATTTTTGACCCTTATTATCTATTATGAATAGATAGGTAATAATGTTGCCTGTTACTAGTGGTAGCATGCTCGCGGCTGAGGAAATGGTAGTTTTACTGAGAAAAAAAGGCTTCAACAAGGAAACACTTTGGGAAAGGTTGACCCCGAGGGTTCGGCCGCTCTTTTGTTACTTTGCAGGTTTGTGAGAGACAAAACGACATGGGAAATACACAGGCAATTTCTGTGGGGACCGGCACTGCTCGTCAGCCCCGCGCTGGACCAGGTGAAATAGCAGGAATAGAAGTATCAGAAAAGTTGGGGAAGAAATGAGAAAATACTAGAAACGGATGAAAACATTGGAAGAGATTTGAACTAAACTGTACTTTCTGGCTTTAATAGACCTAAACCAAAAGTGTGTCGTTCCAGGGTGCTGTAGCGGTGAAGGCTTACCTGCCGAATGCCCGCTGGTATGATTACCACACAGTGAGTAATTTTAAAAACTCTAGTATATTTATTTTTCCTACTATGGAAATGATCAGGAAAATTTCCATAGTATCCACCGTCACAGGTGTACGGCGTGCTGGGGTGGAGTGTGACTCCACCGCCTCTGTTTTACCAACACGTGTCCAGTAGGAGTTTTTAGCGATGTAAAAAATTACATCTTGGCTAATTTGTTTGCTAATCACTTTGTGGTAATGTAATCCTGTTCAACATGACCAGTAAAAAGGTGGAATAACAGCTGTAACTGAAGCGCTTCCATGTTTGCTTTTTTTGAACCCCTTCAAGGATGCATAGAACTTCTTTTCTAGGAATGATGGTGTGGAGGAAGACAAAAGTTTTAAACAATTTTTACGGCCTCAGGCTTTAAAAGTCACTCTGTTTATCAAGTGTTGTGTAATGGGTTTATATATGCAGAATTTCAGATTGTAATCTTGAAAACACATAGTTCTGCACTAAAGAAGGATTGGCACTGACAACTTTCTTAGTATTTATGTATTCATAAACTTTCATTCTAAAAAAAAGCTTAAAATGGAAAATTCAACAAAGAGACCAAGTTTTATTTGGGTTTGGTTTGTTTTTTTTTTTAATCATGAATAGGGTGAGTACCTTGGCTTTAGGGGACAATTCAGAAATTTACCATCTCCTTTGGAACATATCAACCTCCATATCCGAGGCGGCTACATCCTCCCTCAGCAAAGCCCTGCTAATACTACATTTTACAGGTATGACTACAATTTAATGTAACATTTTTTTGCTTTTTGGGGGCGATATTTAATTAGTGGCCTGGCAAATAAATCGCCTATTAGTGACACGGCGCCTGCATTTGCCTGGACTCCTTATTTTCAACCTGGGAAAAGCCCAATTTTCTGGTTTAATGTACACTGTGCTCGGAAGCATTTCCCATTTGGTATAAACATGAGCAGTCCTGAGAGAATCAGGAAGTATGGCAGCACGTCAACTTCATGGCAGGTTTTTCTCCTTTTTTGGTTTCCTCCTTTAACGGTAACGCTATGGATCGGGGAAGGCTGGTAACAGAGCTCAGTTAAGTTGTGTACAATGTCCGTAATAGAAGTGATATTGTATTACCTATGTTGAGAAAGATAAAATGCAATTACCCCAGACAAATATTCTTTTCTTCCATAGCCGAAGAAACCCGTTGGCGCTCACCGTTGCTTTGAATGACAGTCAGCTTGCAGCAGGTCAGCTTTACTGGGATGACGGGGTGCGCATTGGTAAGTACAAAGTTTCTTGTTTCCACGCTAAATTAACTAATTCAGAGTCTACAATGCATAAACGTCGCCTCTCTCTAGCTCAGCGCATCGCTGACACGAACAGTTAATGTTGTATTTCAGGATTAGTCCGTAGTTGTGCAACACGGCGTAGGAAGCAGGAGCACAAACCAGAGAGAAAAAAAATTACAGTAAACCGGTTACACTTAAGTAATTAAACTAAAATTACAGTAAAATGTAAAACAGTAACACCGCTAAAATGTAGAATGCTGGCACAGTAGTAACCTAATGTTGTTATTTAGAGAATATATATTTTGCATGAATTCAGCTGTGCCCTGGGCCTAGGACAAGGTATAGAATAAGGATTTGTTCTCAAACCTGTGGGGAACCTAACCACAGGTGAAGTGGGAAGCTTTAACTAATTTCCTCGATATTAATAAATTCAAATGGTCTTCAGATAAGACGTATCTAGCAGTCTCTTATCCTTTACGCCTGCAGTGTATTATCCTTGTAATAACGCTAAGCTGTCCCCTGAGATCATCGCAAGGAATGCACAAAATTGTGATTTATCTTTTTTTTTAACATACCAACACATTGCAGGAAGTCCGCACGAGCTATACTACACGCAGCACAATTCTTCTATTTAACTTAAAAAAAGAAAAGGTGACCAGCAAATACATTTTACTTCATTCTTTCTTCTTAACAGATGCGTATGAAGAGCGTGTATATCTGCTGACCTCATTTACTGCTAATCGGGTATGTCACGGTACCTCGCTGGTTTTGAGTACCCGGGGTGATTATTGTTGTATGTTAACTAAGGTATTTTAATTTGGCATTTTTTTTTTAATGTTTCGATATCCCCACACGCTACTAACCCTTTGTGATGGACCAGCTCTTAGCCAGCGTTGTGAAAACCGTTGCAGGTCTCTCCCTGTTAATTTAAAAAAAAAAAAAGTAATACAGGCAACATCACACCCCAGATGGATAAACGAATTTTGCAATAAATGGGGGCAAGTAAATATATATATGAAGGAATTTAGGAGTGTTTTGTGTCCGGGCTGCGCTATAATGCCATTAATATAGTTAAGCTGTATTAAGAACGAATTTAAGCTGGCTTCAGAGGGTATCTTAAGTTTAGCTTATCGCTGCGTTTCTTGTATATTCCTGCCGTTATAATTTCTCGTCATTCTGAAAAACGCCAGTTTTTTTCAAAAAGGATTTGTAGAAAACGAAAGCGCGTATCAACGCAGAAAGGCAATAAGGCCAATATTTTGCCAGCGGTGTGTTCCGCATCACTTTTGCTCATCGTTCCCATGTAAATGAATACATTTCAGGCAAGCAGCCCGTGCGTATTTTACAGCCTTGCAGTTAAGCGTAGATATCCACGTAGGACACAAATGTACTTGGACAGACTAGAAAGAAGTGACTGTACACAAAATCTACCCCATCTGGAATACAGTCACAGTTAGAGCCAGGAAAGTGCTTTCAAATGGTTTAGAAAGGTAGGGGCAGCGATCGCCAAAGATTTTGACTACGCATCCCCAGCAGTAAGAGTTTTTGAGCGCCTCCCCCCAACATACGCATCTTTATTTATAAATTATATACATATCTAGGTATAGAAAACAATTGTGCTACCTACTGTTATGTGCATCACAAAGCATACACAGAGACAGAAATTTAAAAAGGTGGGTAAAGGTGAAATAGATGCTACGATAAAAATATTTTAACTTTTATTTATTAATAGTACAAAACCATTTTCTTCCCACACCCCAGTGGATTTGTTTTGCGCTCCACTGCACTAGAGGATGGTATTTTCCGCTGCCATTATCAAATCTCCACGTTAGGAGCCCGAGGGAAAAGCAGAGAAAATCTAGTTGGGCAAAAATGGTTTAGTTTTCGTTAAGAGCTGTTAATTGTTTAAAGGTTGCAGCAGAAAGCTGGTAAGGAAAAGCGTAATTAGAGCGGTCTTAAATCGACCGATAATGAAGAACGCAATAAAATAACTGTATAATTACATTATATCTGTATAATTCTATCACAGCGGAGCTGCGTGGGAGCGGCGCTGGGATCTGACCCAGCAAGTGCCATCTCTGGGCAACTTAAAGGATATTCTCTGCCCGGAGACCTGGTGGAATTGGGCACAACCTAAAGAAATTGTGAATCCGCTATCTGCCTAAACTCAAGTCAGCTGGTCCAAGAAATGCGCCCCGATTCACACTCCTATTTTGCTAGGTCTGGAACGACGAGTTTCGCAATCCATCGGAAGCATTTTTGCCGCTGTAAAAGGCGATTTAAAAAAGAAAAAAAAGGAGCAAAAGGAGCAAAACGCCTGCAGGACCGGAGCGATAACCAGGGGACGCACAGAGATCTTGCCACTGAATTCAGTAGTTTGGGAAACTTCAGGGGATTACAGGAAAACGAGGGAAAAAAGGTCTGAATTATGAAAACCATTGTTTTAATCCTTTCTTATGCTGCAGAATTCACATCAGGACAAATTTCTTTAATGTTCAGCACCTCATTGGTAGCGGAGGAGTCTGCAAGAGATCTGCGAAGGCGGAGGAACGAGGAAGATCAAAGCCTCCAACGTTTGGAAAATGAAGAACGATAGAGAGATTCGTTTATTTATTTTTAAATTGAAGAGGAGGGAAAAATGGTAAGCCTCAAGTGGGCTGAAAAAAGCGTATTCGGACAAGAAACCGCCCAAGGATAAATCGCTAATTTATTTTTTCCTCTTCCTTCAGAATATTTGAGAGAGAAAGGTTTTGCGCCGTGGTTAGGCTGAGCCGAATAACGTGAAGTTTACCTGAATTAAAATTTTGGGGGTGACCTCAACCGTCCGGGCGGTGTCAGTATCGCAGAATGGTGAAGCGATCCGATCCCCTCGCGCTGCATCCCACGAGGGCCAAAACCGGGTAAGTCGACGGTTTACGGGCAAATCCTGTCGTTGCCGTTAGTTCCGTGCTCTTAACCGCTTGGGGGTTCACCTCTTGGCTGTAATATAACTTGTATCTACGATTCTTTGGTTCTGTGAAGGGTCTGTTTGTGGCAGCTGGGGTAAAATAAGGATTTTTGCCCAACATGGGACGGCCGAGCGTATCCCGCCGGGGCTGATCGACAAGAGCACGCAGTTTCCATCTGCGCTCTCTGCCGGTTCGAGGAGAATGCGCAGGATTACGGGGCTGGGCCAGCGCGGCCGTACGTCGGCTGGACGGTGTGCACGGAGGAAGGAGCTGGCGGCAGCCCTGGTCACGGCGAGCGGCAGGTCACTGGCGTGTCACAGTGGGCGGCAGAGCCAGCGGCGGCCACGTCACCGTGGTGTCACACTGGTTCTGTGACACGGCCGCGCAGGGCTACAAAAGGGGCCGCCGGGACGGTGGGTCCTGCACCCTGGAGGAGCGTCCATAGGACGAAGGCAGGGATGAGCTCCCACAGGGCTGTCGCTGCTGAGGAGCAACCCTTGAGCGTGAGGCGGATCAAGATGGACTTCTGGGACGGGATGGAGCACGCCTTCATGATGCCCAGCATCACCGCCAAAGGTACAGGCATCCACAGCCACCGCGGGAGTGCTTACAGGACCAACGGTTGTAGCGCTGTGTGGGTGAGACTCGGCACTGCAGCCATCTCAGGGGTGTTTCCATCTGGGGCCGGGGACATCAATGTCACTTTACATCTGGCAATGTGCCAGAGCTCAGGGGGTGTTGGAGGGTTGAGAGCTGGCAGACGCAGAGCGCAACCTGGTTTTCCTTTGCCTTCTAGAGCGAACCGCCGTCTGGGACGCAGTGGCTGGCTACGTTCAAGAACAGCTCCTGCTGCACAAGGTGGGGCGACACCCGCATCCTCTTAGTCCACCCAGGGGAGTGGGGAGTCCCCACGGGCCTGGGGCATGGCCTGCAGTTACTTTTCCCTCCTCAGAAAGCAGGAAACTCACCCCAAAAGTCCCCGCTGGGGGACAAGCAGGGCTCGTGCAAGGGTGGTATCACCTCCGGCAGGTGGTATTGTACCGCGGGGCTGATCCCGTTCGCTGGAGACCCCTGGATGCCCTCGGGCTGCTTCTGCCCTGACTCCAGCACTGCTTTTTCGGGGCAGGGGAAAGGGAAGGAGAGGGCTCGGCAGCTCCTCCTTAAAGCTCTCCCCACTGCCCTGGCTCGCGTCTCTGAACAGCAGGAGCGGGCAGGGTCTGGTCCAAAGCACCGTCCCTGGACAGGGCCACTCCCAGCTCTTCCCTCCAGCCAGTCCCTCACTCTGCAGCCCTTGCCTTCTCTCCTGCTCCAGGGAGTCCGAATTCCAACCCTCGGCTCCTTCGACGCCGTCCCCCAGTGGATCCAGGCTGGGAACGAGGCGGTGATTATCCAGAGGCCCGTCTTTCGCCTGGCCAGGAACCTGGCGGTTGTCCACAACCTGATGGATGACAAGGACTACCTGCCCGGTAAGACGTCGGATTAAACCCTGGCTGGCTGCAGGGTCGTTTCATCCCTGCCCTGGGTCTGAGATGCTCTGAAAAAGCAACTCTCTCTCTGCAGAGCAGGCCCAAAAATGTTTTTTTTTTTTCCTGGGGGGGGCGATGCGATGACTGCAGTAAGCAGCCCTTGGGAAACGCCTGTGGAAAGGCCAGTGGGCGAGCGCCTCCATCCCCTTCCTGTGCCTTTCCAGGTGATAAGGAGCTGGAGCCTCTGAAATACGCCAAGGTGGCCACGGACGCCTCTGTGTCCCGGCGAAAAGTGGAGGGCTGCATCCTAGGTGTCACGTCCCTCCTCTCTCACTGCCTGGGGAAGGGGGCGAACGTTGCCCTCGTCCTGAGGAACGTTGGGGTGCTCCTCATCGAAGGCAGGAGAGTGGAAATGAAATTCTACTACGACTTCCTGGAGACCTTGTCCGGGAAGAAGAACCTGGCAAAAGCTGTTTTCAAGGTGAGCGTTTCAGTTTTGCTGTGGCGCGGGCACTCCCACGGCGGTGTCGTGGCGCTGCCCACGCGTGGCCCGGCTGGGATGCGGTCATCCCACTTGAGCGAGGCGAGACCTACGGTCCTAACAACTCCCCCTGCCTCGGGCTCCTCCGATTCGGAGCGCCTCGGCCGTGCGGAGGGCATCCTGCCATCTTTGTGGTCCTCCCTTGCAGGTCCCCTGGCTGCTGGACATGCTGGTGTCCCGGGTGGCACCCGTGGCCTCGCTGAGTGTTTCCGGCCGCGTCATCCTCTTTCCCGAGTGAGTATGTTGGCGGCTGCAGCCGCTGGTTGGTGCAGACGCTCAAGGTAGCATTTGCTCCTTGTGACCACGGATGTCCTCCCATGGGGACAACCAGGCAGCGGCTCTTGTTGGCGTCCCCAGGCTGTAGTCGGTCCCACGAGGCAGATCTGATGGGAAAGACAGAGGAATTTAGGCAACATTTTCTTCCCGTGGCGGCCAGGGCTTCTTTGCCAGGGGACTCCATTTCCCAGGGCTGTCCTTGCGGGTGGGGCACGGTAGACGTTGGAAAAACACGGTAGACTTGGGGAAAAGAACGGCCTTTACGGCCCTTCCAAAGTCTGCCCGTCAGCAGGTGATTGCGGCGAGCGAGTGCTGGTGGTGCTCTGGGTCACGTCGGCGTCTTCTCCTTGTTGCCAGGTTTGAAACGGAGCTTGTGGCCGAGCCGCTGCCCAGGCCTCTTCTCAAGACCTCGAGGCGAGTCCCCGGCGGGGACAAGCAGATGAGAAGGGAGGGTTTGCCACATCTCGGGCAAGGCACGAAAGGTAAAGCAGCTCCCGGCTCCTTTCCACGGCACGGGCAACCAAGTTCTGTCGTCGGGTGGGGAAAAGCACCGGCGTTGCGGGTCAAAAGGCTCCGACTTGGGCCAAAGCTTCATGCCAGCTCAGCCCAGCCTTTTCTCCCGACGACTCGTCGGCTTCACCGAAACGGAGCCCTGGGGTGGGACGTGCCCAAGGGTACGGTGGGAGGATGGTGATCCAAGGCCCTCTCCTCCCCCCTCAGAAGTGACCCCACCAAAAGTGTCCCTGTCACCTCCCCGGCATCACCCAGCCCCCTCAGTCCCAACCCGGGCGCTGATGAGGCGATTGCAAAAGCACGTTGGAAGTGGGGAACCGGGGCAAGCGCCGGTGCTGGGGAGGGTGCCGGGCCTCTGGAGACAGCGGATGGGAGGGGGAGCAGAACGGCCCTCTCGGATGCTTTGGAAAGAGGCCTGAGCAGCGCTGCCTGTCACCGGGGCCGGCAGCGTCCCGGCGACGCTCTTCTGACGAGGTCTCTCCTTCCTGTTTCCAGTGGGATTCCCTGGTTTTCCCTTTCCAGCTAGTCCAAGCTCGAGAAATGATGAGATACCACCGTTCTGGGAAATCAGGGGGAAGAGGAGGAGGAGAAGCTCTCGGGTCAGGTGAGGCTCAGGGCTGGCGTCTGCACGGGCTCCTTTTGCCCAGAGAGGCGGTCACTGCCCCATCCCGGGAAACGTTCAAGGTCAGGTTGGAGGGGGCCTCTGAGCGACCTGATCTAGTCGAAGACGGCCCTGCTCCTCGCAGGGAGGCTTGGACTAGACGACCTTCAGAAGCCCCTTCCAACCCAAAGCCTTCTGTGATTCTGTGATTTCCTGACCCGGCAAGAGCCCGTTGCCCAGCCCCAAACACTCGCCGCCCGTTGCCGCCCAACAGTGGTGACGGCAGCGCCCGGAGGGGCGGGATGGGGCTGCCGGGAGCCCCCCGTTTCACAGGGCTGTTTCCTCTCGGGCCCTTCAGGAGAGCCCCAGCGTGGCCTCCTGAGCTGTGCACGGGGACAGCCGTGCGGCAGCCGAGGGTCCTGGCTCAGGGGGTTTCCTCAGCCGAGCCGCCGGCGGCTGCACAAAGAGGCGCGTGGCTCGCGAGGGCGGGATATGGCGACAAACCCATCGACCTCCTCAGGTTAGACCTCTCCCATTGTGTCCTTCCAGGCAGCGGCGGGTCATCCCAGGCGGTTCCCCTGGAAAAAAGCAGCCTGCGACCAGCCAACCCAAGGGCAAACCCGCGCCCACCGGCCAAGCACCAAGGCAGAGCCGAGCGCAGGCAGCAGAACTTCAGAGCTACGGAGGAGGAGGAGGAGGACTAGTGGAGAAAATCCTCGCTGAAATCGCCACGACGCAGACGGCGAAAGCCAAGCCCTCCCACGCTCGGGAAGCGGCGACCTTCGTAACACCCGTAATCGCCGTCTTATCGGTAACGAGCTCTGAGGCCAGCCTGCGCGAGGAGCCCGCCTACGAGGTTCTCAGGCAGCCGCTGCCGAGACCAAGATGGAGAAAACTGTGAACTTCAGTCCTGAGAGCTTCTGGCCGGTGCTGGAATAATCTCAGAAGTCTGCATTCTGGACGCGGAGCGCTGAGGCCCGCGCGCTCGAGGCACCCCTCGACGAACACCTCTGTTTTGGTGCAAGCGGCTCGAGGCGATGCCTTGCGCTGAAGACGAGCTCAGCGCTCCCTCGGCTGGAGAGGCCCCACCTGGAGGGATCGGGGAAAAAGAGATGAATAAAAACACAGAGAAGTTGCAAAAGGGCGTTGACTTTTTTTGAATTGTTTGCAACCGGAACGGGGGAGAAGGGTTTTTTACGGTTGGCTCTGAGATCAGCCGAGCACGGCCCTGGAAGCGGGGCCATCTGAGGGACCTTCCCTCGTGACCTCTTCCATCCAAAGGACCTTCTCCATGGCCGCTATGGAAAGGAAGGTGGTTTTGGGGGCAAGAGAGGGCAACCAGGCACTTGGAGCAATGTTGTGAAGAACTGAAGATCCCTGGAGGGGAAAGGAGAGAATGCAAGTGCAGCTGGGGAGGCATGGAGGGCACGTACGTGCAGGGGCAGCGGAGGCCACCTAAGCTTACGCCCAGGGCCATAAGGGACCGGGGAAGGAAAGAGAGCAAGGCTGAGCCCAGCTCCGCTGGCCTGGACTTTCTATTTCCACCTGGGGTAGAGCCAGGGCTCTCTACTATCCTATTTATCTCCCAGATGACCCAATTTATATCCACTTTCTACCTCTACTTATGAAATCCTCCAGGTAGGTGCCCTGTTTGGCCATCCCGTGGGCCACCCACGCTGACAGAAGGTCCACCTCCAGTCCCAGCACGGTGGCACTCGCGTCCCCTGCTGTTTCCTGGCATTTTCCTCCTTGCCCAAATCCATCCTATGCAACCCAGGAACCAAACCGTCCTTACGGGAAGCTTCTGCTTAGGACCCCCTCCAGCATCGGGGGGGAAGGGGCCACCCTGATGCCGCCCTAAAGATGCAGTCCCTGACCTTGAGCAAAGGTTGTTCCTGAGGACACTGGCGCGAGCGAGTGATGAGGGTCTGCAAAGCTGAATTTCACTTTGCAGGGGCAGATCTTTCTGCACCGGTTTGCAAGCGATCCGAGGGTGCCGGGCTGGGAATTGGAAGACCTTGTTGAAGGGCCAAAATGGAGAGACCTACCCAGAACCAGGAGCTCAGTGTGGGGGTGAGATGTGTCTCTAGGGTGTGTGTATATATATATATATACACACACCCTACATGTAGGGTTCAAATCCTTACTACAGGACACAAAACCTAATTTCCCGGTCCAAAGCCTCATTTTTAGGCTACAAAGCCACAACTGGCTGTGCAAAGCCTCATTTATACAATCCCAACTCTTATTTTCAAAGTCCCAAGTCCTCGGTTTTAGATCCAGACTCTCATATTAAGTTACCAAAGTCTCATTTATGTGGTCCAAAGCCCCATCTTGAAGGCCCAAACCCTCATTTTGAGGGGCCAAATACTGATTTGTAGGGTCTAAACCCTCTTTCTGGGGAACAAAGGCTCGGGTTTAGGGACCAAAGCTTTAGTTGGAGGCTCCAACGCCTCATTTGTAAGACCCAGGTCTTTGTTTTTAGAGTCCAAAATCTCATTTGATTGTCCAAATCCTTGTTTTTTGTTTCTGACGCCAAATTCTGAGGGTCCAAAGTCTCATTTTTAGGGCCCAAGGCCTCCTTTTTAGGGTTCTGCGCCTCTTTTCTTTTAGAGTCCAATTCTCAATTTTTAGGGCCCAAAGCCTCATATTTCATTTGAAGCCACAATTTTCACTTTTAGCGCCCAAAGCCTCATTTTCAGGATCCCTCCCCTCATTTTAAGGGTCTCAGTGTCACTGGTGGCATCATCCAGGGCTGCCCTTTATCCTTCTCGGACAGCTCTAAGCTTCCACAAAGCACAGCCCTTCTTTCCAGGGCCGGGCTGTCCTTTCGTTCGTTTTACTTCAGCACAAACACTACCAGAGCCTGCGGCCACGCTCCAGTACCTCATCGCACCTCAGCCCCTGCTGTGAACTAACATGGACAGTCACACCGTTGACGCGCTCTCCTGCCCTTCTCTGGACGCGCTCCAGCACCTCGACGTCCTTCTTGTAGCGAGGGGCCCAAAACTGAAGACAGCCTCGGAGGGCGGGCCCTCAGCGCCTGACAGCGCAGGCTGCGGCAGGGGCTGGGCCGGGCCGCCGCCATGACAACCGCCCCCTCCCCCTGGAACGCTCCCCCACTTCAGCCCAGAGCCTTCCCCGGCCGGCACGGCGACAGCCAATCGGCTGCCGCCGCGGGAAGCGCCGCCAATCGGAGCCGGGCGTGCCCTGCCCAATCCCAGCGCCGCTCTCGGGAGGCCGGCAGAGAGGCGGGAAAGCCCTGAGGGGAGGGACCCGCCCCCGGCTGCGGCCCGTGCGGCCCCCGCGGCTTCTGCCGGGCCCCTCCGCGTCCCCGGGGCAGCCGGGGGGAGGAAGGCCCTGGCGCTTCCCGGCCGGTGTCACCCCAAGGAGCGCGGGACCTCCCGCCACGCGGAGCAGCGAGGGAGGCGCCCGGTGCCCTCACGATGTCTGCGGCGGGGGGAGGTGAGGAAGCAAAGCGCGTCCGGGCTCGGCGCCCTCGGCTCAGCCTCAGGCCGCGACGGGAGCCGAGGGGCTCTTCCGCTGCTGGGAGCCGCCCGAGGCAGCTGCCAGGTACCTGCCTGAGCTAGTTCGCCCGTTTGGGGCGGGAGGTGTCTGCTCTGGGACCCGCCTGGGACTCCCCCCAGGTACGGGGCGGCTTTGGCGGCCCTCATCTGAAAGGCGCACGTGTCCGGGGTGGCAGCCCGGGAGCCCTGCCCTGTCGAGACCCCAGGTAGCGTGCCTCCTCCAGGAGGAAGCTCCAACTGCATGCAGCCACCTGGGACTCCGGCTGGGCGGAAAGCGAAGGTGGTTTGCATCTGGTGGAAGGACCCCCCCAGGCCAGGCGGCTGTCTGGGACCGCTGCGAGGTAGCAGCAGCGCAGGTCGGTTTGCCTCATCCGGGAAGGAGCTGACATCCCGCCTGTGCACCGGGAGGGAGCTCGTCCGTGGTGGTTCCTCCGGTGGTTTTGTGTCCTCGTGGGCGAAGCGCTCAGCCTCCGCGGCCGCAAAGTATTTCTAGTGGTGCCCGGCCTGGTTTCTCTGCGCAGAGACCTACCCCCGGTGCAGAGTCGCTGCCCAGTTGTCGTTGCCTCCACTGGCAGGCTGTGATTGTGGGAGCTCTGATGGCAGGTCGCTGACTGGGGGGCTGCAGGGCCCGCTGCCCAAGTTGGTTTTCGGTGGCGTATAGTTAGCTCCGTTTCAGAGGGACTCTGCGCAAAGGGGGACCCAAGTAGATTTGCGTCTGCGTGCGAGTCGCCTCGCTCCTGGGAAGCAGCTGAGGATTTCTCCCTGGTAGATCCCCGGTGCGGCTGTCCCCCCGGAGTGAAAATCTCATCCCAGGTGACAGCCCACTTGACTTGCCAGGCAGTTGCTGGAGCTATTTTAAAATTTACACAGAAACTGCGTTCCCAGGTAGCAGCCTGGGACTCCTAGAAGGTACCTACCTGAAAAGTTTCTCTCCTGTTGCAAGAAGGACCATGGTTAGTAGTGGCTCAGGCTTCCTGCCAGGCTTCCTGGCCTGTCTTTTTGGCCACCTCAGGAGGGAGTAGAACTCTTGGGTTCTAGATTCCTCCAAGGTAGCTACCGGTGGAGTTTTGTGTATGCTGCAGTCAGGCCCATAGAATCACCGAATGGTTTGGGTTGGAAGGGACCTCTAAAGGTCGTCTAGTCCAACCCCCCTGCCGCGGGCAGGGACATCTTCAACTAGATCAGGTCGCTCAGAGCCCCGCCCAACCTGACCTGGAATGTTTCCAGGGATGGGGCATCCACCACCTCTCTGGGCAACCTGTGCCGGTGTTTCACCACCCTCAGCGTAAAAAATGTCTTCCTTCTCTCTAGTCTGTATCTCCCCCCGTCTAGTTTCAAGCCGTTCCCCCTTGTCCTGTCGCAACAGGCCCTGCTGAAAAGTTTGCCGCCATCTTTTTCATAAGCCCCCTTGAAGTACTGACAGGCTGCAATAAGGTTTCCCTGAAGCCTTCTCTTCTCTAGGCTGAACAATGCTGGCTGTCTCGAATCACCTCCCTGCCCTCCATGTGCCTTAGCATAGCTTCCAGGAGGATCTGTTCCATGATCTTCCCAGGCACAGAGGTGAGGCTGACTGGCCTGTAGTTCCCCGGGCCTTCCTTTTTCCCCTTTTTAAAAATGGGGGTGATGTTTCCCGTTATCCAGTCAGTGGGAACTTCCCTGGACTGCCCCGGCTTCTCAAATACGATGGATAGTGGCTTAGCAACTTCATCCGCCAGTTCCTTCAGGACCCGCAGATGGATCTCATCGGGTCCCATGGACTTGTGCACCTTCAGGTCCTTAGATGGTCTCGAACCTGATGTTCTCCCACAGTGGGCAGCTCTTCATTCTCCCAGTCCCTGCCTTTGCCTTCTGTGGCTTGGGCGGTGAGGCTCGAGCACTTGCCGGTGGAGACCGAGGCAAAAAAGTCATTGAGTACCTCCGCCTTCTCCGTATCCTGGGTAACCAGGTCTCCCGTTTCCTTCCGGAGAGGGCCCACATTTTCCCTCGTCTTCCTTCTGTCCCTGACATATCTATAGAACCTTTTCTTGTTGCCCTTGCCGTCCCCAGCCAGATTTAATTCTCTCAGGGCTTTAGCTTTCCTAACCTGGTCCCTGGCTGCTCGGACAATTTCTCTCTATTCCTCCCAGGCTCCCTGTCCTTGCTTCCACCCTCTGCAGGCTTCCTTTTTGTGTTTGAGTTTGTCCAGGAGCTCCTTGTTCATCCACGCAGGCCTCCTGGCGTTTTTGCCTGGCTTCCTCTTTGCTGGGATGCATCGCTCCTGAGCTTGAAGGAGGCGATCCTTGAATATCGCCCAGCTTTCTTGGGCCCCTCTTCCCTCCAGGGCTTTGTCCCATGGCACTCTACCAAGCAGATCCCTGAAGAGGCCAAAGTCTGCTCTGCTGAAGTCCCGGGTAGTGAGCTTGCTGTGCGCCCTCTTCGGTGCCCTGAGGCTCTTGAACTCCGCCATTTCATGGTCACTGCAGCCCAGGCTGCCCTTGAGCTTCACGTTCCCCACCAGCCCCTCCTTGTTGGTGAGAACAAGGTCCAGCAGAGCACCTCTCCTCCTTGGCTCCTCTACCACTTGGAGAAGGAAGTTGTCATGGACGCGCTCCAGGAACTCCCGGATTGCTTATGCCCTGCCGTGTTGTCCCTGCAACAGATGTCGGGGTGGTTGAAGTCCCGCACGAGGACCAGGGCTTGTGAGCGTAAGGCAGCTCCTATCTGTCTGTAGAGGGCCTCATCCACTCGGTCTTCCTGGTCGGGTGGCCTGTAGCAGACCCCCACCGTAATGTCACCTGTCCCTGCCTTCCCTTTAATTCTGACCCACGAGCTCTCGGTCGGCTCCTCATCCATCCCCAGGCAGAGCTCCATGCACTCCAGCTGGTCATTGACATAGAGGGCGACACCCCCTCCTCATCTCCCCTGCCTGTCCTTCCTAAAGAGCCTGTATCCCTCCATGCCAACACTCCAGGCACAGGATCCATCCCACTACGTCTCCGTGATGCCAACAAGGTCGTAGCCCTGCCGGCGTGCGCGCGTCTCTAACTGCCCTTGTTTATTCCCCGTGCTACGTTTGCACAGAGGCATTGAAGCCGGGCCCCTGATGACGCTGTCTCACTGGCTGCAGTTCCTTTGTGCTGCTCTTCAGGCGCTCCCCTGCTGAGCTGTGTCCCTTCTCCAGGCCCTGGGTGTCCCTTGCTGGCCCTGGCATCCAACTGGTAGGAGTGGGATGGATTGAGGTTCCCCTCCCCTGGCACCTCTAGTTTAAAGCCCTCTTCTGTCCGCTCCCGACTTATCGCCGTCTATTTCAATTATCTTTATTAACAAAAACGCAGAGTATCGCCATCGGATGTGGGTTGTTTGGGTTGGTTTTTTTTTTTTTAATTTTCAGACAGGAGCAGATATCTGCGGCTTCTTCGAGGACTGGGAGTACGAGCTGTGTGCTCGATGGATGGAGCTGGGTGCCTTTTACCCGTACTCGAGGAATCACAACGGGAAGGGAGCCAAGGTGGGCGCCTTCCGTGTTTGCTTCGACCGAGGTTTTTTATTTCCCACCTTTTCCCCATTTCCTACATTTTTTTTATTCCCCATCTATGCCATTTTTACGTAAACGCACCACATCTGCAAGAAGAAAATCATTATTTTTCATGTGGTCCAATTCTACTTAAACATACCAACTCTACAAGACTAAAATAGTTATTTTTTTACACGCAGGCCATTTTCATTTAAACATACCACACTTTGGAGACGACCATAATTACTTTTATGGCTAAGCCCATTTAAAGGGGCAAAATGGACCTTGCCGGTGTCATCCCTAAGTATTCTTCATTTCCCAGCAAATCAGAAAAGGGACCAGGGGAATGAGATTCCCGAGTGTCTGAAATTCCTGTACTTTGCCCGCTTCCATAGAATACTGTCTTTCTCTTCAGAAGAAATGAAAAGAACTGTCTAAATGCAGGAGACTGTACTATAGGGAGCTGTAAAACGAGAGAACTGGAAAAATGGCAATAAGGGAAACAGCATGTTTCTCCTCGTGAGAGCTTTAGGTCGAGCGGAGCAGAGCTATTTGTCCTCCCTTAAAGAACAGAGAACTAAATAAAGGTACTCTAAATTAGAGGAGAGCAAGGAACTTGCAAGGCTCCACCCAGATCTCCTCAGCTCTGCTTCGCTATGTCGATTTTGAGGCATGTTTGACAGTTACTGCCGCTAAATTACACGGTCTTACGGGCAATAAGATGAGAGAAAAGATGCTGAAGGTGAGGTCCGTTGTAAATATGAGCAAATTCTGTTTTATTCCCCGTCTCTTCCAAACAAAACAATCCCATCTGAATAACAAAAGACTCTTCTCTCTTGTTTAGAGGCAAGATCCTGTTGCCTGGAATTCCACATTTGAAGACATTTCCAGGAAAGTGCTAAATATAAGATACACCCTCTTACCTTATTTGTACACGTTAATGCACGAAGCCAACGCTCACGGCAGCACTGTCGTCCGCCCTCTGCTCCACGAGTAAGTGGGGTCCTTCCTTCCCCGTTCATAATGAATTCCTACTGAAGTCCCTGGGGTTTCCGTCGGCCTCCTAGAAAGGTTTTTCCCTGTTACAGCAATTTTTCTCTTAAAACCGGCGAGGGATTGGGAATACGCACATTGAGCATCGGCTCGCTGTGACGCCTCAAGGGCTCCGTTCCCCACGGTGCCGACTTTTTTGTCTTATCTAGAAACATAATTCATATATCGATTTTGAAGCTCATTCTCATCATCCCTAGTGGTATTCAGCAAATACCTTCTGCCTGGTGCTGGATATACGCAGAATCAGAGAGCACGTGCCGCAGAAACAGCTGGGCAAAACCTTTAAGCAGAGAAACAGAAAAGGGGGGAGAAAATAGGGGGTTTGACGCCCGTTTTGAGACGTTTGCAGGACACGGTGACTTATTTTGGCCAAACAGATATGGCAGTTTTAAAAAAAAAAAAAAAAAAAAAAAAGAGGGGGGGTTTATAGCAGGTTGGTTTTTTTTTTTTTTAAAAAAAGACATGTTTTTAGAGACGTGAGCCTTCATTGGTACCTGGTCAGAAGGGGCGATACGTGCCAAAGGCTGATCAATGCCTTAATGTTAAAGGTGAAGCCTGATATCTAAAAATGCTTGTCTTCCACTAAACCCCACTGACTTGTCAGCGTGTCATCCCGGCCTCATTTTGAGTAATCTGAGACTTGATCCTGACAAAGCGCCTGTCAAAAAATAAGCAGCGCAAATCAGAAAGTAATTGGGCCACTACTTAATTTTGCTGTTGCTGATAGCAAGCAAAAGTGTTTTTTTTTTTTTAAGTTTTGTGATCTAAATATCCTAAATAAAAATTCTAGTGCGTGCGTAGGTATAGGCCAGCAAACGTGAAGCAACAGCAGACGTGAAAATTAAGTAATAGGTGGCATTGCCCTGAAGATTTTCACTTTAGGATCTTAATACACTCTTGACAAGGACTAAGTGATACATTTGTAAAAAAAAAGGGATTAATTTTTGACCCTTATTATCTATTATGAATAGATAGGTAATAATGTTGCCTGTTACTAGTGGTAGCATGCTCGCGGCTGAGGAAATGGTAGTTTTACTGAGAAAAAAAGGCTTCAACAAGGAAACACTTTGGGAAAGGTTGACCCCGAGGGTTCGGCCGCTCTTTTGTTACTTTGCAGGTTTGTGAGAGACAAAACGACATGGGAAATACACAGGCAATTTCTGTGGGGACCGGCACTGCTCGTCAGCCCCGCGCTGGACCAGGTGAAATAGCAGGAATAGAAGTATCAGAAAAGTTGGGGAAGAAATGAGAAAATACTAGAAACGGATGAAAATATTGGAAGAGATTTGAACTAAACTGTACTTTCTGGCTTTAATAGACCTAAACCAAAAGTGTGTCGTTCCAGGGTGCTGTAGCGGTGAAGGCTTACCTGCCGAATGCCCGCTGGTATGATTACCACACAGTGAGTAATTTTAAAAACTCTAGTATATTTATTTTTCCTACTATGGAAATGATTAGGAAAATTTCCATAGTATCCACCGTCACAGGTGTACGGCGTGCTGGGGTGGAGTGTGACTCCACCACCTCTGTTTTACCAACACGTGTCCAGTAGGAGTTTTTAGCGATGTAAAAAATTACATCTTGGCTAATTTGTTTGCTAATCACTTTGTGGTAATGTAATCCTGTTCAACATGACCAGTAAAAAGGTGGAATAACAGCTGTAACTGAAGCGCTTCCATGTTTGCTTTTTTTGAACCCCTTCAAGGATGCATAGAACTTCTTTTCTAGGAATGATGGTGTGGAGGAAGACAAAAGTTTTAAACAATTTTTACGGCCTCAGGCTTTAAAAGTCACTCCGTTTATCAAGTGTTGTGTAATGGGTTTATATATGCAGAATTTCAGATTGTAATCTTGAAAACACATAGTTCTGCATTAAAGAAGGATTGGCACTGACAACTTTCTTAGTATTTATGTATTCATAAACTTTCATTCTAAAAAAAAAGCTTAAAATGGAAAATTCAACAAAGAGACCAAGTTTTATTTGGGTTTGGTTTGTTTTTTTTTTAATCATGAATAGGGTGAGTACCTTGGCTTTAGGGGACAATTCAGAAATTTACCATCTCCTTTGGAAGATATCAACCTCCATATCCGAGGCGGCTACATCCTCCCTCAGCAAAGCCCTGCTAATACTACATTTTACAGGTATGACTACAATTTAATGTAACATTTTTTTGCTTTTTGGGGGCGATATTTAATTAGTGGCCTGGCAAATAAATCGCGTATTAGTGACACGGCGCCTGCATTTGCCTGGACTCCTTATTTTCAACCTGGGAAAAGCCCAATTTTCTGGTTTAATGTACACTGTGCTCGGAAGCATTTCCCATTTGGTATAAACATGAGCAGTCCTGAGAGAATCAGGAAGTATGGCAGCACGTCAACTTCATGGCAGGTTTTTCTCCTTTTTTGGTTTCCTCCTTTAACGGTAACGCTATGGATCGGGGAAGGCTGGTAACAGAGCTCAGTTAAGTTGTGTACAATGTCCGTAATAGAAGTGATATTGTATTACCTATGTTGAGAAAGATAAAATGCAATTACCCCAGACAAATATTCTTTTCTTCCATAGCCGAAGAAACCCGTTGGCGCTCACCGTTGCTTTGAATGACAGTCAGCTTGCAGCAGGTCAGCTTTACTGGGATGACGGGGTGCGCATTGGTAAGTACAAAGTTTCTTGTTTCCACGCTAAATTAACTAATTCAGAGTCTACAATGCATAAACGTCGCCTCTCTCTAGCTCAGCGCATCGCTGACACGAACAGTTAATGTTGTATTTCAGGATTAGTCCGTAATTGTGCAACACGGCGTAGGAAGCAGGAGCACAAACCAGAGAGAAAAAAAATTACAGTAAACCGGTTACACTTAAGTAATTAAACTAAAATTACAGTAAAATGTAAAACAGTAACACCGCTAAAATGTAGAATGCTGGCACAGTAGTAACCTAATGTTGTTATTTAGAGAATATATATTTTGCATGAATTCAGCTGTGCCCTGGGCCTAGGACAAGGTATAGAATAAGGATTTGTTCTCAAACCTGTGGGGAACCTAACCACAGGTGAAGTGGGAAGCTTTAACTAATTTCCTCGATATTAATAAATTCAAATGGTCTTCAGATAAGACGTATCTAGCAGTCTCTTATCCTTTACGCCTGCAGTGTATTATCCTTGTAATAACGCTAAGCTGTCCCCTGAGATCATCGCAAGGAATGCACAAAATTGTGATTTATCTTTTTTTTTAACATACCAACACATTGCAGGAAGTCCGCACGAGCTATACTACACGCAGCACAATTCTTCTATTTAACTTAAAAAAAGAAAAGGTGACCAGCAAATACATTTTACTTCATTCTTTCTTTTTAACAGATGCGTATGAAGAGCGTGTATATCTGCTGACCTCATTTACTGCTAATCGGGTATGTCACGGTACCTCGCTGGTTTTGAGTACCCGGGGTGATTATTGTTGTATGTTAACTAAGGTATTTTAATTTGGCATTTTTTTTTTAATGTTTCGATATCCCCACACGCTACTAACCCTTTGTGATGGACCAGCTCTTAGCCAGCGTTGTGAAAACCGTTGCAGGTCTCTCCGTGTTACTTTTTTTTTTTTTTTTTTTTAATTAATACAGGCAACATCACACCCCAGATGGATAAACGAATTTTGCAATAAATGGGGGCAAGTAAATTTACTTCAGCAGGGCACCTCCCCGCACGTGTATTTATATTCAGTGGCTGGCCCAGCCTGAGACCTTCAAGACAGGCGTTGGTTCAGATTTGGTCCCTGCACGTCGGTTTTCAGTAAGTGAGGAGGAGGTTTTAACATTAACTTCAAAAATTAACGTTAAGCAAAAAATCCCAGACATACCCGTTCACAACTTCTCCTTCTATATATGAAGGAATTTAGGAGTGTTTTGTGTCCGGGCTGCGCTATAATGCCGTGAATATAGTTAAGTTGTATTGAGAACGAATTTAAGCTGGCTTCAGAGGGTATCTAGTTTAGCTTATCGCTGCGTTTCTTGTATATTCCTGCCGTTATAATTTCTCGTCGTTCTGAAAAACGCCAGTTTTTTTCAAAAAGGATTTGTAGAAAACGAAAGCGCGTATCAACGCAGAAAGGCAATAAGGCCAATATTTTGCCAGCGGTGTGTTCCGCATCATTTTTGCTCATCATTCCCATGTAAATGAATACATTTCAGGCAAGCAGCCCGTGCGTATTTTACAGCCTTGCAGTTAAGCGTAGATATCCACGTAGGACACAAATGTACTTGGACAGACTAGAAAGAAGTGACTGTACACAAAATCTACCCCATCTGGAATACAGTCACAGTTAGAGCCAGGAAAGTGCTTTCAAATGGTTTAGAAAGGTAGGGGCAGCGATCGCCAAAGATTTTGACTACGCATCCCCAGCAGTAAGAGTTTTTGAGCGCCTCCCCCCAACATACGCATCTTTATTTATAAATTATATACATATCTAGGTATAGAAAACAATTGTGCTACCTACTGTTATGTGCATCACAAAGCATACACAGAGACAGAAATTTAAAAAGGTGGGTAAAGGTGAAATAGATGCTACGATAAAAATATTTTAACTTTTATTTATTAATAGTAATAAACCATTTTCTTCCCACACCCCAGTGGATTTGTTTTGCGCTCCACTGCACTAGAGGATGGTATTTTCCGCTGCCATTATCAAATCTCCACGTTAGGAGCCCGAGGGAAAAGCAGAGAAAATCTAGTTGGGCAAAAATGGTTTAGTTTTCGTTAAGAGCTGTTAATTGTTTAAAGGTTGCAGCAGAACCTTTGAACAGAGGCTGGTGTGGAGTTATTGACTCCGTTTGTGACTCTTTTTTATCGTTGTTCTTAATTTTTATCATTATTCTTCAACACAGAAGCTCGACCGTGGAGCAGTTGCTGTGTAAGAAAGTCAGCGATTAGTGGTGCTTGTTATAATGATTGGCATTGCCAGCGTGTCAGCTTTAAATTTTTTGTTTTAAGCCGTTGAATAGCTGGAATTAAATTAGACGGTGATTATACGGACTATGGGTTTAAAAGAAATGCTTTTTATATGGTAATAAAAAAAAAAAAGGTGTGTTGTTTCATTAGTTTTCCAGGTGGCCAAAATGTTGTTGTTTTATCCTCAGTGCTCCGATTTCTCATTTCTTTTGACTTTCTCAAGGAATTGGACGTAAACTGCTAAGGGAGAAAAGGGTTTTTCTGCTATTTGCAGTTGTAAGATTACATAGTAATCGCCCATTGTCCTGCTCTTACAGAAAGCTGGTAAGGAAAAGCGTAATTAAAGCGGTTATTTCTGGTTTTTTTTTTTTTAAATTGAAGAAGAGTGGAAAATTGTAAGCCTCAGGTGGGCTGATAAAAGCATATCCTGAAAAGTAACTGCCCAAGGATAAATCACTAACTTGCTTTTTCCTCTTCCTTCAGAATATTTTAGAGATAAAGGTTTTGCACCGTGGTTATGCTGATCCGAATAATTTGAAGTTTACTCGAATTAAAATTTTGGGGGTGACCTCAACCGTCCAGGAGGTGACGGTATCGCAGAACGGTGAAGCGATCCAATCTCCTCATGTTGCGTCTTACAACAGCCAAAACCAGGTAAGTCGATGGTTTACAGGCAAATCCTGTCGTTGCTATTAGTTATGTGATCTTAAATGCTTGGAGGTTCACCTCTTGGCTGTAATATAACTTCTAAAATATACTACTTTATTGCAGTAAAAACACTGACATCTAAAAAGTAAGAACTCAGGGTACTTTTGCAACATTTTTTTTTTTCCTACAGAATTAATGAAGTCTCATCACAAGTCATGGTTGCACTTGTTCAGTGACATCCCCCCAAGCTAAAAATCAGTCGATGTTTAATTTAATTTACCACCCTTTCTACAGAACTCAGTGTTCTGTTGAGTCTCATTTATTTCTGCTTTTCAGTGGGAAGGCAAAAGATAATGTATTAATATATTAAAATTTATAATTATTATATGACAGGAATATATAATATAGAAAAATATTATGTAAAATCTATAGTAACAGCATAGCAGAATATAATGTAATACAATGTAATTTAATACAATATAATTACTGTAAAATAAAATAAAATAAATATAATAATATTATCATATAATAGATATAGCCAAAAAGATGAATTAAGATAGTGAAGAGAAGTAATCTGAAATAAGAACCAGCCATCTTCTATGAGCTGCAGAAAACCAAGACATCTTCAGAGCAGAGTTACTCATTGCTGCGTTTTTGTTTGTTTTTCAAAGGTCCTGGAAATCACCCGGCTTGAACTTGAATTAGGCAAAGACTACACATTGAAATGGAGCTAAAATGCCTGCAAAGAACACTGGCCGTAGAGTTGAACTTTCTCATCTTCGCAAGTTGTTTTTCCCTCTGCTTCTGCCTCTTTGACTTCCTAAAATACTTTGCACTATAAACATGTACAGTCAGTTTGTATTAAGTTATTATGTGCAGAAAGGAGTCGTGGTTTGGTGTTGACCCTGGCTAACTACACGCTGTCCTCATAAAACGGAATTTGGTTTTGGGCACAAGTATAAACTGGGAGAGGAGTGGCGGGAGAGCAGACCTGCAGAAAGCGATCTGGGGGTCCTGCTCAACGGGAGGCAGCAGTGTGCCCAGGCAGCCAAGAAAATTGTGTGCAGTTCTGGGTCCCACCATTTAAGAAGGATGTGAAGGTCCTCGAATGTGTCCAGAGGAGGGCAACAAAGGTGGAAGGCATGTCCTCTGAGGAGCAGCGGAGGACTCTGGGTTTGTCTTGTTTGGGGAGGAGGCTGAGGGCAACCGCATTGCGCTCTACAGCTTCCTGAGGAGGGACATGGAGAGGGAGGTGCCCCTGGGATCCAGGGGCAGGACACCTGGGAATGGGTCAAAGCTGTGCCAGGGGAGGTTCAGACTTGACATGAGGAATCATTTCTTTACCGAGAGGGTGTTCAAACCCTGGAACAGGCTTCCTGGAGAGGTGGTCGATGCCCCAAGCCTGTCAGTGTTTAAGAGGCATTTGGACAACACCCTTATTAACATGCTTTAACTTTTGGTCAGCCCTGGAGTGGTCAAGCAGTTGGTCTAGAGGATTGTTGTAGCTCAATTCCAACTGAAAAATATTCCGTTCCGTTCCATTCCATTCCATTCCGTTCCCCTGCCTTGTGCATGTGCTTCTGATCTTGCATGTGGCTGATAGGGCAGGATCAGGCCCCTGGCTTGTGCACATGGTTGTGGTGTCACGTTTTTCTGTTTAGCTGATTGGTCAAGATCAGGCCCTTTGCTTTTGCAGCTGCTTGTGATGTTACAGGTGGTTGAGTAGCTGATAGGGCAGGAGCGGGTACCTGCAATGGTTTGGCGAATGGATGGATGGATGGACGGATGTTTTGATGGATGGACGGATGAATTGGAAGGTTGGAGTGATTGAGCAAAACTTGCAGCTCTTGTCACTCCAGGTCCAGCCTGCTCCTGAATTTCAAACCCTGGGAAAATGCTAAAGAGAGTGCCTTATGCCTCTTTGTCTCCTGGGCGCACCAGGAGTGCCCTGTTGGGTCCCTCCATGGCAAATGGTGACAGAGAGGCGATAAGAAAAATATTCCTGCGCCCTGAACATCTTCATCATAAAAGCAGAAGTGTCTTTTCAAGCAAGGCTTTTCTGCCACAACTTGGTATTTTATGAAAATAGCAAACGGGGACGGTGCTGGAAAAGGCAGAGGCTGAAGGTTTTAGCCATCGTTGGCGCTCCTCTGTAGAGCTCATTGGGAAAACACAGAGTTTGATCTCTATTTGCCCCGTGCCCCAGCTTCTAACCGTAGAAATACACCATGTTCCCACACACAGTGGGTTGTGTCTCCTTGTACAAAGGGGAATTCAGCCCCATTGAGCATGCCTGATTTACGCCACGTGCATCCGGGAAGGAGGTGATGTGTGCTTGAGGCTTCCTGCGATGCCCGGCATTTGGGCTGATGCCCACCGCGTGGTGTAAGCCAGCACTGAGAGAGGAAGTCAGATTGGATCTTCCTTGTGCGGGCAGTGGGCAGGCTGCAGAGTCTTGGAAATCACCCATTTCCCAGGGCTGATTTGCACCCTCTGGCCCAAGGGTGTGGTGGTAAGCTTCTGCAATGCTCCTGTGCTGGGGTGGGCTGTCTACTCTTCTTTGGAAGCAGATGCCCGACGAAGGGGGTCTGATCCCCAGGGTGGTTTGCCGTGTAAACGTGACCCCCTCATCACACCCCTCCTGCCCATGTTTCTCTCCCCAAGACATCAGCCCTCTACAGATGCAAGCCAGAAGGTAGAAGGTATCAACCGTACAGACACTAGATGTATTTATTGGACCTGGACAGCCAACACAAGGCAAGCCAGAGGGGCAAGGAATGGATCTGGGCATGTGTCCTCCTCCCCGACCCTTTCTCCTTCAGTTGGACCACACAGCCCAGAGATTAAAGCCCAAGATGCAGGGGTCCCCCAAAGGAGGCTGAATTTCAGCTGCAAATAAGAACCAGGTATAACGGGAACATTATGGGATTATCGGTGAGATAGAGCAGAGGCGCACACACAAAAACACAAGCACAGGCTTTGGGAAGGAGCATGGAGCCCAGCTCTGAAAATGAAAACCCACAGTGACTGCTCCCACACGAAAGGTGCCAGGACTGCAAGCTGTTGCTGGCCCTCACCTTCCCTTGGCAGCCCTTCCACAGCCCCACAGACACTGCCGCTCTGAGCTTGCCAGCCACCTCAGGGTGCCGACGTTGTTGCCTTGCTCGCTCTCAGCACTGCCAGAGCCCAGCTCCCAAATGGAAAACGTCCAGCGCCTGCTCCCACACCAAAGGGGCCAGGACTGCAAGCTGTTGCTGGCCCTCACCTTCCCTTGGCAGCTCTTCCACTGCCCCACAAACACTGGGGCTCTGAGCTTGCCTAGATACCTCACTGCGATGACGTTCTCTCTGAGCTTCGCCAGAATCCAGCTTTCCAGAGTGAACAGCCGTCTGGGCTGCGGTGGCCAGCTACGTCCAACAACACTTCCTGCTGTGCCAGGTGGGGCAGCACCCACATCCTCCTTGTCCCCCCCAGAGAAGTGGGGAGTCCCCATGGCCCTGGGGCATGGCCTGCAGTTACACTTCCCCTCCTCAGTAAGCCCACCCCATAAGTCCCCGCTGGGGGACAAGCAGGGCTCGTGCAAGGGTGGTATCACCTCCGGCAGGTGGTATTGTACCGCAGGGCTGATCCCGGTCGCTGGAGACCCCTGGATGCCCTTGGGCTGCTTCTGCCCTGACTCCAGCACTGCTTTTTCGGGGCAGGGGAAAGGGAAGGAGAGGGCTCGGCAGCTCCTCCTTAAAGCTCTCCCCACTGCCCTGGCTCGCGTCTCTGAACAGCAGGAGCGGGCAGGGTCTGGTCCAAAGCACCGTCCCTGGACAGGGCCACTCCCAGCTCTTCCCTCCAGCCAGTCCTCACTCTGCAGCCCTTGCCTTCTCTCCTGCTCCAGGGAGTCCGAATTCCAACCCTCGGCTCCTTCGAAGCCATCCCCCAGTGGATCCAGGCTGGGAAAGAGGCCGTGATTATCCAGAGGCCCGTCTTTCGCCTGGCCAGGAACCTGGCGGTTGTCCACAACCTGATGGACGACAAGGACTACCTGCCCGGTAAGACGTCGGATTAAACCCTGGCTGGTTGCAGGGTCGTTTCATCCCTGCCCAGGGTCTGAGACGCTCCACTAAAGCAACTCTCTCTCTGCAGAGCAGGCCCAAAAATGTTTTTTTTTTTTCCTGGGGGGGGCGCGATGCGATGACTGCAGTAAGCAGCCCTTGGGAAACGCCTGCGGAAAGGCCACTGGGCGAGCGCCTCCATCCCCTTCCTGTGCTTTTCCAGGCGATAAGGAGCTGGAGCCTCTGAAATACGCCAAGGTGGCCACGGACGCCTCTGTGTCCCGGCGAAAAGTGGAGGGCTGCATCCTAGGCGTCACGTCCCTCCTCTCTCACTGCCTGGGGAAGGGGGCGAACGTTGCCCTTGTCCTGAGGAACGTTGGGGTGCTCCTCATCGAAGGCAGGAGAGTGGAAATGAAATTCTACTACGACTTCCTGGAGACCTTCTCCGGGAAGGAGAACCTGGCAAAAGCTGTTTTCAAGGTGAGCGTTTCGGTTTCGCTGTGGCGCGGGCACTCCCACGGCGGTGTCGTGGCGCTGCCCATGCGTGGCCCGGCCGGGATGCGGTCATCCCACTTGAGCGAGGTGAGAGCTACAGTCCTAACAACTCCCCCTGCCTCGGGCTCCTCCGATTCGGAGCGCCTCGGCCGTGCGGAGGGCATCCTGCCATCTTTGTGGTCCTCCCTTGCAGGTCCCCTGGCTGCTGGACATGCTGGTGTCCCGGGTGGCACCCGTGGCCTCGCTGAGTGTTTCCGTCCGTGTCATCCTCTTTCCCGAGTGAGTACGTTGGCGGCCGCAGCCACTGGTTGGTGCAGACGCTCAAGGTAGCATTTGCTCCTTGTGACCACGGATGTCCTCCCATGGGGACAACCAGGCAGCGGTTCTTGTTGGCGTCCCCAGGTCGTAGTCGGTCCCACGAGGCAGATCTGATGGGAAAGACAGAGGAATTTAGGCAACATTTTCTTCCCGTGGCGGCCAGGGCTTCTTTGCCAGGGGACTCCATTTCCCAGGGCTGTCCTTGCGGGTGGGGCACGGTAGACATTGGAAAAACACGGTAGACTTGGGGAAAAGAACGGCCTTTACGGCCCTTCCAAAGTCTGCCCGTCAGCAGGTGATTGCGGCGAGCGAGTGCTGGTGGTGCTCTGGGTCACGTCGGTGTCTTCTCCTTGTTGCCAGGTTTGAAACGGAGCTTGTGGCCGAGCCGCTGCCCAGGCCTCTTCTCAAGACCTCGAGGCGAGTCCCCGGCGGGGACAAGCAGATGAGAAGGGCGGGTTTGCCACACCTCGGGCAAGGCACGAAAGGTAAAGCAGCTCCCGGCTCCTTTCCACGGCATGGGCAACCAAGTTCTGTCATCGGGTGGGGAAAAGCACCGGCGTTGTGGGTCAAAAAGCTCCGACTTGGGCCAAAGCTTCATGCCAGCTCGGCCCAGCCTTTTCTCCCGACGACTCGTCGGCTTCACCGAAACGGAGCCCTGGGGTGGGACGTGCCCAAGGGTACGGTGGGAGGATGGTGATCCAAGGCCCTCTCCTCCCCCCTCAGAAGTGACCCCACCAAAAGTGTCCCTGTCACCTCCCCGGCATCACCCAGCCCCCTCAGTCCCAACCCGGGCGCTGATGAGGCGATTGCAAAAGCACGTTGGAAGTGGGGAACCGGGGCAAGCGCCGGTGCTGGGGAGGGTGCCGGGCCTCTGGAGACAGCGGATGGGAGGGGGAGCAGAACGGCCCTCTCGGATGCTTTGGAAAGAGGCCTGAGCAGCGCTGCCTGTCACCGGGGCCGGCAGCGTCCCGGTGACGCTCTTCTGACGAGGTCTCTCCTTCCTGTTTCCAGTGGGATTCCCTGGTTTTCCCTTTCCAGCTAGTCCAAGCTCGACAAATGATGAGATACCACCGTTCTGGGAAATCAGGGGGAAGAGGAGGAGGAGGAGAAGCTCTCGGGTCAGGTGAGGCTCAGGGCTGGCGTCTGCACGGGCTCCTTTTGCCCAGAGAGGCGGTCACTGCCCCATCCCGGGAAACGTTCAAGGTCAGGTTGGAGGGGGCCTCTGAGCGACCTGATCTAGTCGAAGACGGCCCTGCTCCTCGCAGGGAGGCTTGGACTAGACGACCTTCAGAAGCCCCTTCCAACCCAAAGCCTTCTGTGATTCTGTGATTTCCTGACCCGGCAAGAGCCCGTTGCCCAGCCCCAAACACTCGCCGCCCATCGCTGCCCAACAGTGGTGACGGCAGCGCCCAGAGGGGCGGGATGGGGCTGCCGGGAGCCCCCCGTTTTACAGAGCTGCTTCCTCTCGGACCCTTCAGGAGAGCCCCAGCGTGGCCTCCTGAGCTGTGCACGGGGACAGCCGTGCGGCAGCCGAGGGTCCTGGCTCAGGGGGTTTCCTCAGCCGAGCCGCCGGCAGCTGCACAAAGAGGCGCGTGGCTCGCGAGGGCGGGATGTGGCGACAAACCCATTGACCTCCTCAGGTTAGACCTCTCCCGTTGTGTCCTTCCAGGCAGCGGCGGGTCATCCCAGGCGGTTCCCCTGGAAAAAAGCAGCCTGCGACCGGCCAACCCAAGGGCAAACCCGCGCCCACCGGCCAAGCACCAAGGCAGAGCCGAGCGCAGGCAGCAGAACTTCAGAGCTACGGAGGAGGAGGAGGAGGAGGAGGACTAGCGGAGAAAATCCTCGCTGAAATCGCCACGACGCAGACGGCGAAAGCCAAGCCCTCCCACGCTTGGGAAGCGGCGACCTTCGTAACACCCGTAATCGCCGTCTTATTGGTAACGAGCTCTGAGGCCAGCCTGCGCGAGGAGCCCGCCTACGAGGTTCTCGGGCAGCCGCTGCTGAGACCAAGATGGAGAAAACTGTGAACTTCAGTCCTGAGAGATTCTGGCCAGTGCCGGAATAACCTCAGAAGTCTGTATTCTGGACGCGGAGCGCTGAGGCCCGCACGCTCGAGGCACCCCTCGACGAACACCTCTGTTTTGGTGCAAGTGGCTCGAGGCGATGCCTTGCGCTGAAGACGAGCTCAGCGCTCCCTCGGCTGGAGAGGCCCCACCTGGAGGGATCGGGGAAAAAGAGATGAATAAAAACACAGAGAAGTTGCAAAAGGGCATTGACTTTTTTTGAATTGTTCGCAACCGGAACGGGGGAGAAGGGTTTTTTACGGTTGGCTCTGAGATCAGCCGAGCGGGGCCATCTGAGGGACCTTCCCTCGGGACCTCTTCCATCCAAAGGACCTTCTCCATGGCCGCTATGGAAAGGAAGGTGGTTTTGGGGGCAAGAGAGGGCAACCAGGCACTTGGAGCAATGTTGTGAAGAACTGAAGATCCCTGGAGGGGAAAGGAGAGGATGCAAGTGCAGCTGGGGAGGCATGGAGGGCACGTACGTGCAGGGGCAGCGGAGGCCACCTAAGCTTACGCCCAGGGCCATAAGGGACCGGGGAAGGAAAGAGAGCAAGGCTGAGCCCAGCTCCGCTGGCCTGGACTTTCTATTTCCACCTGGGGTAGAGCCAGGGCTCTCTACTATCCTATTTATCTCCCAGATGACCCAATTTATATCCACTTTCTACCTCTACCTCCAGGTAGGTGCCCTGTTTGGCCATCCCGTGGGCCACCCACGCTGACAGAAGGTCCACCTCCAGTCCCAGCACGGTGGCACTCGCGTCCCCTGCTGTTTCCTGGCATTTTCCTCCTTGCCCAAATCCATCCTATGCAACCCAGGAACCAAACCGTCCTTACGGGAAGCTTCTGCTTAGGACCCCCTCCAGCATCGGGGGGGAAGGGGCCACCCTGATGCCGCCCTAAAGATGCAGTCCCTGACCTTGAGCAAAGGTTGTTCCTGAGGACACTGGCGCGAGCGAGTGATGAGGGTCTGCAAAGCTGAATTTCACTTTGCAGGGGCAGATCTTTCTGCACCGGTTTGCAAGAGGGTGCCAGGCTGGGAATTGGAAGACCTTGTTGAAGGGCCAAAATGGAGAGACCTACCCAGAACCAGGAGCTCAGTGTGGGGGTGAGATGTGTCTCTAGGGTGTATATACATATATACACCCTACATGTAGGGTTCAAATCCTTACTACAGGACACAAAACCTAATTTCCCGGTCCAAAGCCTCATTTTTAGGCTACAAAGCCACAACTGGCTGTGCAAAGCCTCATTTATACAATCCCAACTCTTATTTTCAAAGTCCAAGTCCTCGGTTTTAGATCCAGACTCTCATATTAAGTTACCAAAGTCTCATTTATGTGGTCCAAAGCCCCATCTTGAAGGCCCAAACCCTCATTTTGAGGGGCCAAATACTGATTTGTAGGGTCTAAACCCTCTTTCTGGGGAACAAAGGCTCGGGTTTAGGGTCCAAAGCTTTAGTTGGAGGCTCCAACGCCTCATTTGTAAGACCCAGGTCTTTGTCTTTTAGAGTCCAAAATCTCATTTGATTGTCCAAATCCTTGTTTTTTGTTTCTGACGCCAAATTCTGAGGGTCCAAAGTCTCATTTTTAGGGCCCAAGGCCTCCTTTTTAGGGTTCTGCGCCTCTTTTCTTTTAGAGTCCAATTCTCAATTTTTAGGGCCCAAAGCCTCATATTTCATTTGAAGCCACAATTTCTGCTTACAAGTCTCACTTTTAGCGCCCAAAGCCTCATTTTCAGGATCCCTCCCCTCATTTTCAGGGTCTCAGTGTCACTGGTGGCATCATCCAGGGCTGCCCTTTATCCTTCTCGGACAGCTCTAAGCTTCCACAAAGCACAGCCCTTCTTTCCAGGGCCGGGCTGTCCTTTCGTTCGTTTTACTTCAGCACAAACACTACCAGAGCCTGCGGCCACGCTCCAGTACCTCATCGCACCTCAGCCCCTGCTGTGAACTAACATGGACAGTCACACCGTTGACGCGCTCTCCTGCCGTAAAGACCAGCTGATAGGATAGTTTGGGAAGGGAATTTCCCTCACGCTTCCCGGAGCAAACTCGCAGTGCTGTGCGTGAGAATCATAGAATCATTAAGGTTGGAAAAGACCTCTAAGATCATCGAGTCGAACCGTCAACCCACCACCACCGTGCCCGCTAAACCATGTCCCTCAGCGCCGCATCTACACGTCTTTTAAATACCTCCAGGGATGGGGACTCAACCACTTCCCTGGGCAGCCTGTTCTAGTGCTTGACAACGCTTTCAGTGAAGGAATTTTTCCCCATGTCCAATCTAAACCTCCCCTGGCGCAGCTCGAGGCCGTTTCCTCTCATCCTGTCGCTTGTTACCTGGGAGAAGAGACCGACCCCCCCCTCGCTACAACCTCCTTGCAGGTGGTTGTAGAGAGCGACGAGGTCTCCCCTCAGCCTCCTTCTCTCCAGGCTAAAGAAGCCCAGTTCCCTCAGCCGCTCCTCAGCAGGCTTGTTCCCCAGACCCTTCCCCAGCTCCGTTGCCCTTCTCTGGACGCGCTCCAGCACCTCGACGTCCTTCTTGTAGCGAGGGGCCCAAAACTGAAGACAGCCTCGGAGGGCGGGCCCTCAGCGCCTGACAGCGCAGGCTGCGGCAGGGGCTGGGCCGGGCCGCCGCCATGACAACCGCCCCCTCCCCCTGGAACGCTCCCCCACTTCAGCCCAGAGCCTTCCCCGGCCGGCACGGCGACAGCCAATCGGCTGCCGCCGCGGGAAGCGCCGCCAATCGGAGCCGGGCGTGCCCTGCCCAATCCCAGCGCCGCTCTCGGGAGGCCGGCAGAGAGGCGGGAAAGCCCTGAGGGGAGGGACCCGCCCCCGGCTGCGGCCCGTCCGGCCCGGGCCCGTGCGGCCCCCGCGGCTTCTGCCGGGCCCCTCCGCGTCCCCGGGGCAGCCGGGGGGAGGAAGGCCCTGGCGCTTCCCGGCCGGTGTCACCCCAAGGAGCGCGGGACCTCCCGCCACGCGGAGCAGCGAGGGAGGCGCCCGGTGCCGTCACGATGTCTGCGGCGGGGGGAGGTGAGGAAGCAAAGCGCGTCCGGGCTCGGCGCCCTCGGCTCAGCCTCAGGCCGCGACGGGAGCCGAGGGGCTCTTCCGCTGCTGGGAGCCGCCCGAGGCAGCTGCCAGGTACCTGCCTGAGCTAGTTCGCCCGTTTGGGGCGGGAGGTGTCTGCTCTGGGACCCGCCTGGGACTCCCCCCAGGTACGGGGCGGCTTTGGCGGCCCTCATCTGAAAGGCGCACGTGTCCGGGGTGGCAGCCCGGGAGCCCTGCCCTGTCGAGACCCCAGGTAGCGTGCCTCCTCCAGGAGGAAGCTCCAACTGCATGCAGCCACCTGGGACTCCGGCTGGGCGGAAAGCGAAGGTGGTTTGCATCTGGTGGAAGGACCCCCCCAGGCCAGGCGGCTGTCTGGGACCGCTGCGAGGTAGCAGCAGCGCAGGTCGGTTTGCCTCATCCGGGAAGGAGCTGACATCCCGCCTGTGCACCGGGAGGGAGCTCGTCCGTGGTGGTTCCTCCGGTGGTTTTGTGTCCTCGTGGGCGAAGCGCTCAGCCTCCGCGGCCGCAAAGTATTTCTAGTGGTGCCCGGCCTGGTTTCTCTGCGCAGAGACCTACCCCCGGTGCAGAGTCGCTGCCCAGTTGTCGTTGCCTCCACTGGCAGGCTGTGATTGTGGGAGCTCTGATGGCAGGTCGCTGACTGGGGGGCTGCAGGGCCCGCTGCCCAAGTTGGTTTTCGGTGGCGTATAGTTAGCTCCGTTTCAGAGGGACTCTGCGCAAAGGGGGACCCAAGTAGATTTGCGTCTGCGTGCGAGTCGCCTCGCTCCTGGGAAGCAGCTGAGGATTTCTCCCTGGTAGATCCCCAGTGCGGCTGTCCCCCCGGAGTGAAAATCTCATCCCAGGTGACAGCCCACTTGACTTGCCAGGCAGTTGCTGGAGCTATTTTAAAATTTACACAGAAACTGCGTTCCCAGGTAGCAGCCTGGGACTCCTAGAAGGTACCTACCTGAAAAGTTTCTCTCCTGTTGCAAGAAGGACCATGGTTAGTAGTGGCTCAGGCTTCCTGCCAGGCTTCCTGGCCTGTCTTTTTGGCCACCTCAGGAGGGAGTAGAACTCTTGGGTTCTAGATTCCTCCAAGGTAGCTACCGGTGGAGTTTTGTGTATGCTGCAGTCAGGCCCATAGAATCACCGAATGGTTTGGGTTGGAAGGGACCTCTAAAGGTCGTCTAGTCCAACCCCCCTGCCGCGGGCAGGGACATCTTCAACTAGATCAGGTCGCTCAGAGCCCCGCCCAACCTGACCTGGAATGTTTCCAGGGATGGGGCATCCACCACCTCTCTGGGCAACCTGTGCCGGTGTTTCACGACCCGGAGGGTGGTGGAATGTCTTCCTTCTATCTAGTCTGTATCTCCCCCCCTTTAGTTTCAAGCCGTTCCCCCTTGTCCTGTCGCAACAGGCCCTGCTGAAAAGTTTGCCGCCATCTTTTTCATAAGCCCCCTTGAAGTACTGACAGGCTGCAATAAGGTTTCCCCGAAGCCTTCTCTTCTCTAGGCTGAACAATGCTGGCTGTCTCGAATCACCTCCCTGCCCTCCATGTGCCTTAGCATAGCTTCCAGGAGGATCTGTTCCATGATCTTCCCAGGCACAGAGGTGAGGCTGACTGGCCTGTAGTTCCCCGGGCCTTCCTTTTTCCCCTTTTTAAAAATGGGGGTGATGTTTCCCGTTATCCAGTCAGCGGGAACTTCCCCGGACTGCCCCGGCTTCTCAAATACGATGGATAGTGGCTTAGCAACTTCATCCGCCAGTTCCTTCAGGACCCGCAGATGGATCTCATCGGGTCCCATGGACTTGTGCACCTTCAGGTCCCTAGATGGTCTCGAACCTGATGTTCTCCCACAGTGGGCAGCTCTTCATTCTCCCAGTCCCTGCCTTTGCCTTCTGTGGCTTGGGCGGTGAGGCTCGAGCACTTGCCGGTGGAGACCGAGGCAAAAAAGTCATTGAGTACCTCCGCCTTCTCCGTATCCTGGGTAACCAGGTCTCCCGTTTCCTTCCGGAGAGGGCCCACATTTTCCCTCGTCTTCCTTCTGTCCCTGACATATCTATAGAACCTTTTCTTGTTGCCCTTGCCGTCCCCGGCCAGATTTAATTCTCTCAGGGCTTTAGCTTTCCTAACCTGGTCCCTGGCTGCTCGGACAATTTCTCTCTATTCCTCCCAGGCTCCCTGTCCTTGCTTCCACCCTCTGCAGGCTTCCTTTTTGTGTTTGAGTTTGTCCAGGAGCTCCTTGTTCATCCACGCAGGCCTCCTGGCGTTTTTGCCTGGCTTCCTCTTTGCTGGGATGCATCGCTCCTGAGCTTGAAGGAGGCGATCCTTGAATATCGCCCAGCTTTCTTGGGCCCCTCTTCCCTCCAGGGCTTTGTCCCATGGCACTCTACCAAGCAGATCCCTGAAGAGGCCAAAGTCTGCTCTGCTGAAGTCCCGGGTAGTGAGCTTGCTGTGCGCCCTCTTCGGTGCCCTGAGGCTCTTGAACTCCGCCATTTCATGGTCACTGCAGCCCAGGCTGCCCTCGAGCTTCACGTTCCCCACCAGCCCCTCCTTGTTGGTGAGAACAAGGTCCAGCAGAGCACCTCTCCTCCTTGGCTCCTCTACCACTTGGAGAAGGAAGTTGTCATGGACGCGCTCCAGGAACTCCCGGATTGCTTATGCCCTGCCGTGTTGTCCCTGCAACAGATGTCGGGGTGGTTGAAGTCCCGCACGAGGACCAGGGCTTGTGAGCGTAAGGCAGCTCCTATCTGTCTGTAGAGGGCCTCATCCACTCGGTCTTCCTGGTCGGGTGGCCTGTAGCAGACCCCCACCGTAATGTCACCTGTCCCTTCCTTCCCTTTAATTCTGACCCACGAGCTCTCGGTCAGCTCCTCATCCATCCCCAGGCAGAGCTCCATGCACTCCAGCTGGTCATTGACATAGAGGGCGACACCCCCTCCTCATCTCCCCTGCCTGTCCTTCCTAAAGAGCCTGTATCCCTCCATGCCAACACTCCAGGCACAGGATCCATCCCACTACGTCTCCGTGATGCCAACAAGGTCGTAGCCCTGCCGGCGTGCGCGCGTCTCTAACTGCCCTTGTTTATTCCCCGTGCTACGTTTGCACAGAGGCATTGAAGCCGGGCCCCTGATGACGCTGTCTCACTGGCTGCAGTTCCTTGGTGCTGCTCTTCAGGCGCTCCCCTGCTGAGCTGTGTCCCTTCTCCAGGCCCTGGGTGTCCCTTGCTGGCCCTGGCATCCAACTGGTAGGAGTGGGATGGATTGAGGTTCCCCTCCCCTGGCACCTCTAGTTTAAAGCCCTCTTCTGTCCGCTCCCGACTTATCGCCGTCTATTTCAATTATCTTTATTAACAAAAACGCAGAGTATCGCCATCGGATGTGGGTTGTTTGGGTTGGTTTTTTTTTTTTTAAATTTTCAGACAGGAGCAGATATCTGCGGCTTCTTCGGAGACTCGGAGTACGAGCTGTGTGCTCGATGGATGGAGCTGGGTGCCTTTTACCCGTACTCGAGGAATCACAACGGGAAGGGAGCCAAGGTGGGCGCCTTCCATGTTTGTTTCGACTGAGGTTTTTTATTTCCCACCTTTTCCCCATTTCCTACATTTTTTTTATTCCCCATCTATGCCATTTTTACGTAAACGCACCACATCTGCAAGAAGAAAATCATTATTTTTCATGTGGTCCAATTCTACTTAAACATACCAACTCTACAAGACTAAAATAGTTATTTTTTTACACGCAGGCCATTTTCATTTAAACATACCACACTTTGGAGACGACCATAATTACTTTTATGGCTAAGCCCATTTAAAGGGGCAAAACGGACCTTGCCGGTGTCATCCCTAATTATTCTTCATTTCCCAGCAAATCAGAAAAGGGACCAGTGGAATGAGATTCCCGAGTGTCTGAAATTCCTGTACTTTGCCCGCTTCCATAGAATACTGTCTTTCTTTTCAGAATAAATGAAAAGAACTGTCTAAATGCAGGAGACTGTACTATAGGGAGCTGTAAAACGAGAGAACTGGAAAAATGGCAATAAGGGAAACAGCATGTTTCTCCTCGTGAGAGCTTTAGGTCGAGCGGAGCAGAGCTATTTGTCCTCCCTTAAAGAACAGAGAACTAAATAAAGGTACTCTAAATTAGAGGAGAGCAAGGAACTTGCAAGGCTCCACCCAGATCTCCTCAGCTATGCTTCGCTATGTCGATTTTGAGGCATGTTTGACAGTTACTGCCACTACATTACACGGTCTTAGGGGCAATAAGATGAAAGAAAAGATGCTGAAGGTGAGGTCCGTTGTAAATATGAGCAGATTCTGTTTTATTCCCCGTCTCTTCCAAACAAAACAATCCCATCTGAATAACAAAAGACTCTTCTCTCTTGTTTAGAGGCAAGATCCTGTTGCCTGGAATTCCACATTTGAAGACATTTCCAGGAAAGTGCTAAATATAAGATACACCCTCTTACCTTATTTGTACACGTTAATGCACGAAGCCAACGCTCACGGCAGCACCGTCGTCCGCCCTCTGCTCCACGAGTAAGTGGGGTCCTTCCTTCCCCGTTCATAATGAATTCCTACTGAAGTCCCTGGGGTTTCCGTCGGCCTCCTAGAAAGGTTTTTCCCTGTTACAGCAATTTTTCTCTTAAAACCGGCGAGGGATGGAGAATACGCACACTGAGCATCGGCTCGCTGTGATGCCTCAAGGGCTCCGTTCCCCACGGTGCCGACTTTTTTGTCTTATCTAGAAACATAATTCATATATCGATTTTGAAGCTCATTCTCATCATCCCTAGTGGTATTCAGCAAATACCTTCTGCCTGGTGCTGGATATACGCAGAATCAGAGAGCACGTGCCGCAGAAACAGCTGGGCAAAACCTTTAAGCAGAGAAACAGAAAAGGGGGGAGAAAATAGGGGGTTTGACGCCCGTTTTGAGACGTTTGCAGGGCACGGTGACTTATTTTGGCCAAACAGATATGGCAGTTTTTAAAAAAAAAAAAAAAAAAAAAAAAAAAAAGAGGGGGGGTTTATAGCAGGTTGGTTTTTTTGTTTTTAAAAAAAGACATGTTTTTAGAGACGTGAGCCTTCATTGGTACCTGGTCAGAAGGGGCGATACGTGCCAAAGGCTGATCAATGCCTTAATGTTAAAGGTGAAGCCTAATATCTAAAAATGCTTGTCTTCCACTAAACCCCACTGACTTGTCAGCGTGTCATCCCGGCGTCTTTTTGAGTAATCTGAGACTTGATCCTGACAAAGCGCCTGTCAAAAAATAAGCAGCGCAAATCAGAAAGTAATTGGGCCACTACTTAATTTTGCTGTTGCTGATAGCAAGCAAAAGTGTTTTTTTTTTTTTAAGTTTTGTGATCTAAATAGCCTAAATAAAAATTCTAGTGCGTGCGTAGGTATAGGCCAGCAAACGTGAAGCAACAGCAGACGTGAAAATTAAGTAATAGGTGGCATTGCCCTGAAGATTTTCACTTTAGGATCTTAATACACTCTTGACAAGGACTAAGTGATACATTTGTAAAAAAAAGGGATTAATTTTTGACCCTTATTATCTATTATGAATAGATAGGTAATAATGTTACCTGTTACTAGTGGTAGCATGCTCGCGGCTGAGGAAATGGTAGTTTTACTGAGAAAAAAAGGCTTCAACAAGGAAACACTTTGGGAAAGGTTGACCCTGAGGGTTTGGCCGCTCTTTTGTTACTTTGCAGGTTTGTGAGAGACAAAACGACATGGGAAATACACAGGCAATTTCTGTGGGGACCGGCACTGCTCGTCAGCCCCGCGCTGGACCAGGTGAAATAGCAGAAATAGAAGTATCAGAAAAGTTGGGGAAGAAATGAGAAAATACTAGAAACGGATGAAAACATTGGAAGAGATTTGAACTAAACTGTACTTTCTGGCTTTAATAGACCTAAACCAAAAGTGTGTCGTTCCAGGGTGCTGTAGCGGTGAAGGCTTACCTGCCGAATGCCCGCTGGTATGATTACCACACAGTGAGTAATTTTAAAAACTCTAGTATATTTATTTTTCCTACTATGGAAATGATCAGGAAAATTTCCATAGTATCCACCGTAACAGGTGTACGGCGTGCTGGGGTGGAGTGTGACTCCACCACCTCTGTTTTACCAACACGTGTCCAGTAGGAGTTTTTAGCGATGTAAAAAATTACATCTTGGCTAATTTGTTTGCTAATCACTTTGTGGTAATGTAATCCTGTTCAACATGACCAGTAAAAAGGTGGAATAACAGCTGTAACTGAAGCGCTTCCATGTTTGCTTTTTTTGAACCCCTTCAAGGATGCATAGAACTTCTTTTCTAGGAATGATGGTGTGGAGGAAGACAAAAGTTTTAAACAATTTTTACGGCCTCAGGCTTTAAAAGTCACTCCGTTTATCAAGTGTTGTGTAATGGGTTTATATATGCAGAATTTCAGATTGTAATCTTGAAAACACGTAGTTCTGCACTAAAGAAGGATTGGCACTGACAACTTTCTTAGTATTTATGTATTTATAAACTTTCATTCTAAAAAAAAGCTTAAAATGGAAAATTCAACAGAGACCAAGTTTTATTTGGTGGTGTTTTTTTTTTAATCATGAATAGGGTGAGTACCTTGGCTTTAGGGGACAATTCAGAAATTTACCATCTCCTTTGGAACATATCAACCTCCATATCCGAGGCGGCTACATCCTCCCTCAGCAAAGCCCTGCTAATACTACATTTTACAGGTATGACTACAATTTAATGTAACATTTTTTTGCTTTTTAGGGGCGATATTTAATTAGTGGCCTGGCAAATAAATGGCCTATTAGTGACACGGCACCTGCATTTGTCTGGACTCCTTATTTTCAACCTGGGAAAAGCCCAATTTTCTGGTTTAATGTACACTGTGCTCGGAAGCATTTCCCATTTGGTATAAACATGAGCAGTCCTGAGAGAATCAGGAAGTATGGCAGCACGTCAACTTCATGGCAGGTTTTTCTCCTTTTTTGGTTTCCTCCTTTAACGGTAACGCTATGGATCGGGGAAGGCTGGTAACAGAGCTCAGTTAAGTTGTGTACAATGTCCGTAATGGAAGTGATATTGTATTACCTATGTTGAGAAAGATAAAATGCAATTACCCCAGACAAATATTCTTTTCTTCCATAGCCGAAGAAACCCGTTGGCGCTCACCGTTGCTTTGAATGACAGTCAGCTTGCAGCAGGTCAGCTTTACTGGGATGACGGGGTGCGCATTGGTAAGTACAAAGTTTCTTGTTTCCACGCTAAATTAACTAATTCAGAGTCTACAATGCATAAACGTCGCCTCTCTCTAGCTCAGCGCATAGCTGACACGAACAGTTAATGTTGTATTTCAGGATTAGTCCGTAGTTGTGCAACACGGCGTAGGAAGCAGGAGCACAAACCAGAGAGAAAAAAAATTACAGTAAACCGGTTACACTTAACTAATTAAACTAAAATTACAGTAAAATGTAAAACAGTAACACCGCTAAAATGTAGAATGCTGGCACAGTAGTAACCTAATGTTGTTATTTAGAGAATATATATTTTGCATGAATTCAGCTGTGCCCTGGGCCTAGGACAAGGTATAGAATAAGGATTTGTTCTCAAACCTGTGGGGAACCTAACCACAGGTGAAGTGGGAAGCTTTAACTAATTTCCTCGATATTAATAAATTCAAATGGTCTTCAGATAAGACGTATCTAGCAGTCTCTTATCCTTTACGCCTGCAGTGTATTATCCTTGTAATAACGCTAAGCTGTCCCCTGAGATAATCACAAGGAATGCACAAAATTGTGATTTATCTTTTTTTTAACATACCAACACATTGCAGGAAGTCCGCACGAGCTATACTACACGCAGCACAATTCTTCTATTTAACTTAAAAAAAGAAAAGGTGACCAGCAAATACATTTTACTTCATTCTTTCTTCTTAACAGATGCGTATGAAGAGCGTGTATATCTGCTGACCTCATTTACTGCTAATCGGGTATGTCACGGTACCTCGCTGGTTTTGAGTACCCGGGGTGATTATTGTTGTATGTTAACTAAGGTATTTTAATTTGGCATTTTTTTTAATGTTTCGATATCCCCACATGCTACTAACCCTTTGTGATGGACCAGCTCTTAGCCAGCGTTGTGAAAACCGTTGCAGGTCTCTCCCTGTTAATTTAAAAAAAAAAAAAGTAATACAGGCAACATCACACCCCAGATGGAAAAACGAATTTTGCAATAAATGGGGGCAAGTAAATATATATATGAAGGAATTTAGGAGTGTTTTGTGTCCGGGCTGCGCTATAATGCCGTGAATATAGTTAAGTTGTATTGAGAACGAATTTAAGCTGGCTTCAGAGGGTATCTAGTTTAGCTTATCGCTGCGTTTCTTGTATATTCCTGCCGTTATAATTTCTCGTCATTCTGAAAAACGCCAGTTTTTTTCAAAAAGGATTTGTAGAAAACGAAAGCGTGTATCAACACAGAAAGGCAATAAGGCCAATATTTTGCCAGCGGTGTGTTCCGCATGATTTTTGCTCATCGTTCCCATGTAAATGAATACATTTCAGGCAAGCAGCCCGTGCGTATTTTACAGCCTTGCAGTTAAGCGTAGATATCCACGTAGGACACAAATGTACTTGGACAGACTAGAAAGAAGTGACTGTACACAAAATCTACCCCATCTGGAATACAGTCACAGTTAGAGCCAGGAAAGTGCTTTCAAATGGTTTAGAAAGGTAGGGGCAGCGATCGCCAAAGATTTTGACTACGCTTCCCCAGCAGTAAGAGTTTTTGAGCGCCTCCCCCCAACATACGCATCTTTATTTATAAATTATATACATATCTAGGTATAGAAAACAATTGTGCTACCTACTGTTATGTGCATCACAAAGCATACACAGAGACAGAAATTTAAAAAGGTGGGTAAAGGTGAAATAGATGCTACGATAAAAATATTTTAACTTTTATTTATTAATAGTACAAAACCATTTTCTTCCCACACCCCAGTGGATTTGTTTTGCGCTCCACTGCACTAGAGGATGGTATTTTCCGCTGCCATTATCAAATCTCCACGTTAGGAGCCCGAGGGAAAAGCAGAGAAAATCTAGTTGGGCAAAAATGGTTTAGTTTTCGTTAAGAGCTGTTAATTGTTTAAAGGTTGCAGCAGAACCTTTGAACAGAGGCTGGTGTGGAGTTATTGACTCCGTTTGTGACTCTTTTTTATCGTTGTTCTTAATTTTTATCATTATTCTTCAACACAGAAGCTCGACCGTGGAGCAGTTGCTGTGTAAGAAAGTCAGCGATTAGTGGTGCTTGTTATAATGATTGGCATTGCCAGCGTGTCAGCTTTAAACTTTTTGTTTTAAGCCGTTGAATAGCTGGAATTAAATTAGACGGTGATTATACGGACTATGGGTTTAAAAGAAATGCTTTTTATATGGTAATAAAAAAAAAAAAGGTGTGTTGTTTCATTAGTTTTCCAGGTGGCCAAAATGTTGTTGTTTTGTCCTCAGTGCTCCGATTTCTCATTTCTTTTGACTTTCTCAAGGAATTGGACGTAAACTGCTAAGGGAGAAAAGGGTTTTTCTGCTATTTGCAGTTGTAAGATTACATAGTAATCGCCCATTGTCCTGCTCTTACAGAAAGCTGGTAAGGAAAAGCGTAATTAAAGCGGTTATTTCTGTTTTTTTTTTTTTTAAATTGAAGAAGAGTGGAAAATTGTAAGCCTCAGGTGGGCTGATAAAAGCATATCCTGAAAAGTAACTGCCCAAGGATAAATCACTAACTTGCTTTTTCCTCTTCCTTCAGAATATTTTAGAGATAAAGGTTTTGCACCGTGGTTATGCCGATCCGAATAATTTGAAGTTTACTCGAATTAAAATTTTGGGGGTGACCTCAACCGTCCAGGAGGTGACGGTATCGCAGAACGGTGAAGCGATCCGATCTCCTCATGTTGCGTCTTACAACAGCCAAAACCAGGTAAGTCGATGGTTTACAGGCAAATCCTGTCGTTGCTATTAGTTATGTGATCTTAAATGCTTGGAGGTTCACCTCTTGGCTGTAATATAACTTCTAAAATATACTACTTTATTGCAGTAAAAACACTGACATCTAAAAAGTAAGAACTCAGGGTACTTTTGCAACATTTTTTTTTTTTCCTACAGAATTAATGAAGTCTCATCACAAGTCATGGTTGCACTTGTTCAGTGACATCCCCCCAAGCTAAAAATCAGTCGATGTTTAATTTAATTTACCACCCTTTCTACAGAACTCAGTGTTCTGTTGAGTCTCATTTATTTCTGCTTTTCAGTGGGAAGGCAAAAGATAATGTATTAATATATTAAAATTTATAATTATTATATGACAGGAATATATAATATAGAAAAATATTATGTAAAATCTATAGTAACAGCATAGCAGAATATAATGTAATACAATGTAATTTAATACAATATAATTACTGTAAAATAAAATAAAATAAATATAATAATATTATCATATAATAGATATAGCCAAAAAGATGAATTAAGATAGTGAAGAGAAGTAATCTGAAATAAGAACCAGCCATCTTCTATGAGCTGCAGAAAACCAAGACATCTTCAGAGCAGAGTTACTCATTGCTGCGTTTTTGTTTGTTTTTCAAAGGTCCTGGAAATCACCCGGCTTGAACTTGAATTAGGCAAAGACTACACATTGAAATGGAGCTAAAATGCCTGCAAAGAACACTGGCCGTAGAGTTGAACTTTCTCATCTTCGCAAGTTGTTTTTCCCTCTGCTTCTGCCTCTTTGACTTCCTAAAATACTTTGCACTATAAACATGTACAGTCAGTTTGTATTAAGTTATTATGTGCAGAAAGGAGTCGTGGTTTGGTGTTGACCCTGGCTAACTACACGCTGTCCTCATAAAACGGAATTTGGTTTTGGGCACAAGTATAAACTGGGAGAGGAGTGGCGGGAGAGCAGACCTGCAGAAAGGGATCTGGGGGTCCTGCTCAACGGGAGGCAGCAGTGTGCCCAGGCAGCCAAGAAAATTGTGTGCAGTTCTGGGTCCCACCATTTAAGAAGGATGTGAAGGTCCTCGAATGTGTCCAGAGGAGGGCAACAAAGGTGGAAGGCATGTCCTCTGAGGAGCAGCGGAGGACTCTGGGTTTGTCTTGTTTGGGGAGGAGGCTGAGGGCAACCGCATTGCGCTCTACAGCTTCCTGAGGAGGGACATGGAGAGGGAGGTGCCCCTGGGATCCAGGGGCAGGACACCTGGGAATGGGTCAAAGCTGCGCCAGGGGAGGTTCAGACTTGACATGAGGAATCATTTCTTTACCGAGAGGGTGTTCAAACCCTGGAACAGGCTTCCTGGAGAGGTGGTCGATGCCCCAAGCCTGTCAGTGTTTAAGAGGCATTTGGACAACACCCTTATTAACATGCTTTAACTTTTGGTCAGCCCTGGAGTGGTCAAGCAGTTGGTCTAGAGGATTGTTGTAGCTCAATTCCAACTGAAAAATATTCCGTTCCGTTCCATTCCATTCCATTCCATTCCGTTCCCCTGCCTTGTGCATGTGCTTCTGATCTTGCATGTGGCTGATAGGGCAGGATCAGGCCCCTGGCTTGTGCACATGGTTGTGGTGTCACGTTTTTCTGTTTAGCTGATTGGTCAAGATCAGGCCCTTTGCTTTTGCAGCTGCTTGTGATGTTACAGGTGGTTGAGTAGCTGATAGGGCAGGAGCGGGTACCTGCAATGGTTTGGCGAATGGATGGATGGATGGACGGATGTTTTGATGGATGGACGGATGAATTGGAAGGTTGGAGTGATTGAGCAAAACTTGCAGCTCTTGTCACTCCAGGTCCAGCCTGCTCCTGAATTTCAAACCCTGGGAAAATGCTAAAGAGAGTGCCTTATGCCTCTTTGTCTCCTGGGCGCACCAGGAGTGCCCTGTTGGGTCCCTCCATGGCAAATGGTGACAGAGAGGCGATAAGAAAAATATTCCTGCGCCCTGAACATCTTCATCATAAAAGCAGAAGTGTCTTTTCAAGCAAGGCTTTTCTGCCACAACTTGGTATTTTATGAAAATAGCAAACGGGGACGGTGCTGGAAAAGGCAGAGGCTGAAGGTTTTAGCCATCGTTGGCGCTCCTCTGTAGAGCTCATTGGGAAAACACAGAGTTTGATCTCTATTTGCCCCATGCCCCAGCTTCTAACCGTAGAAATACACCATGTTCCCACACACAGTGGGTTGTGTCTCCTTGTACAAAGGGGAATTCAGCCCCATTGAGCATGCCTGATTTACGCCACGTGCATCCGGGAAGGAGGTGATGTGTGCTTGAGGCTTCCTGCGATGCCCGGCATTTGGGCTGATGCCCACCGCGTGGTGTAAGCCAGCACTGAGAGAGGAAGTCAGATTGGATCTTCCTTGTGCGGGCAGTGGGCAGGCTCCAGAGTCTTGGAAATCACCCATTTCCCAGGGCTGATTTGCACCCTCTGGCCCAAGGGCGTGGTGGTTAGCTTCTGCAATGCTCCTGTGCTGGGGTGGGCTGTCTACTCTTCTTTGGAAGCAGATGCCCGACGAAGGGGGTCTGATCCCCAGGGTGGTTTGCCATGTAAACGTGACCCCCTCATCACACCCCTCCTGCCCATGTTTCTCTCCCCAAGACATCAGCCCTCTACAGATGCAAGCCAGAAGGTAGAAGGTATCAACCGTACAGACACTAGATGTATTTATTGGACCTGGACAGCCAACACAAGGCAAGCCAGAGGGGCAAGGAATGGATCTGGGCATGTGTCCTCCTCCCCGACCCTTTCTCCTTCAGTTGGACCACACAGCCCAGAGATTAAAGCCCAAGATGCAGGGGTCCCCCAAAGGAGGCTGAATTTCAGCTGCAAATAAGAACCAGGTATAACGGGAACATTATGGGATTATCGGTGAGATAGAGCAGAGGCGCACACACAAAAACACAAGCACAGGCTTTGGGAAGGAGCATGGAGCCCAGCTCCGAAAATGAAAACCCACAGTGACTGCTCCCACACGAAAGGTGCCAGGACTGCAAGCTGTTGCTGGCCCTCACCTTCCCTTGGCAGCTCTTCCACTGCCCCACAAACACTGGGGCTCTGAGCTTGCCTAGATACCTCACTGTGATGACGTTCTCTCTGAGCTTCGCCAGAATCCAGCTTTCCAGAGTGAACAGCCATCTGGGCTGCGGTGGCCAGCTACGTCCAACAACAGTTCCTGCTGTGCCAGGTGGGGCAGCACCCACATCCTCCTTGTCCCCCCCAGAGAAGTGGGCAGTCCCCATGGCCCTGGGGCATGGCCTGCAGTTACACTTCCCCTCCTCAGTAAGCCCACCCCATAAGTCCCCGCTGGGGGACAAGCAGGGCTCGTGCAAGGGTGGTATCACCTCCGGCAGGTGGTATTGTACCGCAGGGCTGATCCCGGTTGCTGGAGACCCCTGGATGCCCTCGGGCTGCTTCTGCCCTGACTCCAGCACTGCTTTTTCGGGGCAGGGGAAAAGGAAGGAGAGGGCTCGGCAGCTCCTCCTTAAAGCTCTCCCCACTGCCCTGGCTCGTGTCTCTGAACAGCAGGAGCGGGCAGGGTCTGGTCCAAAGCACCGTCCCTGGACAGGGCCGCTCCCAGCTCTTCCCTCCAGCCAGTCCCTCACTCTGCAGCCCTTGCCTTCTCTCCTGCTCCAGGGAGTCCCAATTCCAACCCTCGGCTCCTTCGACGCTGTCCCCCAGTGGATCCAGGCTGGGAACGAGGCGGTGATTATCCAGAGGCCCGTCTTTCGCCTGGCCAGGAACCTGGTGGTTGTCCACAACCTGATGGACGACAAGGACTACCTGCCCGGTAAGACGTCGGATTAAACCCTGGCTGGCTGCAGGGTCGTTTCATCCCTACCCTGGGTCTGAGATGCTCCGCTAAAGCAACTCCCTCTCTGCAGAGCAGGCCCAAAAATGTTTTTTTTTTCCTGGGCGGGGCGATGCGATGACTGCAGTAAGCAGCCCTTGGGAAATGCCTGCGGAAAGGCCAGTGGGCGAGCGCCTCCATCCCCTTCCTGTGCTTTTCCAGGCAATAAGGAGCTGGAGCCTCTGAAATACGCCAAGGTGGCCACGGACGCCTCTGTGTCCCGGCGAAAAGTGGAGGGCTGCATCCTAGGCGTCACGTCCCTCCTCTCTCACTGCCTGGGGAAGGGGGCGAACGTTGCCCTCGTCCTGAGGAACGTTGGGGTGCTCCTCATCGAAGGCAGGAGAGTGGAAATGAAATTCTACTATGACTTCCTGAAGACCTTGTCCGGGAAGGAGAACCTGGCAAAAGCTGTTTTCAAGGTGAGCGTTTCGGTTTCGCTGTGGCGCGGGCACTCCCGCGGCAGTGTTGTGGCGATGCTCACGCGTGGCCCGGCCGGGATGCGGTCATCCCACTTGAGTGAGGCGAGAGCTACGGTCCTAACAACTCCCCCTGCCTCAGGCTCCTCCGATTCAGAGCGCCTCGGCCGTGCAGAGGGCATCCTGCCATCTTTGCGGTCCTCCCTTGCAGGTCCCCTGGCTGCTGGACATGCTGGTGTCCCGGGTGGCACCCGTGGCCTCGCTGAGTGTTTCCGGCCGTGTCATCCTCTTTCCCGAGTGAGTACGTTGGCGGCCGCAGCCGCTGGTTGGTGCAGACGCTCAAGGTAGCACCATGGGGACAACCAGGCAGCGGCTCTTGTTGGCATCCCCAGGTTGTAGTCGGTCCGATGGGAAAGACAGAGGAATTTAGGCAACATTTTCTTCCCGTGGCGGCCAGGGCTTCTTTGCCAGGGGACTCCATTTCCCAGGGCTGTCCTTGGGGATGGGGCACAGCAGACATTGGAAAAACACGGTAGACTTGGGGAAAAGAACGGCCTTTATGGCCCTTCCAAAGTCTGCCCGTCAGCAGGTGATTGCGGCGAGCGAGTGCTGGTGGTGCTCTGGGTCACGTCGGCGTCTTCTCCTTGTTGCCAGGTTTGAAACGGAGCTTGTGGCCGAGCCGCTGCCCAGGCCTCTTCTCAAGACCTCGAGGCGAGTCCCCGGCGGGGACAAGCAGATGAGAAGGGAGGGTTTGCCACACCTCGGGCAAGGCACGAAAGGTAAAGCAGCTCCCGGCTCCTTTCCACGGCACGGGCAACCAAGTTCTGTCGTCGGGTGGGGAAAAGCACCGGCGTTGCGGGTCAAAAGGCTCCGACTTGGGCCAAAGCTTCATGCCAGCTCGGCCCAGCCTTTTCTCCCGACGACTCGTCGGCTTCACCGAAACGGAGCCCTGGGGTGGGACGTGCCCAAGGGTACGGTGGGAGGATGGTGATCCAAGGCCCTCTCCTCCCCCCTCAGAAGTGACCCCACCAAAAGTGTCCCTGTCACCTCCCCGGCATCACCCAGCCCCCTCAGTCCCAACCCGGGCGCTGATGAGGCGATTGCAAAAGCACGTTGGAAGTGGGGAACCGGGGCAAGCGCCGGTGCTGGGGAGGGTGCCGGGCCTCTGGAGACAGCGGATGGGAGGGGGAGCAGAACGGCCCTCTCGGATGCTTTGGAAAGAGGCCTGAGCAGCGCTGCCTGTCACCGGGGCCGGCAGTGTCCCGGCGACGCTCTTCTGACGAGGTCTCTCCTTCCTGTTTCCAGTGGGATTCCCTGGTTTTCCCTTTCCAGCTAGTCCAAGCTTGACAAATGATGAGATACCACCGTTCTGGGAAATCAGGGGGAAGAGGAGGAGGAGAAGCTCTCGGGTCAGGTGAGGCTCAGGGCTGGCGTCTGCACGGGCTCCTTTTGCCCAGAGAGGCGGTCACTGCCCCATCCCGGGAAATGTTCAAGGTCAGGTTGGAGGGGGCCTCTGAGCGACCTGATCTAGTCGAAGACGGCCCTGCTCCTCGCAGGGAGGCTTGGACTAGATGACCTTCAGAAGCTCCTTCCAACCCAAAGTCTTCTGTGATTCTGTGATTTCCTGACCCGGCAAGAGCCCGTTGCCCAGCCCCAAACACTCGCCGCCCGTTGCCGCCCAACAGTGGTGACGGCAGTGCCCGGAGGGGCGGGATGGGGCTGCCGGGAGCCCCCCGTTTCACAGGGCTGCTTCCTCTCGGGCCCTTCAGGAGAGCCCCAGCGTGGCCTCCTGAGCTGTGCACGGGGACAGCCGTGCGGCAGCCGAGGGTCCTGGCTCAGGGGGTTTCCTCAGCCGAGCCGCCGGCGGCTGCACAAAGAGGCGCGTGGCTCGCGAGGGCGGGATGTGGCGACAAACCCATCGACCTCCTCAGGTTAGACCTCTCCCATTGTGTCCTTCCAGGCAGCGGCGGGTCATCCCAGGTGGTTCCCCTGGAAAAAAGCAGCCTGCGACCGGCCAACCCAAGGGCAAACCCGCGCCCACCGGCCGAGCACCAAGGCAGAGCCGAGCGCAGGCAGCAGAACTTCAGAGCTATGGAGGAGGAGGAGGAGGAGGACTAGTGGAGAAAATCCTCGCTGAAATCGCCACGACGCAGACGGCGAAAGCCAAGCCCTCCCACGCTTGGGAAGCGGCGACCTTCGTAACACCTGTAATAGCTGTCTTATCGGTAACGAGCTCTGAGGCCAGCCTGCGCGAGGAGCCCGCCTACGAGGTTCTCAGGCAGCCGCTGCCGAGACCAAGATGGAGAAAACTGTGAACTTCAGTCCTGAGAGCTTCTGGCCGGTGCTGGAATAATCTCAGAAGTCTGCATTCTGGACGCGGAGCGCTGAGGCCCGCGCTCTCGAGGCACCCCTCGACGAACACCTCTGTTTTGGTGCAAGCGGCTCGAGGCGATGCCTTGCGCTGAAGACGAGCTCAGCGCTCCCTCGGCTGGAGAGGCCCCACCTGGAGGGATCGGGGAAAAAGAGATGAATAAAAACACAGAGAAGTTGCAAAAGGGCATTGACTTTTTTTGAATTGTTTGCAACCGGAACGGGGGAGAAGGGTTTTTTACGGTTGGCTCTGAGATCAGCCAAGCGGGGCCATCTGAGGGACCTTCCCTCGTGACCTCTTCCATCCAAAGGACCTTCTCCATGGCCGCTATGGAAAGGAAGGTGGTTTTGGGGGCAAGAGAGGGCAACCAGGCACTTGGAGCAATGTTGTGAAGAACTGAAGATCCCTGGAGGGGAAAGGAGAGGATGCAAGTGCAGCTGGGGAGGCATGGAGGGCACGTACGTGCAGGGGCAGCGGAGGCCACCTAAGCTTACGCCCAGGGCCATAAGGGACCGGGGAAGGAAAGAGAGCAAGGCTGAGCCCAGCTCCGCTGGCCTGGACTTTCTATTTCCACCTGGGGTAGAGCCAGGGCTCTCTACTATCCTATTTATCTCCCAGATGACCCAATTTATATCCACTTTCTACCTCTACTTATGAAATCCTCCAGGTAGGTGCCCTGTTTGGCCATCCCGTGGGCCACCCACGCTGACAGAAGGTCCACCTCCAGTCCCAGCACGGTGGCACTCGCGTCCCCTGCTGTTTCCTGGCATTTTCCTCCTTGCCCAAATCCATCCTATGCAACCCAGGAACCAAACCGTCCTTACGGGAAGCTTCTGCTTAGGACCCCCTCCAGCATCGGGGGGGAAGGGGCCACCCTGATGCCGCCCTAAAGATGCAGTCCCTGACCTTGAGCAAAGGTTGTTCCTGAGGACACTGGCGCGAGCGAGTGATGAGGGTCTGCAAAGCTGAATTTCACTTTGCAGGGGCAGATCTTTCTGCACCGGTTTGCAAGAGGGTGCCAGGCTGGGAATTGGAAGACCTTCCTGAAGGGCCAAAATGGAGAGACCTACCCAGAACCAGGAGCTCAGTGTGGGGGTGAGATGTGTCTCTAGGGTGTATATACATATATACACCCTACATGTAGGGTTCAAATCCTTACTACAGGACACAAAACCTAATTTCCCGGTCCAAAGCCTCATTTTTAGGCTACAAAGCCACAACTGGCTGTGCAAAGCCTCATTTATACAATCCCAACTCTTATTTTCAAAGTCCAAGTCCTCGGTTTTAGATCCAGACTCTCATATTAAGTTACCAAAGTCTCATTTATGTGGTCCAAAGCCCCATCTTGAAGGCCCAAACCCTCATTTTGAGGGGCCAAATACTGATTTGTAGGGTCTAAACCCTCTTTCTGGGGAACAAAGGCTCGGGTTTAGGGTCCAAAGCTTCAGTTGGAGGCTCCAGCGCCTCATTTGTAAGACCCAGGTCTTTGTTTTTAGAGTCCAAAATCTCATTTGATTGTCCAAATCCTTGTTTTTTGTTTCTGACGCCAAATTCTGAGGGTCCAAAGTCTCATTTTTAGGGCCCAAGGCCTCCTTTTTAGGGTTCTGCGCCTCTTTTCTTTTAGAGTCCAATTCTCAATTTTTAGGGCCCAAAGCCTCATATTTCATTTGAAGCCACAATTTTCACTTTTAGCGCCCAAAGCCTCATTTTCAGGATCCCTCCCCTCATTTTCAGGGTCTCAGTGTCACTGGTGGCATCATCCAGGGCTGCCCTTTATCCTTCTCGGACAGCTCTAAGCTTCCACAAAGCACAGCCCTTCTTTCCAGGGCCGGGCTGCCCTTTCGTTCGTTTTACTTCAGCACAAACACTACCAGAGCCTGCGGCCACGCTCCAGTACCTCATCGCACCTCAGCCCCTGCTGTGAACTAACATGGACAGTCACACCGTTGACGCGCTCTCCTGCCCTTCTCTGGACGCGCTCCAGCACCTCGACGTCCTTCTTGTAGCGAGGGGCCCAAAACTGAAGACAGCCTCGGAGGGCGGGCCCTCAGCGCCTGACAGCGCAGGCTGCGGCAGGGGCTGGGCCGGGCCGCCGCCATGACAACCGCCCCCTCCCCCTGGAACGCTCCCCCACTTCAGCCCAGAGCCTTCCCCGGCCGGCACGGCGACAGCCAATCGGCTGCCGCCGCGGGAAGCGCCGCCAATCGGAGCCGGGCGTGCCCTGCCCAATCCCAGCGCCGCTCTCGGGAGGCCGGCAGAGAGGCGGGAAAGCCCTGAGGGGAGGGACCCGCCCCCGGCTGCGGCCCGTCCGGCCCGGGCCCGTGCGGCCCCCGCGGCTTCTGCCGGGCCCCTCCGCGTCCCCGGGGCAGCCGGGGGGAGGAAGGCCCTGGCGCTTCCCGGCCGGTGTCACCCCAAGGAGCGCGGGACCTCCCGCCACGCGGAGCAGCGAGGGAGGCGCCCGGTGCCCTCACGATGTCTGCGGCGGGGGGAGGTGAGGAAGCAAAGCGCGTCCGGGCTCGGCGCCCTCGGCTCAGCCTCAGGCCGCGACGGGAGCCGAGGGGCTCTTCCGCTGCTGGGAGCCGCCCGAGGCAGCTGCCAGGTACCTGCCTGAGCTAGTTCGCCCGTTTGGGGCGGGAGGTGTCTGCTCTGGGACCCGCCTGGGACTCCCCCCAGGTACGGGGCGGCTTTGGCGGCCCTCATCTGAAAGGCGCACGTGTCCGGGGTGGCAGCCCGGGAGCCCTGCCCTGTCGAGACCCCAGGTAGCGTGCCTCCTCCAGGAGGAAGCTCCAACTGCATGCAGCCACCTGGGACTCCGGCTGGGCGGAAAGCGAAGGTGGTTTGCATCTGGTGGAAGGACCCCCCCAGGCCAGGCGGCTGTCTGGGACCGCTGCGAGGTAGCAGCAGCGCAGGTCGGTTTGCCTCATCCGGGAAGGAGCTGACATCCCGCCTGTGCACCGGGAGGGAGCTCGTCCGTGGTGGTTCCTCCGGTGGTTTTGTGTCCTCGTGGGCGAAGCGCTCAGCCTCCGCGGCCGCAAAGTATTTCTAGTGGTGCCCGGCCTGGTTTCTCTGCGCAGAGACCTACCCCCGGTGCAGAGTCGCTGCCCAGTTGTCGTTGCCTCCACTGGCAGGCTGTGATTGTGGGAGCTCTGATGGCAGGTCGCTGACTGGGGGGCTGCAGGGCCCGCTGCCCAAGTTGGTTTTCGGTGGCGTATAGTTAGCTCCGTTTCAGAGGGACTCTGCGCAAAGGGGGACCCAAGTAGATTTGCGTCTGCGTGCGAGTCGCCTCGCTCCTGGGAAGCAGCTGAGGATTTCTCCCTGGTAGATCCCCGGTGCGGCTGTCCCCCCGGAGTGAAAATCTCATCCCAGGTGACAGCCCACTTGACTTGCCAGGCAGTTGCTGGAGCTATTTTAAAATTTACACAGAAACTGCGTTCTCAGGTAGCAGCCTGGGACTCCTAGAAGGTACCTACCTGAAAAGTTTCTCTCCTGTTGCAAGAAGGACCATGGTTAGTAGTGGCTCAGGCTTCCTGCCAGGCTTCCTGGCCTGTCTTTTTGGCCACCTCAGGAGGGAGTAGAACTCTTGGGTTCTAGATTCCTCCAAGGTAGCTACTGGTGGAGTTTTGTGTATGCTGCAGTCAGGCCCATAGAATCACCGAATGGTTTGGGTTGGAAGGGACCTCTAAAGGTCGTCTAGTCCAACCCCCCTGCCGCGGGCAGGGACATCTTCAACTAGATCAGGTCGCTCAGAGCCCCGCCCAACCTGACCTGGAATGTTTCCAGGGATGGGGCATCCACCCCCTCTCTGGGCAACCTGTGCCGGTGTTTCACGACCCGGAGGGTGGTGGAATGTCTTCCTTCTCTCTAGTCTGTATCTCCCCCCCTTTAGTTTCAAGCCGTTCCCCCTTGTCCTGTCGCAACAGGCCCTGCTGAAAAGTTTGCCGCCATCTTTTTCATAAGCCCCCTTGAAGTACTGACAGGCTGCAATAAGGTTTCCCTGAAGCCTTCTCTTCTCTAGGCTGAACAATGCTGGCTGTCTCGAATCACCTCCCTGCCCTCCATGTGCCTTAGCATAGCTTCCAGGAGGATCTGTTCCATGATCTTCCCAGGCACAGAGGTGAGGCTGACTGGCCTGTAGTTCCCCGGGCCTTCCTTTTTCCCCTTCTTAAAAATGGGGGTGATGTTTCCCGTTATCCAGTCAGCGGGAACTTCCCCGGACTGCCCCGGCTTCTCAAATACGATGGATAGTGGCTTAGCAACTTCATCCGCCAGTTCCTTCAGGACCCGCAGATGGATCTCATCGGGTCCCATGGACTTGTGCACCTTCAGGTCCTTAGATGGTCTCGAACCTGATGTTCTCCCACAGTGGGCAGCTCTTCATTCTCCCAGTCCCTGCCTTTGCCTTCTGTGGCTTGGGCGGTGAGGCTCGAGCACTTGCCGGTGGAGACCGAGGCAAAAAAGTCATTGAGTACCTCCGCCTTCTCCGTATCCTGGGTAACCAGGTCTCCCGTTTCCTTCCGGAGAGGGCCCACATTTTCCCTCGTCTTCCTTCTGTCCCTGACATATCTATAGAACCTTTTCTTGTTGCCCTTGCCGTCCCCGGCCAGATTTAATTCTCTCAGGGCTTTAGCTTTCCTAACCTGGTCCCTGGCTGCTCGGACAATTTTGCCGTATTCCTCCCAGGCTCCCTGTCCTTGCTTCCACCCTCTGCAGGCTTCCTTTTTGTGTTTGAGTTTGTCCAGGAGCTCCTTGTTCATCCACGCAGGCCTCCTGGCGTTTTTGCCTGGCTTCCTCTTTGCTGGGATGCATCGCTCCTGAGCTTGAAGGAGGCGATCCTTGAATATCGCCCAGCTTTCTTGGGCCCCTCTTCCCTCCAGGGCTTTGTCCCATGGCACTCTACCAAGCAGATCCCTGAAGAGGCCAAAGTCTGCTCTGCTGAAGTCCCGGGTAGTGAGCTTGCTGTGCGCCCTCTTCGGTGCCCTGAGGCTCTTGAACTCCGCCATTTCATGGTCACTGCAGCCCAGGCTGCCCTCGAGCTTCACGTTCCCCACCAGCCCCTCCTTGTTGGTGAGAACAAGGTCCAGCAGAGCACCTCTCCTCATTGGCTCCTCTACCACTTGGAGAAGGAAGTTGTCATGGACGCGCTCCAGGAACTCCCGGATTGCTTATGTCCTGCCGTGTTGTCCCTGCAACAGATGTCGGGGTGGTTGAAGTCCCGCACGAGGACCAGGGCTTGTGAGCGTAAGGCAGCTCCTATCTGTCTGTAGAGGGCCTCATCCACTCGGTCTTCCTGGTCGGGTGGCCTGTAGCAGACCCCCACCGTAATGTCACCTGTCCCTTCCTCCCCTTTAATTCTGACCCACGAGCTCTCGGTCGGCTCCTCATCCATCCCCAGGCAGAGCTCCATGCACTCCAGCTGGTCATTGACATAGAGGGCGACACCCCCTCCTCATCTCCCCTGCCTGTCCTTCCTAAAGAGCCTGTATCCCTCCATGCCAACACTCCAGGCACAGGATCCATCCCAGCACGTCTCCGTGATGCCAGCAAGGTCGTAGCCCTGCCGGCGTGCACGCGTCTCTAACTGCCCTTGTTTATTCCCCGTGCTACGTTTGCACAGAGGCATTGAAGCCGGGCCCCTGATGACGCTGTCTCACTGGCTGCAGTTCCTTTGTGCTGCTCTTCAGGCGCTCCCCTGCTGAGCTGTGTCCCTTCTCCAGGCCCTGGGTGTCCCTTGCTGGCCCTGGCATCCAACTGGTAGGAGTGGGATGGATTGAGGTTCCCCTCCCCTGGCACCTCTAGTTTAAAGCCCTCTTCTGTCCGCTCCCGACTTATCGCCGTCTATTTCAATTATCTTTATTAACAAAAACGCAGAGTATCGCCATCGGATGTGGGTTGTTTGGGTTGGTTTTTTTTTTTTTAAATTTTCAGACAGGAGCAGATATCTGCGGCTTCTTCGAGGACTGGGAGTACGAGCTGTGTGCTCGATGGATGGAGCTGGGTGCCTTTTACCCGTACTCGAGGAATCACAACGGGAAGGGAGCCAAGGTGGGCGCCTTCCATGTTTGTTTCGACTGAGGTTTTTTATTTCCCACCTTTTCCCCATTTCCTACATTTTTTTTTATTCCCCATCTATGCCATTTTTACGTAAACGCACCACATCTGCAAGAAGAAAATCATTATTTTTCATGTGGTCCAATTCTACTTAAACATACCAACTCTACAAGACTAAAATAGTTATTTTTTTACACGCAGGCCATTTTCATTTAAACATACCACACTTTGGAGACGACCATAATTACTTTTATGGCTAAGCCCATTTAAAGGGGCAAAACGGACCTTGCCGGTGTCATCCCTAATTATTCTTCATTTCCCAGCAAATCAGAAAAGGGACCAGTGGAATGAGATTCCCGAGTGTCTGAAATTCCTGTACTTTGCCCGCTTCCATAGAATACTGTCTTTCTTTTCAGAATAAATGAAAAGAACTGTCTAAATGCAGGAGACTGTACTATAGGGAGCTGTAAAACGAGAGAACTGGAAAAATGGCAATAAGGGAAACAGCATGTTTCTCCTCGTGAGAGCTTTAGGTCGAGCGGAGCAGAGCTATTTGTCCTCCCTTAAAGAACAGAGAACTAAATAAAGGTACTCTAAATTAGAGGAGAGCAAGGAACTTGCAAGGCTCCACCCAGATCTCCTCAGCTATGCTTCGCTATGTCGATTTTGAGGCATGTTTGACAGTTACTGCCACTACATTACACGGTCTTAGGGGCAATAAGATGAAAGAAAAGATGCTGAAGGTGAGGTCCGTTGTAAATATGAGCAGATTCTGTTTTATTCCCCGTCTCTTCCAAACAAAACAATCCCATCTGAATAACAAAAGACTCTTCTCTCTTGTTTAGAGGCAAGATCCTGTTGCCTGGAATTCCACATTTGAAGACATTTCCAGGAAAGTGCTAAATATAAGATACACCCTCTTACCTTATTTGTACACGTTAATGCACGAAGCCAACGCTCACGGCAGCACCGTCGTCCGCCCTCTGCTCCACGAGTAAGTGGGGTCCTTCCTTCCCCGTTCATAATGAATTCCTACTGAAGTCCCTGGGGTTTCCGTCGGCCTCCTAGAAAGGTTTTTCCCTGTTACAGCAATTTTTCTCTTAAAACCGGCGAGGGATGGAGAATACGCACACTGAGCATCGGCTCGCTGTGACGCCTCAAGGGCTCCGTTCCCCACGGTGCCGACTTTTTTGTCTTATCTAGAAACATAATTCATATATCGATTTTGAAGCTCATTCTCATCATCCCTAGTGGTATTCAGCAAATACCTTCTGCCTGGTGCTGGATAAACGCAGAATCAGAGAGCACGTGCCGCAGAAACAGCTGGGCAAAACCTTTAAGCAGAGAAACAGAAAAGGGGGGAGAAAATAGGGGGTTTGACGCCCGTTTTGAGACGTTTGCAGGGCACGGTGACTTATTTTGGCCAAACAGATATGGCAGTTTTTAAAAAAAAAAAAAAAAAAGGGGGGGGGGGTTATAGCAGGTTGGTTTTTTTTTAAAAAAAAGACATGTTTTTAGAGACGTGAGCCTTCATTGGTACGTGGTCAGAAGGGGCGATACGTGCCAAAGGCTGATCAATGCCTTAATGTTAAAGGTGAAGCCTAATATCTAATAATGCTTGTCTTCCACTAAACCCCACTGACTTGTCAGCGTGTCATCCCGGCGTCTTTTTGAGTAATCTGAGACTTGATCCTGACAAAGCGCCTGTCAAAAAATAAGCAGCGCAAATCAGAAAGTAATTGGGCCACTACTTAATTTTGCTGTTGCTAATAGCAAGCAAAAGTGTTTTTTTTTTTTTAAGTTTTGTGATCTAAATAGCCTAAATAAAAATTCTAGTGCGTGCGTAGGTATAGGCCAGCAAACGTGAAGCAACAGCAGACGTGAAAATTAAGTAATAGGTGGCATTGCCCTGAAGATTTTCACTTTAGGATCTTAATACACTCTTGACAAGGACTAAGTGATACATTTGTAAAAAAAAGGGATTAATTTTTGACCCTTATTATCTATTATGAATAGATAGGTAATAATGTTACCTGTTACTAGTGGTAGCATGCTCGCGGCTGAGGAAATGGTAGTTTTACTGAGAAAAAAAGGCTTCAACAAGGAAACACTTTGGGAAAGGTTGACCCTGAGGGCTCGGCCGCTCTTTTGTTACTTTGCAGGTTTGTGAGAGACAAAACGACATGGGAAATACACAGGCAATTTCTGTGGGGACCGGCACTGCTCGTCAGCCCCGCGCTGGACCAGGTGAAATAGCAGGAATAGAAGTATCAGAAAAGTTGGGGGAAGAAATGAGAAAATACTAGAAACGGATGAAAATATTGGAAGAGATTTGAACTAAACTGTACTTTCTGGCTTTAATAGACCTAAACCAAAAGTGTGTCGTTCCAGGGTGCTGTAGCGGTGAAGGCTTACCTGCCGAATGCCCGCTGGTATGATTACCACACAGTGAGTAATTTTAAAAACTCTAGTATATTTATTTTTCCTACTATGGAAATGATTAGGAAAATTTCCATAGTATCCACCGTCACAGGTGTACGGCGTGCTGGGGTGGAGTGTGACTCCACCACCTCTGTTTTACCAACACGTGTCCAGTAGGAGTTTTTAGCGATGTAAAAAATTACATCTTGGCTAATTTGTTTGCTAATCACTTTGTGGTAATGTAATCCTGTTCAACATGACCAGTAAAAAGGTGGAATAACAGCTGTAACTGAAGCGCTTCCATGTTTGCTTTTTTTGAACCCCTTCAAGGATGCATAGAACTTCTTTTCTAGGAATGATGGTGTGGAGGAAGACAAAAGTTTTAAACAATTTTTACGGCCTCAGGCTTTAAAAGTCACTCCGTTTATCAAGTGTTGTGTAATGGGTTTATATATGCAGAATTTCAGATTGTAATCTTGAAAACACATAGTTCTGCACTAAAGAAGGATTGGCACTGACAACTTTCTTAGTATTTATGTATTCATAAACTTTCATTCTAAAAAAAAAGCTTAAAATGGAAAATTCAACAAAGAGACCAAGTTTTATTTGGGTGTTTTTTTTTTTTTTTTTTTTTAATCATGAATAGGGTGAGTACCTTGGCTTTAGGGGACAATTCAGAAATTTACCATCTCCTTTGGAAGATATCAACCTCCATATCCGAGGCGGCTACATCCTCCCTCAGCAAAGCCCTGCTAATACTACATTTTACAGGTATGACTACAATTTAATGGAACATTTTTTTGCTTTTTGGGGGCGATATTTAATTAGTGGCCTGGCAAATAAATCGCGTATTAGTGACACGGCGCCTGCATTTGCCTGGACTCCTTATTTTCAACCTGGGAAAAGCCCAATTTTCTGGTTTAATGTACACTGTGCTCGGAAGCATTTCCCATTTGGTATAAACATGAGCAGTCCTGAGAGAATCAGGAAGTATGGCAGCACGTCAACTTCATGGCAGGTTTTTCTCCTTTTTTGGTTTCCTCCTTTAACGGTAACGCTATGGATCGGGGAAGGCTGGTAACAGAGCTCAGTTAAGTTGTGTACAATGTCCGTATTACCTATGTTGAGAAAGATAAAATGCAATTACCCCAGACAAATATTCTTTTCTTCCATAGCCGAAGAAACCCGTTGGCGCTCACCGTTGCTTTGAATGACAGTCAGCTTGCAGCAGGTCAGCTTTACTGGGATGACGGGGTGCGCATTGGTAAGTACAAAGTTTCTTGTTTCCACGCTAAATTAACTAATTCAGAGTCTACAATGCATAAATGTCGCCTCTCTCTAGCTCAGCGCATCGCTGACACGAACAGTTAATGTTGTATTTCAGGATTAGTCCGTAATTGTGCAACACGGCGTAGGAAGCAGGAGCACAAACCAGAGAGAAAAAAAATTACAGTAAACCGGTTACACTTAACTAATTAAACTAAAATTACAGTAAAATGTAAAACAGTAACACCGCTAAAATGTAGAATGCTGGCGCAGTAGTAACCTAATATTGTTATTTAGAGAATATATATTTTGCATGAATTCAGCTGTGCCCTGGGCCTAGGACAAGGTATAGAATAAGGATTTGTTCTCAAACCTGTGGGGAACCTAACCACAGGTGAAGTGGGAAGCTTTAACTAATTTCCTCGATATTAATAAACTCAAATGGTCTTCAGATAAGACGTATCTAGCAGTCTCTTATCCTTTACGCCTGCAGTGTATTATCCTTGTAATAACGCTAAGCTGTCCCCTGAGATCATCGCAAGGAATGCACAAAATTGTGATTTATCTTTTTTTTAACATACCAACACATTGCAGGAAGTCCGCACGAGCTATACTACACGCAGCACAATTCTTCTATTTAACTTAAAAAAAGAAAAGGTGACCAGCAAATACATTTTACTTCATTCTTTCTTTTTAACAGATGCGTATGAAGAGCGTGTATATCTGCTGACCTCATTTACTGCTAATCGGGTATGTCACGGTACCTCGCTGGTTTTGAGTACCCGGGGTGATTATTGTTGTATGTTAACTAAGGTATTTTAATTTGGCATTTTTTTTTTAATGTTTTGATATCCCCACACGCTACTAACCCTTTGTGATGGACCAGCTCTTAGCCAGCGTTGTGAAAACCGTTGCAGGTCTCTCCGTGTTACTTTTTTTTTTTTTTTTTTTTTAATTAATACAGGCAACATCACACCCCAGATGGATAAACGAATTTTGCAATAAATGGGGGCAAGTAAATTTACTTCAGCAGGGCACCTCCCCGCACGTGTATTTATATTCAGTGGCTGGCCCAGCCTGAGACCTTCAAGACAGGCGTTGGTTCAGATTTGGTCCCTGCACGTCGGTTTTCAGTAAGTGAGGAGGAGGTTTTAACATTAACTTCAAAAATTAACGTTAAGCAAAAAATCCCAGACATACCCGTTCACAACTTCTCCTTCTATATATGAAGGAATTTAGGAGTGTTTTGTGTCCGGGCTGCGCTATAATGCCGTGAATATAGTTAAGTTGTATTGAGAACGAATTTAAGCTGGCTTCAGAGGGTATCTAGTTTAGCTTATCGCTGCGTTTCTTGTATATTCCTGCCGTTATAATTTCTCGTCATTCTGAAAAACGCCAGTTTTTTTCAAAAAGGATTTGTAGAAAACGAAAGCGCGTATCAACGCAGAAAGGCAATAAGGCCAATATTTTGCCAGTGGTGTGTTCCGCATCATTTTTGCTCATCGTTCCCATGTAAATGAATACATTTCAGGCAAGCAGCCCGTGCGTATTTTACAGCCTTGCAGTTAAGCGTAGATATCCACGTAGGACACAAATGTACTTGGACAGACTAGAAAGAAGTGACTGTACACAAAATCTACCCCATCTGGAATACAGTCACAGTTAGAGCCAGGAAAGTGCTTTCAAATGGTTTAGAAAGGTAGGGGCAGCGATCGCCAAAGATTTTGACTACGCATCCCCAGCAGTAAGAGTTTTTGAGCGCCTCCCCCCAACATACGCATCTTTATTTATAAATTATATACATATCTAGGTATAGAAAACAATTGTGCTACCTACTGTTATGTGCATCACAAAGCATACACAGAGACAGAAATTTAAAAAGGTGGGTAAAGGTGAAATAGATGCTACGATAAAAATATTTTAACTTTTATTTATTAATAGTAATAAACCATTTTCTTCCCACACCCCAGTGGATTTGTTTTGCGCTCCACTGCACTAGAGGATGGTATTTTCCGCTGCCATTATCAAATCTCCACGTTAGGAGCCCGAGGGAAAAGCAGAGAAAATCTAGTTGGGCAAAAATGGTTTAGTTTTCGTTAAGAGCTGTTAATTGTTTAAAGGTTGCAGCAGAACCTTTGAACAGAGGCTGGTGTGGAGTTATTGACTCCGTTTGTGACTCTTTTTTATCGTTGTTCTTAATTTTTATCATTATTCTTCAACACAGAAGCTCGACCGTGGAGCAGTTGCTGTGTAAGAAAGTCAGCGATTAGTGGTGCTTGTTATAATGATTGGCATTTCCAGCGTGTCAGCTTTAAACTTTTTGTTTTAAGCCGTTGAATAGCTGGAATTAAATTAGACGGTGATTATACGGACTATGGGTTTAAAAGAAATGCTTTTTATATGGTAATAAAAAAAAAAAAGGTGTGTTGTTTCATTAGTTTTCCAGGTGGCCAAAATGTTGTTGTTTTGTCCTCAGTGCTCCGATTTCTCATTTCTTTTGACTTTCTCAAGGAATTGGACGTAAACTGCTAAGGGAGAAAAGGGTTTTTCTGCTATTTGCAGTTGTAAGATTACATAGTAATCGCCCATTGTCCTGCTCTTACAGAAAGCTGGTAAGGAAAAGCGTAATTAGAGCGGTCTTAAATCGACCGATAATGAAGAACGCAATAAAATAACTGTATAATTACATTATATCTGTATAATTCTATCACAGCGGAGCTGCGTGGGAGCGGCGCTGGGATCTGACCCAGCAAGTGCCATCTCTGGGCAACTTAAAGGATATTCTCTGCCCGGAGACCTGGTGGAATTGGGCACAACCTAAAGAAGTTGTGAATCCGCTATCTGCCTAAACTCAAGTCGGCTGGTCCAAGAAATGCGCCCCGATTCACACTCCTATTTTGCTAGGTCTGGAACGACGAGTTTCGCAATCCATCGGAAGCATTTTTGCCGCTGTAAAAGGCGATTTAAAAAAGAAAAAAAAGGAGCAAAAGGAGCAAAACGCCTGCAGGACCGGAGCGATAACCAGGGGACGCACAGAGATCTTGCCACTGAATTCAGTAGTTTGGGAAACTTCAGGGGATTACAGGAAAACGAGGGAAAAAAGGTCTGAATTATGAAAACCATTGTTTTAATCCTTTCTTATGCTGCAGAATTCACATCAGGACAAATTTCTTTAATATTCAGCACCTCATTGGTAGCGGAGGAGTCTGCAAGAGATCTGCGAAGGCGGAGGAACGAGGAAGATCAAAGCCTCCAACGTTTGGAAAATGAAGAATGATAGAGAGATTCGTTTATTTATTTTTAAATTGAAGAGGAGGGAAAAATGGTAAGCCTCAAGTGGGCTGAAAAAAGCGTATTCGGACAAGAAACCGCCCAAGGATAAATCGCTAACTTTCTTTTTCCTCTTCCTTCAGAATATTTGAGAGAGAAAGGTTTTGCGCCGTGGTTAGGCTGAGCCGAATAACGTGAAGTTTACCTGAATTAAAATTTTGGGGGTGACCTCAACCGTCCGGGCGGTGTCAGTATCGCAGAATGGTGAAGCGATCCGATCCCCTCGCGCTGCGTCCCACGAGGGCCAAAACCGGGTAAGTCGACGGTTTACGGGCAAATCCTGTCGTTGCCGTTAGTTCCGTGCTCTTAACCGCTTGGGGGTTCACCTCTTGGCTGTAATATAACTTGTATCTACGATTCTTTGGTTCTGTGAAGGGTCTGTTTGTGGCAGCTGGGGTAAAATAAGGATTTTTGCCCAGCGTGGGACGGCCGAGCGTATCCCACCGGGGCTGATCGACAAGAGCACGCAGTTTCCATCTGCGCTCTCTGCCGGTTCGAGGAGAATGCGCAGGATTACGGGGCTGGGCCAGCGCGGCCGTACGTCGGCTGGACGGTGTGCACGGAGGAAGGAGCTGGCGGCAGCCCTGGTCACGGCGAGCGGCAGGTCACTGGCGTGTCACAGTGGGCGGCAGAGCCAGCGGCGGCCACGTCACCGTGGTGTTACACTGGTTCTGTGACACGGCCGCGCAGGGCTACAAAAGGGGCCGCCGGGACGGTGGGTCCTGCACCCTGGAGGAGCGTCCGTAGGACGAAGGCAGGGATGAGCTCCCACAGGGCTGTCGCTGCTGAGGAGCAACCCTTGAGCGTGAGGCGGATCAAGATGGACTTCTGGGACGGGATGGAGCACGCCTTCATGATGCCCAGCATCACCGCCAAAGGTACAGGCATCCACAGCCACCGCGGGAGTGCTTACAGGACCAACGGTTGTAGCGCTGTGTGGGTGAGACTCGGCACTGCAGCCATCTCAGGGGTGTTTCCATCTGGGGCCGGGGACATCAATGTCACTTTACATCTGGCAATGTGCCACAGCTCAGGGGGTGTTGGAGGGTTGAGAGCTGGCAGACGCAGAGCGCAACCTGGTTTTCCTTTGCCTTCTAGAGCGAACCGCCGTCTGGGACGCAGTGGCTGGCTACGTTCAAGAACAGCTCCTGCTGCACAAGGTGGGGCGACACCCGCATCCTCTTAGTCCACCCAGGGGAGTGGGGAGTCCCCACGGGCCTGGGGCATGGCCTGCAGTTACTTTTCCCTCCTCAGAAAGCAGGAAACTCACCCCAAAAGTCCCCGCTGGGGGACAAGCAGGGCTCGTGCAAGGGTGGTATCACCTCCGGCAGGTGGTATTGTACCGCGGGGCTGATCCCGGTCGCTGGAGACCCCTGGATGCCCTCGGGCTGCTTCTGCCCTGACTCCAGCACTGCTTTTTCGGGGCAGGGGAAAGGGAAGGAGAGGGCTCGGCAGCTCCTCCTTAAAGCTCTCCCCACTGCCCTGGCTCGCGTCTCTGAACAGCAGGAGCGGGCAGGGTCTGGTCCAAAGCACCGTCCCTGGACAGGGCCACTCCCAGCTCTTCCCTCCAGCCAGTCCCTCACTCTGCAGCCCTTGCCTTCTCTCCTGCTCCAGGGAGTCCGAATTCCAACCCTCGGCTCCTTCGACGCCGTCCCCCAGTGGATCCAGGCTGGGAACGAGGCGGTGATTATCCAGAGGCCCGTCTTTCGCCTGGCCAGGAACCTGGCGGTTGTCCACAACCTGATGGATGACAAGGACTACCTGCCCGGTAAGACGTCGGATTAAACCCTGGCTGGCTGCAGGGTCGTTTCATCCCTGCCCTGGGTCTGAGATGCTCTGAAAAAGCAACTCTCTCTCTGCAGAGCAGGCCCAAAAATGTTTTTTTTTTTTCCTGGGGGGGGCGATGCGATGACTGCAGTAAGCAGCCCTTGGGAAACGCCTGTGGAAAGGCCAGTGGGCGAGCGCCTCCATCCCCTTCCTGTGCCTTTCCAGGCGATAAGGAGCTGGAGCCTCTGAAATACGCCAAGGTGGCCACGGACGCCTCTGTGTCCCGGCGAAAAGTGGAGGGCTGCATCCTAGGCGTCACGTCCCTCCTCTCTCACTGCCTGGGGAAGGGGGCGAACGTTGCCCTCGTCCTGAGGAACGTTGGGGTGCTCCTCATCGAAGGCAGGAGAGTGGAAATGAAATTCTACTACGACTTCCTGGAGACCTTGTCCGGGAAGAAGAACCTGGCAAAAGCTGTTTTCAAGGTGAGCGTTTCAGTTTTGCTGTGGCGCGGGCACTCCCACGGCGGTGTCGTGGCGCTGCCCACGCGTGGCCCGGCTGGGATGCGGTCATCCCACTTGAGCGAGGCGAGACCTACGGTCCTAACAACTCCCCCTGCCTCGGGCTCCTCCGATTCGGAGCGCCTCGGCCGTGCGGAGGGCATCCTGCCATCTTTGTGGTCCTCCCTTGCAGGTCCCCTGGCTGCTGGACATGCTGGTGTCCCGGGTGGCACCCGTGGCCTCGCTGAGTGTTTCCGGCCGCGTCATCCTCTTTCCCGAGTGAGTATGTTGGCGGCTGCAGCCGCTGGTTGGTGCAGACGCTCAAGGTAGCATTTGCTCCTTGTGACCACGGATGTCCTCCCATGGGGACAATCAGGCAGCGGCTCTTGTTGGCGTCCCCAGGTCGTAGTCGGTCCCACGAGGCAGATCTGATGGGAAAGACAGAGGAATTTAGGCAACATTTTCTTCCCGTGGCGGCCAGGGCTTCTTTGCCAGGGGACTCCATTTCCCAGGGCTGTCCTTGCGGGTGGGGCACGGTAGACGTTGGAAAAACACGGTAGACTTGGGGAAAAGAACGGCCTTTACGGCCCTTCCAAAGTCTGCCCGTCAGCAGGTGATTGCGGCGAGCGAGTGCTGGTGGTGCTCTGGGTCACGTCGGCGTCTTCTCCTTGTTGCCAGGTTTGAAACGGAGCTTGTGGCCGAGCCGCTGCCCAGGCCTCTTCTCAAGACCTCGAGGCGAGTCCCCGGCGGGGACAAGCAGATGAGAAGGGAGGGTTTGCCACATCTCGGGCAAGGCACGAAAGGTAAAGCAGCTCCCGGCTCCTTTCCACGGCACGGGCAACCAAGTTCTGTCGTCGGGTGGGGAAAAGCACCGGCGTTGCGGGTCAAAAGGCTCCGACTTGGGCCAAAGCTTCATGCCAGCTCGGCCCAGCCTTTTCTCCCGACGACTCGTCGGCTTCACCGAAACGGAGCCCTGGGGTGGGACGTGCCCAAGGGTACGGTGGGAGGATGGTGATCCAAGGCCCTCTCCTCCCCCCTCAGAAGTGACCCCACCAAAAGTGTCCCTGTCACCTCCCCGGCATCACCCAGCCCCCTCAGTCCCAACCCGGGCGCTGATGAGGCGATTGCAAAAGCACGTTGGAAGTGGGGAACCGGGGCAAGCGCCGGTGCTGGGGAGGGTGCCGGGCCTCTGGAGACAGCGGATGGGAGGGGGAGCAGAACGGCCCTCTCGGATGCTTTGGAAAGAGGCCTGAGCAGCGCTGCCTGTCACCGGGGCCGGCAGCGTCCCGGCGACGCTCTTCTGACGAGGTCTCTCCTTCCTGTTTCCAGTGGGATTCCCTGGTTTTCCCTTTCCAGCTAGTCCAAGCTCGAGAAATGATGAGATACCACCGTTCTGGGAAATCAGGGGGAAGAGGAGGAGGAGAAGCTCTCGGGTCAGGTGAGGCTCAGGGCTGGCGTCTGCACGGGCTCCTTTTGCCCAGAGAGGCGGTCACTGCCCCATCCCGGGAAACGTTCAAGGTCAGGTTGGAGGGGGCCTCTGAGCGACCTGATCTAGTCGAAGACGGCCCTGCTCCTCGCAGGGAGGCTTGGACTAGACGACCTTCAGAAGCCCCTTCCAACCCAAAGCCTTCTGTGATTCTGTGATTTCCTGACCCGGCAAGAGCCCGTTGCCCAGCCCCAAACACTCGCCGCCTGTTGCCGCCCAACAGTGGTGACGGCAGCGCCCGGAGGGGCGGGATGGGGCTGCCGGGAGCCCCCCGTTTCACAGGGCTGCTTCCTCTCGGGCCCTTCAGGAGAGCCCCAGCGTGGCCTCCTGAGCTGTGCACGGGGACAGCCGTGCGGCAGCCGAGGGTCCTGGCTCAGGGGGTTTCCTCAGCCGAGCCGCCGGCGGCTGCACAAAGAGGCGCGTGGCTCGCGAGGGCGGGATGTGGCGACAAACCCATCGACCTCCTCAGGTTAGACCTCTCCCATTGTGTCCTTCCAGGCAGCGGCAGGTCATCCCAGGCGGTTCCTCTGGAAAAAAGCAGCCTGCAACCGGCCAACCCAAGGGCAAACCCGCGCCCACCGCCCGAGCACCAAGGCAGAGCCGAGCGCAGGCAGCAGAACTTCAGAGCTACGGAGGAGGAGGAGGAGGAGGAGGACTAGTGGAGAAAATCCTCGCTGAAATCGCCACGATGCAGACGGCGAAAGCCAAGCCCTCCCACGCTCGGGAAGCGGCGACCTTCGTAACACCCGTAATCGCCGTCTTATCGGTAACGAGCTCTGAGGCCAGCCTGCGCGAGGAGCCCGCCTACGAGGTTCTCGGGCAGCCGCTGCTGAGACCAAGATGGAGAAAACTGTGAACTTCAGTCCTGAGAGCTTCTGGCCGGTGCTGGAATAATCTCAGAAGTCTGCATTCTGGACGCGGAGCGCTGAGGCCCGCGCGCTCGAGGCACCCCTCGACGAACACCTCTGTTTTGGTGCAAGCGGCTCGAGGCGATGCCTTGCGCTGAAGACGAGCTCAGCGCTCCCTCGGCTGGAGAGGCCCCACCTGGAGGGATCGGGGAAAAAGAGATGAATAAAAACACAGAGAAGTTGCAAAAGGGCATTGACTTTTTTTGAATTGTTCGCAACCGGAACGGGGGAGAAGGGTTTTTTACGGTTGGCTCTGAGATCAGCCAAGCGGGGCCATCTGAGGGACCTTCCCTCGGGACCTCTTCCATCCAAAGGACCTTTTCCATGGCCGCTATGGAAAGGAAGGTGGTTTTGCGGGCAAGAGAGGGCAGCCAGGCACTTGGAGCAATGTTGTGAAGAACTGAAGATCCCTGGAGGGGAAAGGAGAGGATGCAAGTGCAGCTGGGGAGGCATGGAGGGCACGTACGTGCAGGGGCAGCGGAGGCCACCTAAGCTTACGCCCAGGGCCATAAGGGACCGGGGAAGGAAAGAGAGCAAGGCTGAGCCCAGCTCCGCTGGCCTGGACTTTCTATTTCCACCTGGGGTAGAGCCAGGGCTCTCTACTATCCTATTTATCTCCCAGATGACCCAATTTATATCCACTTTCTACCTCTACTTATGAAATCCTCCAGGTAGGTGCCCTGTTTGGCCATCCCGTGGGCCACCCACGCTGACAGAAGGTCCACCTCCAGTCCCAGCACGGTGGCACTCGCGTCCCCTGCTGTTTCCTGGCATTTTCCTCCTTGCCCAAATCCATCCTATGCAACCCAGGAACCAAACCGTCCTTACGGGAAGCTTCTGCTTAGGACCCCCTCCAGCATCGGGGGGGAAGGGGCCACCCTGATGCCGCCCTAAAGATGCAGTCCCTGACCTTGAGCAAAGGTTGTTCCTGAGGACACTGGCGCGAGCGAGTGATGAGGGTCTGCAAAGCTGAATTTCACTTTGCAGGGGCAGATCTTTCTGCACCGGTTTGCAAGCGATCCGAGGGTGCCGGGCTGGGAATTGGAAGACCTTGCTGAAGGGCCAAAATGGAGAGACCTACCCAGAACCAGGAGCTCAGTGTGGGGGTGAGATGTGTCTCTAGGGTGTGTGTATATATATATATATATATATATACACACACCCTACATGTAGGGTTCAAATCCTTACTACAGGACACAAAACCTAATTTCCCGGTCCAAAGCCTCATTTTTAGGCTACAAAGCCACAACTGGCTGTGCAAAGCCTCATTTATACAATCCCAACTCTTATTTTCAAAGTCCAAGTCCTCGGTTTTAGATCCAGACTCTCATATTAAGTTACCAAAGTCTCATTTATGTGGTCCAAAGCCCCATCTTGAAGGCCCAAACCCTCATTTTGAGAGGCCAAATACTGATTTGTAGGGTCTAAACCCTCTTTCTGGGGAACAAAGGCTCGGGTTTAGGGTCCAAAGCTTCAGTTGGAGGCTCCAGCGCCTCATTTGTAAGACCCAGGTCTTTGTTTTTAGAGTCCAAAATCTCATTTGATTGTCCAAATCCTTGTTTTTTGTTTCTGACGCCAAATTCTGAGGGTCCAAAGTCTCATTTTTAGGGCCCAAGGCCTCCTTTTTAGGGTTCTGCGCCTCTTTTCTTTTAGAGTCCAATTCTCAATTTTTAGGGCCCAAAGCCTCATATTTCATTTGAAGCCACAATTTTCACTTTTAGCGCCCAAAGCCTCATTTTCAGGATCCCTCCCCTCATTTTAAGGGTCTCAGTGTCACTGGTGGCATCATCCAGGGCTGCCCTTTATCCTTCTCGGACAGCTCTAAGCTTCCACAAAGCACAGCCCTTCTTTCCAGGGCCGGGCTGCCCTTTCGTTCGTTTTACTTCAGCACAAACACTACCAGAGCCTGCGGCCACGCTCCAGTACCTCATCGCACCTCAGCCCCTGCTGTGAACTAACATGGACAGTCACACCGTTGACGCGCTCTCCTGCCGTAAAGACCAGCTGATAGGATAGTTTGGGAAGGGAATTTCCCTCACGCTTCCTGGAGCAAACTCGCAGCGCTGTGCGTGAGAATCATAGAATCATTAAGGTTGGAAAAGACCTCTAAGATCATCGAGTCGAACCGTCAACCCACCACCACCGTGCCCGCTAAACCATGTCCCTCAGCGCCGCATCTACACGTCTTTTAAATACCTCCAGGGATGGGGACTCAACCACTTCCCTGGGCAGCCTGTTCTAGTGCTTGACAACGCTTTCAGTGAAGGAATTTTTCCCCATGTCCAATCTAAACCTCCCCTGGCGCAGCTCGAGGCCGTTTCCTCTCATCCTGTCGCTTGTTACCTGGGAGAAGAGACCGACCCCCCCCTCGCTACAACCTCCTTGCAGGTGGTTGTAGAGAGCGACGAGGTCTCCCCTCAGCCTCCTTCTCTCCAGGCTAAAGAAGCCCAGTTCCCTCAGCCGCTCCTCAGCAGGCTTGTTCCCCAGACCCTTCCCCAGCTCCGTTGCCCTTCTCTGGACACGCTCCAGCACCTCGACGTCCTTCTTGTAGCGAGGGGCCCAAAACTGAAGACAGCCTCGGAGGGCGGGCCCTCAGCGCCTGACAGCGCAGGCTGCGGCAGGGGCTGGGCCGGGCCGCCGCCATGACAACCGCCCCCTCCCCCTGGAACGCTCCCCCACTTCAGCCCAGAGCCTTCCCCGGCCGGCACGGCGACAGCCAATCGGCTGCCGCCGCGGGAAGCGCCGCCAATCGGAGCCGGGCGTGCCCTGCCCAATCCCAGCGCCGCTCTCGGGAGGCCGGCAGAGAGGCGGGAAAGCCCTGAGGGGAGGGACCCGCCCCCGGCTGCGGCCCGTCCGGCCCGGGCCCGTGCGGCCCCCGCGGCTTCTGCCGGGCCCCTCCGCGTCCCCGGGGCAGCCGGGGGGAGGAAGGCCCTGGCGCTTCCCGGCCGGTGTCACCCCAAGGAGCGCGGGACCTCCCGCCACGCGGAGCAGCGAGGGAGGCGCCCGGTGCCCTCACGATGTCTGCGGCGGGGGGAGGTGAGGAAGCAAAGCGCGTCCGGGCTCGGCGCCCTCGGCTCAGCCTCAGGCCGCGACGGGAGCCGAGGGGCTCTTCCGCTGCTGGGAGCCGCCCGAGGCAGCTGCCAGGTACCTGCCTGAGCTAGTTCGCCCGTTTGGGGCGGGAGGTGTCTGCTCTGGGACCCGCCTGGGACTCCCCCCAGGTACGGGGCGGCTTTGGCGGCCCTCATCTGAAAGGCGCACGTGTCCGGGGTGGCAGCCCGGGAGCCCTGCCCTGTCGAGACCCCAGGTAGCGTGCCTCCTCCAGGAGGAAGCTCCAACTGCATGCAGCCACCTGGGACTCCGGCTGGGCGGAAAGCGAAGGTGGTTTGCATCTGGTGGAAGGACCCCCCCAGGCCAGGCGGCTGTCTGGGACCGCTGCGAGGTAGCAGCAGCGCAGGTCGGTTTGCCTCATCCGGGAAGGAGCTGACATCCCGCCTGTGCACCGGGAGGGAGCTCGTCCGTGGTGGTTCCTCCGGTGGTTTTGTGTCCTCGTGGGCGAAGCGCTCAGCCTCCGCGGCCGCAAAGTATTTCTAGTGGTGCCCGGCCTGGTTTCTCTGCGCAGAGACCTACCCCCGGTGCAGAGTCGCTGCCCAGTTGTCGTTGCCTCCACTGGCAGGCTGTGATTGTGGGAGCTCTGATGGCAGGTCGCTGACTGGGGGGCTGCAGGGCCCGCTGCCCAAGTTGGTTTTCGGTGGCGTATAGTTAGCTCCGTTTCAGAGGGACTCTGCGCAAAGGGGGACCCAAGTAGATTTGCGTCTGCGTGCGAGTCGCCTCGCTCCTGGGAAGCAGCTGAGGATTTCTCCCTGGTAGATCCCCAGTGCGGCTGTCCCCCCGGAGTGAAAATCTCATCCCAGGTGACAGCCCACTTGACTTGCCAGGCAGTTGCTGGAGCTATTTTAAAATTTACACAGAAACTGTGTTCCCAGGTAGCAGCCTGGGACTCCTAGAAGGTACCTACCTGAAAAGTTTCTCTCCTGTTGCAAGAAGGACCATGGTTAGTAGTGGCTCAGGCTTCCTGCCAGGCTTCCTGGCCTGTCTTTTTGGCCACCTCAGGAGGGAGTAGAACTCTTGGGTTCTAGATTCCTCCAAGGTAGCTACCGGTGGAGTTTTGTGTATGCTGCAGTCAGGCCCATAGAATCACCGAATGGTTTGGGTTGGAAGGGACCTCTAAAGGTCGTCTAGTCCAACCCCCCTGCCGCGGGCAGGGACATCTTCAACTAGATCAGGTCGCTCAGAGCCCCGCCCAACCTGACCTGGAATGTTTCCAGGGATGGGGCATCCACCACCTCTCTGGGCAACCTGTGCCGGTGTTTCACGACCCGGAGGGTGGTGGAATGTCTTCCTTCTCTCTAGTCTGTATCTCCCCCCCTTTAGTTTCAAGCCGTTCCCCCTTGTCCTGTCGCAACAGGCCCTGCTGAAAAGTTTGCCGCCATCTTTTTCATAAGCCCCCTTGAAGTACTGACAGGCTGCAATAAGGTTTCCCTGAAGCCTTCTCTTCTCTAGGCTGAACAATGCTGGCTGTCTCGAATCACCTCCCTGCCCTCCATGTGCCTTAGCATAGCTTCCAGGAGGATCTGTTCCATGATCTTCCCAGGCACAGAGGTGAGGCTGACTGGCCTGTAGTTCCCCGGGCCTTCCTTTTTCCCCTTCTTAAAAATGGGGGTGATGTTTCCCGTTATCCAGTCAGCGGGAACTTCCCCGGACTGCCCCGACTTCTCAAATACGATGCATAGTGGCTTAGCAACTTCATCCGCCAGTTCCTTCAGGACCCGCAGATGGATCTCATCGGGTCCCATGGACTTGTGCACCTTCAGGTCCTTAGATGGTCTCGAACCTGATGTTCTCCCACAGTGGGCAGCTCTTCATTCTCCCAGTCCCTGCCTTTGCCTTCTGTGGCTTGGGCGGTGAGGCTCGAGCACTTGCCGGTGGAGACCGAGGCAAAAAAGTCATTGAGTACCTCCGCCTTCTCCGTATCCTGGGTAACCAGGTCTCCCGTTTCCTTCCGGAGAGGGCCCACATTTTCCCTCGTCTTCCTTCTGTCCCTGACATATCTATAGAACCTTTTCTTGTTGCCCTTGCCGTCCCCGGCCAGATTTAATTCTCTCAGGGCTTTAGCTTTCCTAACCTGGTCCCTGGCTGCTCGGACAATTTCTCTCTATTCCTCCCAGGCTCCCTGTCCTTGCTTCCACCCTCTGCAGGCTTCCTTTTTGTGTTTGAGTTTGTCCAGGAGCTCCTTGTTCATCCACGCAGGCCTCCTGGCGTTTTTGCCTGGCTTCCTCTTTGCTGGGATGCATCGCTCCTGAGCTTGAAGGAGGCGATCCTTGAATATCGCCCAGCTTTCTTGGGCCCCTCTTCCCTCCAGGGCTTTGTCCCATGGCACTCTACCAAGCAGATCCCTGAAGAGGCCAAAGTCTGCTCTGCTGAAGTCCCGGGTAGTGAGCTTGCTGTGCGCCCTCTTCGGTGCCCTGAGGCTCTTGAACTCCGCCATTTCATGGTCACTGCAGCCCAGGCTGCCCTTGAGCTTCACGTTCCCCACCAGCCCCTCCTTGTTGGTGAGAACAAGGTCCAGCAGAGCACCTCTCCTCCTTGGCTCCTCTACCACTTGGAGAAGGAAGTTGTCATGGACGCGCTCCAGGAACTCCCGGATTGCTTATGCCCTGCCGTGTTGTCCCTGCAACAGATGTCGGGGTGGTTGAAGTCCCGCACGAGGACCAGGGCTTGTGAGCGTAAGGCAGCTCCTATCTGTCTGTAGAGGGCCTCATCCACTCGGTCTTCCTGGTCGGGTGGCCTGTAGCAGACCCCCACCGTAATGTCACCTGTCCCTTCCTTCCCTTTAATTCTGACCCACGAGCTCTCGGTCGGCTCCTCATCCATCCCCAGGCAGAGCTCCATGCACTCCAGCTGGTCATTGACATAGAGGGCGACACCCCCTCCTCATCTCCCCTGCCTGTCCTTCCTAAAGAGCCTGTATCCCTCCATGCCAACACTCCAGGCACAGGATCCATCCCAGCACGTCTCCGTGATGCCAGCAAGGTTGTAGCCCTGCCGGCGTGCACGCGTCTCTAACTGCCCTTGTTTATTCCCCGTGCTACGTTTGCACAGAGGCATTGAAGCCGGGCCCCTGATGACGCTGTCTCACTGGCTGCAGTTCCTTTGTGCTGCTCTTCAGGCGCTCCCCTGCTGAGCTGTGTCCCTTCTCCAGGCCCTGGGCGTCCCTTGCTGGCCCTGGCATCCAACTGGTAGGAGTGGGATGGATTGAGGTTCCCCTCCCCTGGCACCTCTAGTTTAAAGCCCTCTTCTGTCCGCTCCCGACTTATCGCCGTCTATTTCAATTATCTTTATTAACAAAAACGCAGAGTATCGCCATCGGATGTGGGTTGTTTGGGTTGGTTTTTTTTTTTTTAAATTTTCAGACAGGAGCAGATATCTGCGGCTTCTTCGAGGACTGGGAGTACGAGCTGTGTGCTCGATGGATGGAGCTGGGTGCCTTTTACCCGTACTCGAGGAATCACAACGGGAAGGGAGCCAAGGTGGGCGCCTTCCATGTTTGTTTCGACTGAGGTTTTTTATTTCCCACCTTTTCCCCATTTCCTACATTTTTTTTATTCCCCATCTATGCCATTTTTACGTAAACGCACCACATCTGCAAGAAGAAAATCATTATTTTTCATGTGGTCCAATTCTACTTAAACATACCAACTCTACAAGACTAAAATAGTTATTTTTTTACACGCAGGCCATTTTCATTTAAACATACCACACTTTGGAGACGACCATAATTACTTTTATGGCTAAGCCCATTTAAAGGGGCAAAACGGACCTTGCCGGTGTCATCCCTAATTATTCTTCATTTCCCAGCAAATCAGAAAAGGGACCAGTGGAATGAGATTCCCGAGTGTCTGAAATTCCTGTACTTTGCCCGCTTCCATAGAATACTGTCTTTCTTTTCAGAATAAATGAAAAGAACTGTCTAAATGCAGGAGACTGTACTATAGGGAGCTGTAAAACGAGAGAACTGGAAAAATGGCAATAAGGGAAACAGCATGTTTCTCCTCGTGAGAGCTTTAGGTCGAGCGGAGCAGAGCTATTTGTCCTCCCTTAAAGAACAGAGAACTAAATAAAGGTACTCTAAATTAGAGGAGAGCAAGGAACTTGCAAGGCTCCACCCAGATCTCCTCAGCTATGCTTCGCTATGTCGATTTTGAGGCATGTTTGACAGTTACTGCCACTACATTACACGGTCTTAGGGGCAATAAGATGAAAGAAAAGATGCTGAAGGTGAGGTCCGTTGTAAATATGAGCAGATTCTGTTTTATTCCCCGTCTCTTCCAAACAAAACAATCCCATCTGAATAACAAAAGACTCTTCTCTCTTGTTTAGAGGCAAGATCCTGTTGCCTGGAATTCCACATTTGAAGACATTTCCAGGAAAGTGCTAAATATAAGATACACCCTCTTACCTTATTTGTACACGTTAATGCACGAAGCCAACGCTCACGGCAGCACCGTCGTCCGCCCTCTGCTCCACGAGTAAGTGGGGTCCTTCCTTCCCCGTTCATAATGAATTCCTACTGAAGTCCCTGGGGTTTCCGTCGGCCTCCTAGAAAGGTTTTTCCCTGTTACAGCAATTTTTCTCTTAAAACCGGCGAGGGATGGAGAATACGCACACTGAGCATCGGCTCGCTGTGATGCCTCAAGGGCTCCGTTCCCCACGGTGCCGACTTTTTTGTCTTATCTAGAAACATAATTCATATATCGATTTTGAAGCTCATTCTCATCATCCCTAGTGGTATTCAGCAAATACCTTCTGCCTGGTGCTGGATATACGCAGAATCAGAGAGCACGTGCCGCAGAAACAGCTGGGCAAAACCTTTAAGCAGAGAAACAGAAAAGGGGGGAGAAAATAGGGGGTTTGACGCCCGTTTTGAGACGTTTGTAGGGCACGGTGACTTATTTTGGCCAAACAGATATGGCAGTTTTTAAAAAAAAAAAAAAAAAAAAAAAAAAAGAGGGGGGGTTTATAGCAGGTTGGTTTTTTTGTTTTTAAAAAAAGACATGTTTTTAGAGACGTGAGCCTTCATTGGTACCTGGTCAGAAGGGGCGATACGTGCCAAAGGCTGATCAATGCCTTAATGTTAAAGGTGAAGCCTAATATCTAAAAATGCTTGTCTTCCACTAAACCCCACTGACTTGTCAGCGTGTCATCCCGGCGTCTTTTTGAGTAATCTGAGACTTGATCCTGACAAAGCGCCTGTCAAAAAATAAGCAGCGCAAATCAGAAAGTAATTGGGCCACTACTTAATTTTGCTGTTGCTAATAGCAAGCAAAAGTGTTTTTTTTTTTTTAAGTTTTGTGATCTAAATAGCCTAAATAAAAATTCTAGTGCGTGCGTAGGTATAGGCCAGCAAACGTGAAGCAACAGCAGACGTGAAAATTAAGTAATAGGTGGCATTGCCCTGAAGATTTTCACTTTAGGATCTTAATACACTCTTGACAAGGACTAAGTGATACATTTGTAAAAAAAAGGGATTAATTTTTGACCCTTATTATCTATTATGAATAGATAGGTAATAATGTTGCCTGTTACTAGTGGTAGCATGCTCGCGGCTGAGGAAATGGTAGTTTTACTGAGAAAAAAAGGCTTCAACAAGGAAACACTTTGGGAAAGGTTGACCCCGAGGGCTCGGCCGCTCTTTTGTTACTTTGCAGGTTTGTGAGAGACAAAACGACATGGGAAATACACAGGCAATTTCTGTGGGGACCGGCACTGCTCGTCAGCCCCGCGCTGGACCAGGTGAAATAGCAGGAATAGAAGTATCAGAAAAGTTGGGGGAAGAAATGAGAAAATACTAGAAACGGATGAAAATATTGGAAGAGATTTGAACTAAACTGTACTTTCTGGCTTTAATAGACCTAAACCAAAAGTGTGTCGTTCCAGGGTGCTGTAGCGGTGAAGGCTTACCTGCCGAATGCCCGCTGGTATGATTACCACACAGTGAGTAATTTTAAAAACTCTAGTATATTTATTTTTCCTACTATGGAAATGATCAGGAAAATTTCCATAGTATCCACCGTCACAGGTGTACGGCGTGCTGGGGTGGAGTGTGACTCCACCACCTCTGTTTTACCAACACGTGTCCAGTAGGAGTTTTTAGCGATGTAAAAAATTACATCTTGGCTAATTTGTTTGCTAATCACTTTGTGGTAATGTAATCCTGTTCAACATGACCAGTAAAAAGGTGGAATAACAGCTGTAACTGAAGCGCTTCCATGTTTGCTTTTTTTGAACCCCTTCAAGGATGCATAGAACTTCTTTTCTAGGAATGATGGTGTGGAGGAAGACAAAAGTTTTAAACAATTTTTACGGCCTCAGGCTTTAAAAGTCACTCCGTTTATCAAGTGTTGTGTAATGGGTTTATATATGCAGAATTTCAGATTGGAATCTTGAAAACACGTAGTTCTGCACTAAAGAAGGATTGGCACTGACAACTTTCTTAGTATTTATGTATTTATAAACTTTCATTCTAAAAAAAAGCTTAAAATGGAAAATTCAACAGAGACCAAGTTTTATTTGGTGGTGTTTTTTTTTTAATCATGAATAGGGTGAGTACCTTGGCTTTAGGGGACAATTCAGAAATTTACCATCTCCTTTGGAACATATCAACCTCCATATCCGAGGCGGCTACATCCTCCCTCAGCAAAGCCCTGCTAATACTACATTTTACAGGTATGACTACAATTTAATGTAACATTTTTTTGCTTTTTAGGGGCGATATTTAATTAGTGGCCTGGCAAATAAATCGCGTATTAGTGACACGGCGCCTGCATTTGCCTGGACTCCTTATTTTCAACCTGGGAAAAGCCCAATTTTCTGGTTTAATGTACACTGTGCTCGGAAGCATTTCCCATTTGGTATAAACATGAGCAGTCCTGAGAGAATCAGGAAGTATGGCAGCACGTCAACTTCATGGCAGGTTTTTCTCCTTTTTTGGTTTCCTCCTTTAACGGTAACGCTATGGATCGGGGAAGGCTGGTAACAGAGCTCAGTTAAGTTGTGTACAATGTCCGTAATGGAAGTGATATTGTATTACCTATGTTGAGAAAGATAAAATGCAATTACCCCAGACAAATATTCTTTTCTTCCATAGCCGAAGAAACCCATTGGCGCTCACCGTTGCTTTGAATGACAGTCAGCTTGCAGCAGGTCAGCTTTACTGGGATGACGGGGTGCGCATTGGTAAGTACAAAGTTTCTTGTTTCCACGCTAAATTAACTAATTCAGAGTCTACAATGCATAAACGTCGCCTCTCTCTAGCTCAGCGCATCGCTGACACGAACAGTTAATGTTGTATTTCAGGATTAGTCCGTAGTTGTGCAACACGGCGTAGGAAGCAGGAGCACAAACCAGAGAGAAAAAAAATTACAGTAAACCGGTTACACTTAACTAATTAAACTAAAATTACAGTAAAATGTAAAACAGTAACACCGCTAAAATGTAGAATGCTGGCACAGTAGTAACCTAATGTTGTTATTTAGAGAATATATATTTTGCATGAATTCAGCTGTGCCCTGGGCCTAGGACAAGGTATAGAATAAGGATTTGTTCTCAAACCTGTGGGGAACCTAACCACAGGTGAAGTGGGAAGCTTTAACTAATTTCCTCGATATTAATAAATTCAAATGGTCTTCAGATAAGACGTATCTAGCAGTCTCTTATCCTTTACGCCTGCAGTGTATTATCCTTGTAATAACGCTAAGCTGTCCCCTGAGTTCATCGCAAGGAATGCACAAAATTGTGATTTATCTTTTTTTTAACATACCAACACATTGCAGGAAGTCCGCACGAGCTATACTACACGCAGCACAATTCTTCTATTTAACTTAAAAAAAGAAAAGGTGACCAGCAAATACATTTTACTTCATTCTTTCTTTTTAACAGATGCGTATGAAGAGCGTGTATATCTGCTGACCTCATTTACTGCTAATCGGGTATGTCACGGTACCTCGCTGGTTTTGAGTACCCGGGGTGATTATTGTTGTATGTTAACTAAGGTATTTTAATTTGGCATTTTTTTTAATGTTTCGATATCCCCACATGCTACTAACCCTTTGTGATGGACCAGCTCTTAGCCAGCGTTGTGAAAACCGTTGCAGGTCTCTCCCTGTTAATTTAAAAAAAAAAAAAGTAATACAGGCAACATCACACCCCAGATGGAAAAACGAATTTTGCAATAAATGGGGGCAAGTAAATATATATATGAAGGAATTTAGGAGTGTTTTGTGTCCGGGCTGCGCTATAATGCCGTGAATATAGTTAAGTTGTATTGAGAACGAATTTAAGCTGGCTTCAGAGGGTATCTAGTTTAGCTTATCGCTGCGTTTCTTGTATATTCCTGCCGTTATAATTTCTCGTCATTCTGAAAAACGCCAGTTTTTTTCAAAAAGGATTTGTAGAAAACGAAAGCGTGTATCAACGCAGAAAGGCAATAAGGCCAATATTTTGCCAGCGGTGTGTTCCGCATGATTTTTGCTCATCGTTCCCATGTAAATGAATACATTTCAGGCAAGCAGCCCGTGCGTATTTTACAGCCTTGCAGTTAAGCGTAGATATCCACGTAGGACACAAATGTACTTGGACAGACTAGAAAGAAGTGACTGTACACAAAATCTACCCCATCTGGAATACAGTCACAGTTAGAGCCAGGAAAGTGCTTTCAAATGGTTTAGAAAGGTAGGGGCAGCGATCGCCAAAGATTTTGACTACGCTTCCCCAGCAGTAAGAGTTTTTGAGTGCCTCCCCCCAACATACGCATCTTTATTTATAAATTATATACATATCTAGGTATAGAAAACAATTGTGCTACCTACTGTTATGTGCATCACAAAGCATACACAGAGACAGAAATTTAAAAAGGTGGGTAAAGGTGAAATAGATGCTACGATAAAAATATTTTAACTTTTATTTATTAATAGTACAAAACCATTTTCTTCCCACACCCCAGTGGATTTGTTTTGCGCTCCACTGCACTAGAGGATGGTATTTTCCGCTGCCATTATCAAATCTCCACGTTAGGAGCCCGAGGGAAAAGCAGAGAAAATCTAGTTGGGCAAAAATGGTTTAGTTTTCGTTAAGAGCTGTTAATTGTTTAAAGGTTGCAGCAGAACCTTTGAACAGAGGCTGGTGTGGAGTTACTGACTCCGTTTGTGACTCTTTTTTATCGTTGTTCTTAATTTTTATCATTATTCTTCAACACAGAATCTCGACCGTGGAGCAGTTGCTGTGTAAGAAAGTCAGCGATTAGTGGTGCTTGTTATAATGATTGGCATTTCCAGCGTGTCAGCTTTAAACTTTTTGTTTTAAGCCGTTGAATAGCTGGAATTAAATTAGACGGTGATTATACGGACTATGGGTTTAAAAGAAATGCTTTTTATATGGTAATAAAAAAAAAAAAGGTGTGTTGTTTCATTAGTTTTCCAGGTGGCCAAAATGTTGTTGTTTTATCCTCAGTGCTCCGATTTCTCATTTCTTTTGACTTTCTCAAGGAATTGGACGTAAACTGCTAAGGGAGAAAAGGGTTTTTCTGCTATTTGCAGTTGTAAGATTACATAGTAATCGCCCATTGTCCTGCTCTTACAGAAAGCTGGTAAGGAAAAGCGTAATTAAAGCGGTTATTTCTGTTTTTTTTTTTTTTAAATTGAAGAAGAGTGGAAAATTGTAAGCCTCAGGTGGGCTGATAAAAGCATATCCTGAAAAGTAACTGCCCAAGGATAAATCACTAACTTGCTTTTTCCTCTTCCTTCAGAATATTTTAGAGATAAAGGTTTTGCACCGTGGTTATGCTGATCCGAATAATTTGAAGTTTACTCGAATTAAAATTTTGGGGGTGACCTCAACCGTCCAGGAGGTGACGGTATCGCAGAACGGTGAAGCGATCCAATCTCCTCATGTTGCGTCTTACAACAGCCAAAACCAGGTAAGTCGATGGTTTACAGGCAAATCCTGTCGTTGCTATTAGTTATGTGATCTTAAATGCTTGGAGGTTCACCTCTTGGCTGTAATATAACTTCTAAAATATACTACTTTATTGCAGTAAAAACACTGACATCTAAAAAGTAAGAACTCAGGGTACTTTTGCAACATTTTTTTTTTTCCTACAGAATTAATGAAGTCTCATCACAAGTCATGGTTGCACTTGTTCAGTGACATCCCCCCAAGCTAAAAATCAGTCGATGTTTAATTTAATTTACCACCCTTTCTACAGAACTCAGTGTTCTGTTGAGTCTCATTTATTTCTGCTTTTCAGTGGGAAGGCAAAAGATAATGTATTAATATATTAAAATTTATAATTATTATATGACAGGAATATATAATATAGAAAAATATTATGTAAAATCTATAGTAACAGCATAGCAGAATATAATGTAATACAATGTAATTTAATACAATATAATTACTGTAAAATAAAATAAAATAAATATAATAATATTATCATATAATAGATATAGCCAAAAAGATGAATTAAGATAGTGAAGAGAAGTAATCTGAAATAAGAACCAGCCATCTTCTATGAGCTGCAGAAAACCAAGACATCTTCAGAGCAGAGTTACTCATTGCTGCGTTTTTGTTTGTTTTTCAAAGGTCCTGGAAATCACCCGGCTTGAACTTGAATTAGGCAAAGACTACACATTGAAATGGAGCTAAAATGCCTGCAAAGAACACTGGCCGTAGAGTTGAACTTTCTCATCTTCGCAAGTTGTTTTTCCCTCTGCTTCTGCCTCTTTGACTTCCTAAAATACTTTGCACTATAAACATGTACAGTCAGTTTGTATTAAGTTATTATGTGCAGAAAGGAGTCGTGGTTTGGTGTTGACCCTGGCTAACTACACGCTGTCCTCATAAAACGGAATTTGGTTTTGGGCACAAGTATAAACTGGGAGAGGAGTGGCGGGAGAGCAGACCTGCAGAAAGGGATCTGGGGGTCCTGCTCAACGGGAGGCAGCAGTGTGCCCAGGCAGCCAAGAAAATTGTGTGCAGTTCTGGGTCCCACCATTTAAGAAGGATGTGAAGGTCCTCGAATGTGTCCAGAGGAGGGCAACAAAGGTGGAAGGCATGTCCTCTGAGGAGCAGCGGAGGACTCTGGGTTTGTCTTGTTTGGGGAGGAGGCTGAGGGCAACCGCATTGCGCTCTACAGCTTCCTGAGGAGGGACATGGAGAGGGAGGTGCCCCTGGGATCCAGGGGCAGGACACCTGGGAATGGGTCAAAGCTGCGCCAGGGGAGGTTCAGACTTGACATGAGGAATCATTTCTTTACCGAGAGGGTGTTCAAACCCTGGAACAGGCTTCCTGGAGAGGTGGTCGATGCCCCAAGCCTGTCAGTGTTTAAGAGGCATTTGGACAACACCCTTATTAACATGCTTTAACTTTTGGTCAGCCCTGGAGTGGTCAAGCAGTTGGTCTAGAGGATTGTTGTAGCTCAATTCCAACTGAAAAATATTCCGTTCCGTTCCATTCCATTCCATTCCGTTCCCCTGCCTTGTGCATGTGCTTCTGATCTTGCATGTGGCTGATAGGGCAGGATCAGGCCCCTGGCTTGTGCACATGGTTGTGGTGTCACGTTTTTCTGTTTAGCTGATTGGTCAAGATCAGGCCCTTTGCTTTTGCAGCTGCTTGTGATGTTACAGGTGGTTGAGTAGCTGATAGGGCAGGAGCGGGTACCTGCAATGGTTTGGCGAATGGATGGATGGATGGACGGATGTTTTGATGGATGGACGGATGAATTGGAAGGTTGGAGTGATTGAGCAAAACTTGCAGCTCTTGTCACTCCAGGTCCAGCCTGCTCCTGAATTTCAAACCCTGGGAAAATGCTAAAGAGAGTGCCTTATGCCTCTTTGTCTCCTGGGCGCACCAGGAGTGCCCTGTTGGGTCCCTCCATGGCAAATGGTGACAGAGAGGCGATAAGAAAAATATTCCTGCGCCCTGAACATCTTCATCATAAAAGCAGAAGTGTCTTTTCAAGCAAGGCTTTTCTGCCACAACTTGGTATTTTATGAAAATAGCAAACGGGGACGGTGCTGGAAAAGGCAGAGGCTGAAGGTTTTAGCCATCGTTGGCGCTCCTCTGTAGAGCTCATTGGGAAAACACAGAGTTTGATCTCTATTTGCCCCATGCCCCAGCTTCTAACCGTAGAAATACACCATGTTCCCACACACAGTGGGTTGTGTCTCCTTGTACAAAGGGGAATTCAGCCCCATTGAGCATGCCTGATTTACGCCACGTGCATCCGGGAAGGAGGTGATGTGTGCTTGAGGCTTCCTGCGATGCCCGGCATTTGGGCTGATGCCCACCGCGTGGTGTAAGCCAGCACTGAGAGAGGAAGTCAGATTGGATCTTCCTTGTGCGGGCAGTGGGCAGGCTCCAGAGTCTTGGAAATCACCCACTTCCCAGGGCTGATTTGCACCCTCTGGCCCAAGGGCGTGGTGGTTAGCTTCTGCAATGCTCCTGTGCTGGGGTGGGCTGTCTACTCTTCTTTGGAAGCAGATGCCCGACGAAGGGGGTCTGATCCCCAGGGTGGTTTGCCGTGTAAACGTGACCCCCTCATCACACCCCTCCTGCCCATGTTTCTCTCCCCAAGACATCAGCCCTCTACAGATGCAAGCCAGAAGGTAGAAGGTATCAACCGTACAGACACTAGATGTATTTATTGGACCTGGACAGCCAACACAAGGCAAGCCAGAGGGGCAAGGAATGGATCTGGGCATGTGTCCTCCTCCCCGACCCTTTCTCCTTCAGTTGGACCACACAGCCCAGAGATTAAAGCCCAAGATGCAGGGGTCCCCCAAAGGAGGCTGAATTTCAGCTGCAAATAAGAACCAGGTATAACGGGAACATTATGGGATTATCGGTGAGATAGAGCAGAGGCGCACACACAAAAACACAAGCACAGGCTTTGGGAAGGAGCATGGAGCCCGGCTCCGAAAATGAAAACCCACAGTGACTGCTCCCACACGAAAGGTGCCAGGACTGCAAGCTGTTGCTGGCCCTCACCTTCCCTTGGCAGCTCTTCCACTGCCCCACAAACACTGGGGCTCTGAGCTTGCCTAGATACCTCACTGTGATGACGTTCTCTCTGAGCTTCGCCAGAATCCAGCTTTCCAGAGTGAACAGCCGTCTGGGCTGCGGTGGCCAGCTACGTCCAACAACAGTTCCTGCTGTGCCAGGTGGGGCAGCACCCACATCCTCCTTGTCCCCCCCAGAGAAGTGGGCAGTCCCCATGGCCCTGGGGCATGGCCTGCAGTTACACTTCCCCTCCTCAGAAAGCCCACCCCATAAGTCCCCGCTGGGGGACAAGCAGGGCTCGTGCAAGGGTGGTATCACCTCCGGCAGGTGGTATTGTACCGCAGGGCTGATCCCGGTTGCTGGAGACCCCTGGATGCCCTCGGGCTGCTTCTGCCCTGACTCCAGCACTGCTTTTTCGGGGCAGGGGAAAGGGAAGGAGAGGGCTCGGCAGCTCCTCCTTAAAGCTCTCCCCACTGCCCTGGCTCGTGTCTCTGAACAGCAGGAGCGGGCAGGGTCTGGTCCAAAGCACCGTCCCTGGACAGGGCCGCTCCCAGCTCTTCCCTCCAGCCAGTCCCTCACTCTGCAGCCCTTGCCTTCTCTCCTGCTCCAGGGAGTCCGAATTCCAACCCTCGGCTCCTTCGACGCTGTCCCCCAGTGGATCCAGGCTGGGAACGAGGCCGTGATTATCCAGAGGCCCGTCTTTCGCCTGGCCAGGAACCTGGCGGTTGTCCACAACCTGATGGACGACAAGGACTACCTGCCCGGTAAGACGTCGGATTTAAACCCTGGCTGGTTGCAGGGTCGTTTCATCCCTGCCCTGGGTCTGAGATGCTCCGCTAAAGCAACTCCCTCTCTGCAGAGCAGGCCCAAAAATGTTTTTTTTTTTCCTGGGGGGGGCGATGCGATGACTGCAGTAAGCAGCCCTTGGGAAACGCCTGTGGAAAGGCCACTGGGCGAGCGCCTCCATCCCCTTCCTGTGCTTTTCCAGGCGATAAGGAGCTGGAGCCTCTGAAATACGCCAAGGTGGCCACGGACGCCTCTGTGTCCCGGCGAAAAGTGGAGGGCTGCATCCTAGGCGTCACGTCCCTCCTCTCTCACTGCCTGGGGAAGGGGGCGAACGTTGCCCTCGTCCTGAGGAACGTTGGGGTGCTCCTCATCGAAGGCAGGAGAGTGGAAATGAAATTCTACTATGACTTCCTGGAGACCTTGTCTGGGAAGGAGAACCTGGCAAAAGCTGTTTTCAAGGTGAGCATTTCGGTTTCGCTGTGGTGCGGGCACTCCCGCGGCAGTGTTGTGGCGATGCTCACGCGTGGCCCGGCCGGGATGCGGTCATCCCACTTGAGCGAGGCGAGACCTACGGTCCTAACAACTCCCCCTGCCTCAGGCTCCTCCGATTCGGAGCGCCTCGGCCGTGCAGAGGGCATCCTGCCATCTTTGCGGTCCTCCCTTGCAGGTCCCCTGGCTGCTGGACATGCTGGTGTCCCGGGTGGCACCCGCGGCCTCACTGAGTGTTTCCGGCCGCGTCATCCTCTTTCCCGAGTGAGTACGTTGGCAGCCGCAGCCGCTGGTTGGTGCAGACGCTCAAGGTAGCATTTGCTCCTTGTGACCACGGATGTCCTCCCATGGGGACAACTAGGCAGCGGTTCTTGTTGGCGTCCCCAGGTCGTAGTCGGTTCCACGAGGCAGATCTGATGGGAAAGACAGAGGAATTTAGGCGACATTTTCTTCCCGTGGCGGCCAGGGCTTCTTTGCCAGGGGACTCCATTTCCCAGGCCTGTCCTTGGGGATGGGGCACAGCAGACGTTGGAAAAACACGGTAGACTTGGGGAAAAGAACGGCCTTTACGGCCCTTCCAAAGTCTGCCCGTCAGCAGGTGATTGCGGCGAGCGAGTGCTGGTGGTGCTCTGGGTCACGTCGGCGTCTTCTCCTTGTTGCCAGGTTTGAAACGGAGCTTGTGGCCGAGCCGCTGCCCAGGCCTCTTCTCAAGACCTCGAGGCGAGTCCCCGGCGGGGACAAGCAGATGAGAAGGGAGGGTTTGCCACATCTCGGGCAAGGCACGAAAGGTAAAGCAGCTCCCGGCTCCTTTCCACGGCACGGGCAACCAAGTTCTGTCGTCGGGTGGGGAAAAGCACCGGCGTTGCGGGTCAAAAGGCTCCGACTTGGGCCAAAGCTTCATGCCAGCTCAGCCCAGCCTTTTCTCCCGACGACTCGTCGGCTTCACCGAAACGGAGCCCTGGGGTGGGACGTGCCCAAGGGTACGGTGGGAGGATGGTGATCCAAGGCCCTCTCCTCCCCCCTCAGAAGTGACCCCACCAAAAGTGTCCCTGTCACCTCCCCGGCATCACCCAGCCCCCTCAGTCCCAACCCGGGCGCTGATGAGGCGATTGCAAAAGCACGTTGGAAGTGGGGAACCGGGGCAAGCGCCGGTGCTGGGGAGGGTGCCGGGCCTCTGGAGACAGTGGATGGGAGGGGGAGCAGAACGGCCCTCTCGGATGCTTTGGAAAGAGGCCTGAGCAGCGCTGCCTGTCACCGGGGCCGGCAGCGTCCCGGCGACGCTATTCTGACGAGGTCTCTCCTTCCTGTTTCCAGTGGGATTCCCTGGTTTTCCCTTTCCAGCTAGTCCAAGCTCGAGAAATGATGAGATACCACCGTTCTGGGAAATCAGGGGGAAGAGGAGGAGGAGGAGAAGCTCTCGGGTCAGGTGAGGCTCAGGGCTGGTGTCTGCACGGGCTCCTTTTGCCCAGAGAGGCGGTCACTGCCCCATCCCGGGAAACGTTCAAGGTCAGGTTGGAGGGGGCCTCTGAGCGACCTGATCTAGTCGAAGACGGCCCTGCTCCTCGCAGGGAGGCTTGGACTAGACGACCTTCAGAAGCCCCTTCCAACCCAAAGTCTTCTGTGATTCTGTGATTTCCTGACCCGGCAAGAGCCCGTTGCCCAGCCCCAAACACTCGCTGCCCATCGCCGCTCAACAGTGGTGACAGCAGCGCCCGGAGGGGCGGGCTGGGGCTGCCGGGAGCCCCCTGTTTCACAGGGCTGCTTCCTCTCGGGCCCTTCAGGAGAGCCCCAGCGTGGCCTCCTGAGCTGTGCACGGGGACAGCCGTGCGGCAGCCGAGGGTCCTGGCTCAGGGGGTTTCCTCAGCCGAGCCGCCGGCGGCTGCACAAAGAGGCGCGTGGCTCGCGAGGGCGGGATGTGGCGACAAACCCATCGACCTCCTCAGGTTAGACCTCTCCCATTGTGTCCTTCCAGGCAGTGGCGGGTCATCCCAGGCGGTTCCCCTGGAAAAAAGCAGCCTGCCACCGGCCAACCCAAGGGCAAACCCGCGCCCACCGGCCGAGCACCAAGGCAGAGCCGAGCGCAGGCAGCAGAACTTCAGAGCTATGGAGGAGGAGGAGGAGGAGGAGGACTAGCGGAGAAAATCCTCGCTGAAATCGCCACGACGCAGACGGCGAAAGCCAAGCCCTCCCACGCTCAGGAAGTGGCGACCTTCGTAACACCCGTAATAGCTGTCTTATCGGTAACGAGCTCTGAGGCCAGCCTGCGCGAGGAGCCCGCCTACGAGGTTCTCGGGCAGCCGCTGCTGAGACCAAGATGGAGAAAACTGTGAACTTCAGTCCTGAGAGATTCTGGCCAGTGCCGGAATAATCTCAGAAGTCTGTATTCTGGACGCGGAGCGCTGAGGCCCGCACGCTCGAGGCACCCCTCGACGAACACCTCTGTTTTGGTGCAAGCGGCTCGAGGCGATGCCTTGCGCTGAAGACGAGCTCAGCGCTCCCTCGGCTGGAGAGGCCCCACCTGGAGGGATCGGGGAAAAAGAGATGAATAAAAACACAAAGAAGTTGCAAAAGGGCGTTGACTTTTTTTGAATTGTTCGCAACCGGAACGGGGGAGAAGGGTTTTTTACGGTTGGCTCTGAGATCAGCCAAGCAGGGCCATCTGAGGGACCTTCCCTCGTGACCTCTTCCATCCAAAGGACCTTCTCCATGGCCGCTATGGAAAGGAAGGTGGTTTTGCGGGCAAGAGAGGGCAGCCAGGCACTTGGAGCAATGTTGTGAAGAACTGAAGATCCCTGGCGGGGAAAGGAGAGGATGCAAGTGCAGCTGGGGAGGCATGGAGGGCACGTACGTGCAGGGGCAGCGGAGGCCACCTAAGCTTACGCCCAGGGCCATAAGGGACCGGGGAAGGAAAGAGAGCAAGGCTGAGCCCAGCTCCGCTGGCCTGGACTTTCTATTTCCACCTGGGGTAGAGCCAGGGCTCTCTACTATCCTATTTATCTCCCAGATGACCCAATTTATATCCAGTTTCTACCTCTACTTATGAAATCCTCCAGGTAGGTGCCCTGTTTGGCCATCCCGTGGGCCACCCACGCTGACAGAAGGTCCACCTCCAGTCCCAGCACGGTGGCACTCGCGTCCCCTGCTGTTTCCTGGCATTTTCCTCCTTGCCCAAATCCATCCTATGCAACCCAGGAACCAAACCGTCCTTACGGGAAGCTTCTGCTTAGGACCCCCTCCAGCATCGGGGGGGAAGGGGCCACCCTGATGCCGCCCTAAAGATGCAGTCCCTGACCTTGAGCAAAGGTTGTTCCTGAGGACACTGGCGCGAGCGAGTGATGAGGGTCTGCAAAGCTGAATTTCACTTTGCAGGGGCAGATCTTTCTGCACCGGTTTGCAAGAGGGTGCCAGGCTGGGAATTGGAAGACCTTGTTGAAGGGCCAAAATGGAGAGACCTACCCAGAACCAGGAGCTCAGTGTGGGGGTGAGATGTGTCTCTAGGGTGTATATACATATATACACCCTACATGTAGGGTTCAAATCCTTACTACAGGACACAAAACCTAATTTCCCGGTCCAAAGCCTCATTTTTAGGCTACAAAGCCACAACTGGCTGTGCAAAGCCTCATTTATACAATCCCAACTCTTATTTTCAAAGTCCCAAGTCCTCGGTTTTAGATCCAGACTCTCATATTAAGTTACCAAAGTCTCATTTATGTGGTCCAAAGCCCCATCTTGAAGGCCCAAACCCTCATTTTGAGGGGCCAAATACTGATTTGTAGGGTCTAAACCCTCTTTCTGGGGAACAAAGGCTCGGGTTTAGGGACCAAAGCTTTAGTTGGAGGCTCCAACGCCTCATTTGTAAGACCCAGGTCTGTCTTTCAGAGTCCAAAATCTCTTTTTATTGTCCAAATCCTTGTTTTTTGTTTCTGACGCCAAATTCTGAGGGTCCAAAGTCTCATTTTTAGGGCCCAAGGCCTCCTTTTTAGGGTTCTGCGCCTCTTTTCTTTTAGAGTCCAATTCTCAATTTTTAGGGCCCAAAGCCTCATATTTCATTTGAAGCCACAATTTTCACTTTTAGCGCCCAAAGCCTCATTTTCAGGATCCCTCCCCTCATTTTAAGGGTCTCAGTGTCACTGGTGGCATCATCCAGGGCTGCCCTTTATCCTTCTCGGACAGCTCTAAGCTTCCACAAAGCACAGCCCTTCTTTCCAGGGCCGGGCTGTCCTTTCGTTCGTTTTACTTCAGCACAAACACTACCAGAGCCTGCGGCCACGCTCCAGTACCTCATCGCACCTCAGCCCCTGCTGTGAACTAACATGGACAGTCACACCGTTAACGCGCTCTCCTGCCGTAAAGACCAGCTGATAGGATAGTTTGGGAAGGGAATTTCCCTCACGCTTCCCGGAGCAAACTCGCAGCGCTGTGCGTGAGAATCATAGAATCATTAAGGTTGGAAAAGACCTCTAAGATCATCGAGTCGAACCGTCAACCCACCACCACCGTGCCCGCTAAACCATGTCCCTCAGCGCCGCATCTACACGTCTTTTAAATACCTCCAGGGATGGGGACTCAACCACTTCCCTGGGCAGCCTGTTCTAGTGCTTGACAACGCTTCCAGTGAAGGAATTTTTCCCCATGTCCAATCTAAACCTCCCCTGGCGCAGCTCGAGGCCGTTTCCTCTCATCCTGTCGCTTGTTACCTGGGAGAAGAGACCGACCCCCCCCTCGCTACAACCTCCTTGCAGGTGGTTGTAGAGAGCGACGAGGTCTCCCCTCAGCCTCCTTCTCTCCAGGCTAAAGAAGCCCAGTTCCCTCAGCCGCTCCTCAGCAGGCTTGTTCCCCAGACCCTTCCCCAGCTCCGTTGCCCTTCTCTGGACACGCTCCAGCACCTCGACGTCCTTCTTGTAGCGAGGGGCCCAAAACTGAAGACAGCCTCGGAGGGCGGGCCCTCAGCGCCTGACAGCGCAGGCTGCGGCAGGGGCTGGGCCGGGCCGCCGCCATGACAACCGCCCCCTCCCCCTGGAACGCTCCCCCACTTCAGCCCAGAGCCTTCCCCGGCCGGCACGGCGACAGCCAATCGGCTGCCGCCGCGGGAAGCGCCGCCAATCGGAGCCGGGCGTGCCCTGCCCAATCCCAGCGCCGCTCTCGGGAGGCCGGCAGAGAGGCGGGAAAGCCCTGAGGGGAGGGACCCGCCCCCGGCTGCGGCCCGTCCGGCCCGGGCCCGTGCGGCCCCCGCGGCTTCTGCCGGGCCCCTCCGCGTCCCCGGGGCAGCCGGGGGGAGGAAGGCCCTGGCGCTTCCCGGCCGGTGTCACCCCAAGGAGCGCGGGACCTCCCGCCACGCGGAGCAGCGAGGGAGGCGCCCGGTGCCCTCACGATGTCTGCGGCGGGGGGAGGTGAGGAAGCAAAGCGCGTCCGGGCTCGGCGCCCTCGGCTCAGCCTCAGGCCGCGACGGGAGCCGAGGGGCTCTTCCGCTGCTGGGAGCCGCCCGAGGCAGCTGCCAGGTACCTGCCTGAGCTAGTTCGCCCGTTTGGGGCGGGAGGTGTCTGCTCTGGGACCCGCCTGGGACTCCCCCCAGGTACGGGGCGGCTTTGGCGGCCCTCATCTGAAAGGCGCACGTGTCCGGGGTGGCAGCCCGGGAGCCCTGCCCTGTCGAGACCCCAGGTAGCGTGCCTCCTCCAGGAGGAAGCTCCAACTGCATGCAGCCACCTGGGACTCCGGCTGGGCGGAAAGCGAAGGTGGTTTGCATCTGGTGGAAGGACCCCCCCGGGCCAGGCGGCTGTCTGGGACCGCTGCGAGGTAGCAGCAGCGCAGGTCGGTTTGCCTCATCCGGGAAGGAGCTGACCTCCCGCCTGTGCACCGGGAGGGAGCTCGTCCGTGGTGGTTCCTCCGGTGGTTTTGTGTCCTCGTGGGCGAAGCGCTCAGCCTCCGCGGCCGCAAAGTATTTCTAGTGGTGCCCGGCCTGGTTTCTCTGCGCAGAGACCTACCCCCGGTGCAGAGTCGCTGCCCAGTTGTCGTTGCCTCCACTGGCAGGCTGTGATTGTGGGAGGTCTGATGGCAGGTCGCTGACTGGGGGGCTGCAGGGCCCGCTGCCCAAGTTGGTTTTCGGTGGTGTATAGTTAGCTCCGTTTCAGAGGGACTCTGCGCAAAGGGGGACCCAAGTAGATTTGCGTCTGCGTGCGAGTCGCCTCGCTCCTGGGAAGCAGCTGAGGATTTCTCCCTGGTAGATCCCCAGTGCGGCTGTCCCCCCGGAGTGAAAATCTCATCCCAGGTGACAGCCCACTTGACTTGCCAGGCAGTTGCTGGAGCTATTTTAAAATTTACACAGAAACTGCGTTCCCAGGTAGCAGCCTGGGACTCCTAGAAGGTACCTACCTGAAAAGTTTCTCTCCTGTTGCAAGAAGGACCATGGTTAGTAGTGGCTCAGGCTTCCTGCCAGGCTTCCTGGCCTGTCTTTTTGGCCACCTCAGGAGGGAGTAGAACTCTTGGGTTCTAGATTCCTCCAAGGTAGCTACCGGTGGAGTTTTGTGTATGCTGCAGTCAGGCCCATAGAATCATTGAATGGTTTGGGTTGGAAGGGACCTCTAAAGGTCGTCTAGGCCAACCCCCCTGCCGCGGGCAGGGACATCTTCAACTAGATCAGGTCGCTCAGAGCCCCGTCCAACCTGGCCTGGAATGTTTCCAGGGATGGGGCATCCACCCCCTCTCTGGGCAACCTGTGCCGGTGTTTCACCACCCTCAGCATAAAAAATTTCTTCCTTCTCTCTAGTCTGTATCTCCCCCCCTTTAGTTTCAAGCCGTTCCCCCTTGTCCTGTCGCAACAGGCCCTGCTGAAAAGTTTGCCGCCATCTTTTTCATAAGCCCCCTTGAAGTACTGACAGGCTGCAATAAGGTTTCCCTGAAGCCTTCTCTTCTCTAGGCTGAACAATGCTGGCTGTCTCGAATCACCTCCCTGCCCTCCATGTGCCTTAGCATAGCTTCCAGGAGGATCTGTTCCATGATCTTCCCAGGCACAGAGGTGAGGCTGACTGGCCTGTAGTTCCCCGGGCCTTCCTTTTTTCCCTTCTTAAAAATGGGGGTGATGTTTCCCGTTATCCAGTCAGTGGGAACTTCCCCGGACTGCCCCGGCTTCTCAAATACGATGGATAGTGGCTTAGCAACTTCATCCGCCAGTTCCTTCAGGACCCGCAGATGGATCTCATCGGGTCCCATGGACTTGTGCACCTTCAGGTCCTTAGATGGTCTCAAACCTGATGTTCTCCCACAGTGGGCAGCTCTTCATTCTCCCAGTCCCTGCCTTTGCCTTCTGTGTCTTGGGCGGTGAGGCTCGAGCACTTGCCGGTGGAGACCGAGGCAAAAAAGTCATTGAGTACCTCCGCCTTCTCCGTATCCTGGGTAACCAGGTCTCCCGTTTCCTTCCGGAGAGGGCCCACATTTTCCCTCGTCTTCCTTCTGTCCCTGACATATCTATAGAACCTTTTCTTGTTGCCCTTGCCGTCCCCGGCCAGATTTAATTCTCTCAGGGCTTTAGCTTTCCTAACCTGGTCCCTGGCTGCTTGGACAATTTTGCCGTATTCCTCCCAGGCTCCCTGTCCTTGCTTCCACCCTCTGCAGGCTTCCTTTTTGTGTTTGAGTTTGTCCAGGAGCTCCTTGTTCATCCACGCAGGCCTCCTGGCGTTTTTGCCTGGCTTCCTCTTTGCTGGGATGCATTGCTCCTGAGCTTGAAGGAGGCGATCCTTGAATATCGCCCAGCTTTCTTGGGCCCCTCTTCCCTCCAGGGCTTTGTCCCATGGCACTCTACCAAGCAGATCCCTGAAGAGGCCAAAGTCTGCTCTGCTGAAGTCCCGGGTAGTGAGCTTGCTGTGCGCCCTCTATGCCATTTTTACGTAAACGCACCACATCTGCAAGAAGAAAATCATTATTTTTCATGTGGTCCAATTCTACTTAAACATACCAACTCTACAAGACTAAAATAGTTAGTATTTTTTTACACGCAGGCCATTTTCATTTAAACATACCACACTTTGGAGACGACCATAATTACTTTTATGGCTAAGCCCATTTAAAGGGGCAAAACGGACCTTGCCGGTGTCATCCCTAATTATTCTTCATTTCCCAGCAAATCAGAAAAGGGACCAGTGGAATGGGATTCCCGAGTGCCTGAAATTCCTGTACTTTGCCCGCTTCCATAGAATACTGTCTTTCTTTTCAGAAGAAATGAAAAGAACTGTCTAAATGCAGGAGACTGTACTATAGGGAGCTGTAAAACGAGAGAACTGGAAAAATGGCAATAAGGGAAACAGCATGTTTCTCCTCGTGAGAGCTTTAGGTCGAGCGGAGCAGAGCTATTTGTCCTCCCTTAAAGAACAGAGAACTAAATAAAGGTACTCTAAATTAGAGGAGAACAAGGAACTTGCAAGGCTCCACCCAGATCTCCTCAGCTATGCTTCGCTATGTCGATTTTGAGGCATGTTTGACAGTTACTGCCGCTAAATTACATGGTCTTAGGGGCAATAAGATGAAAGAAAAGATGCTGAAGGTGAGGTCCGTTGTAAATATGAGCAAATTCTGTTTTATTCCCCGTCTCTTCCAAACAAAACAATCCCATCTGAATAACAAAAGACTCTTCTCTCTTGTTTAGAGGCAAGATCCTGTTGCCTGGAATTCCACATTTGAAGACATTTCCAGGAAAGTGCTAAATATAAGATACACCCTCTTACCTTATTTGTACACGTTAATGCACGAAGCCAACGCTCACGGCAGCACCGTCGTCCGCCCTCTGCTCCACGAGTAAGTGGGGTCCTTCCTTCCCCGTTCATAATGAATTCCTACTGAAGTCCCTGGGGTTTCCGTCGGCCTCCTAGAAAGGTTTTTCCCTGTTACAGCAATTTTTCTCTTAAAACTGGCGAGGGATGGAGAATACGCACACTGAGCATCGGCTCGCTGTGACGCCTCAAGGGCTCCGTTCCCCACGGTGCCGACTTTTTTGTCTTATCTAGAAACATAATTCATATATCGATTTTGAAGCTCATTCTCATCATCCCTAGTGGTATTCAGCAAATACCTTCTGCTGGTGCTGGATATACGCAGAATCAGAGAGCACGTGCCGCAGAAACAGCTGGGCAAAACCTTTAAGCAGAGAAACAGAAAAGGGGGGAGAAAATAGGGGGTTTGATGCCCGTTTTGAGACGTTTGCAGGACACGGTGACTTATTTTGGCCAAACAGATATGGCAGTTTTTAAAAAAAAAAAAAAAAAAAAAAAAAAAAAGAGGGGGGGTTTATAGCAGGTTGGTTTTTTTGTTTTTAAAAAAAGACATGTTTTTAGAGACGTGAGCCTTCATTGGTACCTGGTCAGAAGGGGCGATACGTGCCAAAGGCTGATCAATGCCTTAATGTTAAAGGTGAAGCCTAATATCTAAAAATGCTTGTCTTCCACTAAACCCCACTGACTTGTCAGCGTGTCATCCCGGCGTCTTTTTGAGTAATCTGAGACTTGATCCTGACAAAGCGCCTGTCAAAAAATAAGCAGCGCAAATCAGAAAGTAATTGGGCCACTACTTAATTTTGCTGTTGCTGATAGCAAGCAAAAATGTTTTTTTTTTTTTAAGTTTTGTGATCTAAATATCCTAAATAAAAATTCTAGTGCGTGCGTAGGTATAGGCCAGCAAACGTGAAGCAACAGCAGACGTGAAAATTAAGTAATAGGTGGCATTGCCCTGAAGATTTTCACTTTAGGATCTTAATACACTCTTGACAAGGACTAAGTGATACATTTGTAAAAAAAAAGGGATTAATTTTTGACCCTTATTATCTATTATGAATAGATAGGTAATAATGTTGCCTGTTACTAGTGGTAGCATGCTCGCGGCTGAGGAAATGGTAGTTTTACTGAGAAAAAAAGGCTTCAACAAGGAAACACTTTGGGAAAGGTTGACCCCGAGGGCTCGGCCGCTCTTTTGTTACTTTGCAGGTTTGTGAGAGACAAAACGACATGGGAAATACACAGGCAATTTCTGTGGGGACCGGCACTGCTCGTCAGCCCCGCGCTGGACCAGGTGAAATAGCAGGAATAGAAGTATCAGAAAAGTTGGGGGAAGAAATGAGAAAATACTAGAAACGGATGAAAATATTGGAAGAGATTTGAACTAAACTGTACTTTCTGGCTTTAATAGACCTAAACCAAAAGTGTGTCGTTCCAGGGTGCTGTAGCGGTGAAGGCTTACCTGCCGAATGCCCGCTGGTATGATTACCACACAGTGAGTAATTTTAAAAACTCTAGTATATTTATTTTTCCTACTATGGAAATGATTAGGAAAATTTCCATAGTATCCACCGTCACAGGTGTACGGCGTGCTGGGGTGGAGTGTGACTCCACCACCTCTGTTTTACCAACACGTGTCCAGTAGGAGTTTTTAGCGATGTAAAAAATTACATCTTGGCTAATTTGTTTGCTAATCACTTTGTGGTAATGTAATCCTGTTCAACATGACCAGTAAAAAGGTGGAATAACAGCTGTAACTGAAGCGCTTCCATGTTTGCTTTTTTTGAACCCCTTCAAGGATGCATAGAACTTCTTTTCTAGGAATGATGGTGTGGAGGAAGACAAAAGTTTTAAACAATTTTTACGGCCTCAGGCTTTAAAAGTCACTCCGTTTATCAAGTGTTGTGTAATGGGTTTATATATGCAGAATTTCAGATTGTAATCTTGAAAACACGTAGTTCTGCATTAAAGAAGGATTGGCACTGACAACTTTCTTAGTATTTATGTATTCATAAACTTTCATTCTAAAAAAAAAGCTTAAAATGGAAAATTCAACAAAGAGACCAAGTTTTATTTGGGTTTGGTTTGTTTTTTTTTTAATCATGAATAGGGTGAGTACCTTGGCTTTAGGGGACAATTCAGAAATTTACCATCTCCTTTGGAAGATATCAACCTCCATATCCGAGGCGGCTACATCCTCCCTCAGCAAAGCCCTGCTAATACTACATTTTACAGGTATGACTACAATTTAATGTAACATTTTTTTGCTTTTTGGGGGCGATATTTAATTAGTGGCCTGGCAAATAAATCGCGTATTAGTGACACGGCGCCTGCATTTGTCTGGACTCCTTATTTTCAACCTGGGAAAAGCCCAATTTTCTGGTTTAATGTACACTGTGCTCGGAAGTATTTCCCATTTGGTATAAACATGAGCAGTCCTGAGAGAATCAGGAAGTATGGCAGCACGTCAACTTCATGGCAGGTTTTTCTCCTTTTTTGGTTTCCTCCTTTAACGGTAACGCTATGGATCGGGGAAGGCTGGTAACAGAGCTCAGTTAAGTTGTGTACAATGTCCGTAATAGAAGTGATATTGTATTACCTATGTTGAGAAAGATAAAATGCAATTAGCCCAGACAAATATTCTTTTTTTCCATAGCCGAAGAAACCCGTTGGCGCTCACCGTTGCTTTGAATGACAGTCAGCTTGCAGCAGGTCAGCTTTACTGGGATGACGGGGTGCGCATTGGTAAGTACAAAGTTTCTTGTTTCCACGCTAAATTAACTAATTCAGAGTCTACAATGCATAAACGTCGCCTCTCTCTAGCTCAGCGCATCGCTGACACGAACAGTTAATGTTGTATTTCAGGATTAGTCCGTAGTTGTGCAACACGGCGTAGGAAGCAGGAGCACAAACCAGAGAGAAAAAAAATTACAGTAAACCGGTTACACTTAACTAATTAAACTAAAATTACAGTAAAATGTAAAACAGTAACACCGCTAAAATGTAGAATGCTGGCACAGTAGTAACCTAATGTTGTTATTTAGAGAATATATATTTTGCATGAATTCAGCTGTGCCCTGGGCCTAGGACAAGGTATAGAATAAGGATTTGTTCTCAAACCTGTGGGGAACCTAACCACAGGTGAAGTGGGAAGCTTTAACTAATTTCCTCGATATTAATAAACTCAAATGGTCTTCAGATAAGACGTATCTAGCAGTCTCTTATCCTTTATGCCTGCAGTGTATTATCCTTGTAATAACGCTAAGCTGTCCCCTGAGATCATCGCAAGGAATGCACAAAATTGTGATTTATCTTTTTTTTAACATACCAACACATTGCAGGAAGTCCGCACGAGCTATACTACACGCAGCACAATTCTTCTATTTAACTTAAAAAAAGAAAAGGTGACCAGCAAATACATTTTACTTCATTCTTTCTTTTTAACAGATGCGTATGAAGAGCGTGTATATCTGCTGACCTCATTTACTGCTAATCGGGTACGTCACGGTACCTCGCTGGTTTTGAGTACCCGGGGTGATTATTGTTGTATGTTAACTAAGGTATTTTAATTTGGCATTTTTTTTTTAATGTTTCGATATCCCCACACGCTACTAACCCTTTGTGATGGACCAGCTCTTAGCCAGCGTTGTGAAAACCGTTGCAGGTCTCTCCCTGTTAATTTAAAAAAAAAAAAAAGTAATACAGGCAACATCACACCCCAGATGGATAAACGAATTTTGGAATAAATGGGGGCAAGTAAATTTACTTCAGCAGGGCACCTCCCCGCACGTGTATTTATATTCAGTGGCTGGCCCAGCCTGAGACCTTCAAGACAGGCGTTGGTTCAGATTTGGTCCCTGCACGTCGGTTTTCAGTAAGTGAGGAGGAGGTTTTAACATTAACTTCAAAAATTAACGTTAAGCAAAAAATCCCAGACATACCCGTTCACAACTTCTCCTTCTATATATGAAGGAATTTAGGAGTGTTTTGTGTCCGGGCTGCGCTATAATGCCGTGAATATAGTTAAGTTGTATTGAGAACGAATTTAAGCTGGCTTCAGAGGGTATCTAGTTTAGCTTATCGCTGCGTTTCTTGTATATTCCTGCCGTTATAATTTCTCGTCGTTCTGAAAAACGCCAGTTTTTTTCAAAAAGGATTTGTAGAAAACGAAAGCGCGTATCAACGCAGAAAGGCAATAAGGCCAATATTTTGCCAGCGGTGTGTTCCGCATCATTTTTGCTCATCGTTCCCATGTAAATGAATACATTTCAGGCAAGCAGCCCGTGCGTATTTTACAGCCTTGCAGTTAAGCGTAGATATCCACGTAGGACACAAATGTACTTGGACAGACTAGAAAGAAGTGACTGTACACAAAATCTACCCCATCTGGAATACAGTCACAGTTAGAGCCAGGAAAGTGCTTTCAAATGGTTTAGAAAGGTAGGGGCAGCGATCGCCAAAGATTTTGACTACGCATCCCCAGCAGTAAGAGTTTTTGAGCGCCTCCCCCCAACATACGCATCTTTATTTATAAATTATATACATATCTAGGTATAGAAAACAATTGTGCTACCTACTGTTATGTGCATCACAAAGCATACACAGAGACAGAAATTTAAAAAGGTGGGTAAAGGTGAAATAGATGCTACGATAAAAATATTTTAACTTTTATTTATTAATAGTAATAAACCATTTTCTTCCCACACCCCAGTGGATTTGTTTTGCGCTCCACTGCACTAGAGGATGGTATTTTCCGCTGCCATTATCAAATCTCCACGTTAGGAGCCCGAGGGAAAAGCAGAGAAAATCTAGTTGGGCAAAAATGGTTTAGTTTTCGTTAAGAGCTGTTAATTGTTTAAAGGTTGCAGCAGAACCTTTGAACAGAGGCTGGTGTGGAGTTATTGACTCCGTTTGTGACTCTTTTTTATCGTTGTTCTTAATTTTTATCATTATTCTTCAACACAGAAGCTCGACCGTGGAGCAGTTGCTGTGTAAGAAAGTCAGCGATTAGTGGTGCTTGTTATAATGATTGGCATTTCCAGCGTGTCAGCTTTAAACTTTTTGTTTTAAGCCGTTGAATAGCTGGAATTAAATTAGACGGTGATTATACGGACTATGGGTTTAAAAGAAATGCTTTTTATATGGTAATAAAAAAAAAAAGGTGTGTTGTTTCATTAGTTTTCCAGGTGGCCAAAATGTTGTTGTTTTATCCTCAGTGCTCCGATTTCTCATTTCTTTTGACTTTCTCAAGGAATTGGACGTAAACTGCTAAGGGAGAAAAGGGTTTTTCTGCTATTTGCAGTTGTAAGATTACATAGTAATCGCCCATTGTCCTGCTCTTACAGAAAGCTGGTAAGGAAAAGCGTAATTAGAGCGGTCTTAAATCGACCGATAATGAAGAACGCAATAAAATAACTGTATAATTACATTATATCTGTATAATTCTATCACAGCGGAGCTGCGTGGGAGCGGCGCTGGGATCTGACCCAGCAAGTGCCATCTCTGGGCAACTTAAAGGATATTCTCTGCCCGGAGACCTGGTGGAATTGGGCACAACCTAAAGAAATTGTGAATCCGCTATCTGCCTAAACTCAAGTCAGCTGGTCCAAGAAATGCGCCCCGATTCACACTCCTATTTTGCTAGGTCTGGAACGACGAGTTTCGCAATCCATCGGAAGCATTTTTGCCGCTGTAAAAGGCGATTTAAAAAAGAAAAAAAAGGAGCAAAAGGAGCAAAACGCCTGCAGGACCGGAGCGATAACCAGGGGACGCACAGAGATCTTGCCACTGAATTCAGTAGTTTGGGAAACTTCAGGGGATTACAGGAAAACGAGGGAAAAAAGGTCTGAATTATGAAAACCATTGTTTTAATCCTTTCTTATGCTGCAGAATTCACATCAGGACAAATTTCTTTAATATTCAGCACCTCATTGGTAGCGGAGGAGTCTGCAAGAGATCTGCGAAGGCGGAGGAACGAGGAAGATCAAAGCCTCCAACGTTTGGAAAATGAAGAACGATAGAGAGATTCGTTTATTTATTTTTAAATTGAAGAGGAGGGAAAAATGGTAAGCCTCAAGTGGGCTGAAAAAAGCGTATTCGGACAAGAAACCGCCCAAGGATAAATCGCTAATTTATTTTTTCCTCTTCCTTCAGAATATTTGAGAGAGAAAGGTTTTGCGCCGTGGTTAGGCTGAGCCGAATAACGTGAAGTTTACCTGAATTAAAATTTTGGGGGTGACCTCAACCGTCCGGGCGGTGTCAGTATCGCAGAATGGTGAAGCGATCCGATCCCCTCGCGCTGCATCCCACGAGGGCCAAAACCGGGTAAGTCGACGGTTTACGGGCAAATCCTGTCGTTGCCGTTAGTTCCGTGCTCTTAACCGCTTGGGGGTTCACCTCTTGGCTGTAATATAACTTGTATCTACGATTCTTTGGTTCTGTGAAGGGTCTGTTTGTGGCAGCTGGGGTAAAATAAGGATTTTTGCCCAACATGGGACGGCCGAGCGTATCCCGCCGGGGCTGATCGACAAGAGCACGCAGTTTCCATCTGCGCTCTCTGCCGGTTCGAGGAGAATGCGCAGGATTACGGGGCTGGGCCAGCGCGGCCGTACGTCGGCTGGACGGTGTGCACGGAGGAAGGAGCTGGCGGCAGCCCTGGTCACGGCGAGCGGCAGGTCACTGGCGTGTCACAGTGGGCGGCAGAGCCAGCGGCGGCCACGTCACCGTGGTGTCACACTGGTTCTGTGACACGGCCGCGCAGGGCTACAAAAGGGGCCGCCGGGACGGTGGGTCCTGCACCCTGGAGGAGCGTCCATAGGACGAAGGCAGGGATGAGCTCCCACAGGGCTGTCGCTGCTGAGGAGCAACCCTTGAGCGTGAGGCGGATCAAGATGGACTTCTGGGACGGGATGGAGCACGCCTTCATGATGCCCAGCATCACCGCCAAAGGTACAGGCATCCACAGCCACCGCGGGAGTGCTTACAGGACCAACGGTTGTAGCGCTGTGTGGGTGAGACTCGGCACTGCAGCCATCTCAGGGGTGTTTCCATCTGGGGCCGGGGACATCAATGTCACTTTACATCTGGCAATGTGCCAGAGCTCAGGGGGTGTTGGAGGGTTGAGAGCTGGCAGACGCAGAGCGCAACCTGGTTTTCCTTTGCCTTCTAGAGCGAACCGCCGTCTGGGACGCAGTGGCTGGCTACGTTCAAGAACAGCTCCTGCTGCACAAGGTGGGGCGACACCCGCATCCTCTTAGTCCACCCAGGGGAGTGGGGAGTCCCCACGGGCCTGGGGCATGGCCTGCAGTTACTTTTCCCTCCTCAGAAAGCAGGAAACTCACCCCAAAAGTCCCCGCTGGGGGACAAGCAGGGCTCGTGCAAGGGTGGTATCACCTCCGGCAGGTGGTATTGTACCGCGGGGCTGATCCCGTTCGCTGGAGACCCCTGGATGCCCTCGGGCTGCTTCTGCCCTGACTCCAGCACTGCTTTTTCGGGGCAGGGGAAAGGGAAGGAGAGGGCTCGGCAGCTCCTCCTTAAAGCTCTCCCCACTGCCCTGGCTCGCGTCTCTGAACAGCAGGAGCGGGCAGGGTCTGGTCCAAAGCACCGTCCCTGGACAGGGCCACTCCCAGCTCTTCCCTCCAGCCAGTCCCTCACTCTGCAGCCCTTGCCTTCTCTCCTGCTCCAGGGAGTCCGAATTCCAACCCTCGGCTCCTTCGACGCCGTCCCCCAGTGGATCCAGGCTGGGAACGAGGCGGTGATTATCCAGAGGCCTGTCTTTCGCCTGGCCAGGAACCTGGCGGTTGTCCACAACCTGATGGATGACAAGGACTACCTGCCCGGTAAGACGTCGGATTAAACCCTGGCTGGCTGCAGGGTCGTTTCATCCCTGCCCTGGGTCTGAGATGCTCTGAAAAAGCAACTCTCTCTCTGCAGAGCAGGCCCAAAAATGTTTTTTTTTTTCCTGGGGGGGGCGATGCGATGACTGCAGTAAGCAGCCCTTGGGAAACGCCTGTGGAAAGGCCAGTGGGCGAGCGCCTCCATCCCCTTCCTGTGCCTTTCCAGGCGATAAGGAGCTGGAGCCTCTGAAATACGCCAAGGTGGCCACGGACGCCTCTGTGTCCCGGCGAAAAGTGGAGGGCTGCATCCTAGGCGTCACGTCCCTCCTCTCTCACTGCCTGGGGAAGGGGGCGAACGTTGCCCTCGTCCTGAGGAACGTTGGGGTGCTCCTCATCGAAGGCAGGAGAGTGGAAATGAAATTCTACTACGACTTCCTGGAGACCTTGTCCGGGAAGAAGAACCTGGCAAAATCTGTTTTCAAGGTGAGCGTTTCAGTTTTGCTGTGGCGCGGGCACTCCCACGGCGGTGTCGTGGCGCTGCCCACGCGTGGCCCGGCTGGGATGCGGTCATCCCACTTGAGCGAGGCGAGACCTACGGTCCTAACAACTCCCCCTGCCTCGGGCTCCTCCGATTCGGAGCGCCTCGGCCGTGCGGAGGGCATCCTGCCATCTTTGTGGTCCTCCCTTGCAGGTCCCCTGGCTGCTGGACATGCTGGTGTCCCGGGTGGCACCCGTGGCCTCGCTGAGTGTTTCCGGCCGCGTCATCCTCTTTCCCGAGTGAGTATGTTGGCGGCTGCAGCCGCTGGTTGGTGCAGACGCTCAAGGTAGCATTTGCTCCTTGTGACCACGGATGTCCTCCCATGGGGACAACCAGGCAGCGGCTCTTGTTGGCGTCCCCAGGCTGTAGTCGGTCCCACGAGGCAGATCTGATGGGAAAGACAGAGGAATTTAGGCAACATTTTCTTCCCGTGGCGGCCAGGGCTTCTTTGCCAGGGGACTCCATTTCCCAGGGCTGTCCTTGCGGGTGGGGCACGGTAGACGTTGGAAAAACACGGTAGACTTGGGGAAAAGAACGGCCTTTACGGCCCTTCCAAAGTCTGCCCGTCAGCAGGTGATTGCGGCGAGCGAGTGCTGGTGGTGCTCTGGGTCACGTCGGCGTCTTCTCCTTGTTGCCAGGTTTGAAACGGAGCTTGTGGCCGAGCCGCTGCCCAGGCCTCTTCTCAAGACCTCGAGGCGAGTCCCCGGCGGGGACAAGCAGATGAGAAGGGAGGGTTTGCCACATCTCGGGCAAGGCACGAAAGGTAAAGCAGCTCCCGGCTCCTTTCCACGGCACGGGCAACCAAGTTCTGTCGTCGGGTGGGGAAAAGCACCGGCGTTGCGGGTCAAAAGGCTCCGACTTGGGCCAAAGCTTCATGCCAGCTCGGCCCAGCCTTTTCTCCCGACGACTCGTCGGCTTCACCGAAACGGAGCCCTGGGGTGGGACGTGCCCAAGGGTACGGTGGGAGGATGGTGATCCAAGGCCCTCTCCTCCCCCCTCAGAAGTGACCCCACCAAAAGTGTCCCTGTCACCTCCCCGGCATCACCCAGCCCCCTCAGTCCCAACCCGGGCGCTGATGAGGCGATTGCAAAAGCACGTTGGAAGTGGGGAACCGGGGCAAGCGCCGGTGCTGGGGAGGGTGCCGGGCCTCTGGAGACAGCGGATGGGAGGGGGAGCAGAACGGCCCTCTCGGATGCTTTGGAAAGAGGCCTGAGCAGCGCTGCCTGTCACCGGGGCCGGCAGCGTCCCGGCGACGCTCTTCTGACGAGGTCTCTCCTTCCTGTTTCCAGTGGGATTCCCTGGTTTTCCCTTTCCAGCTAGTCCAAGCTCGAGAAATGATGAGATACCACCGTTCTGGGAAATCAGGGGGAAGAGGAGGAGGAGAAGCTCTCGGGTCAGGTGAGGCTCAGGGCTGGCGTCTGCACGGGCTCCTTTTGCCCAGAGAGGCGGTCACTGCCCCATCCCGGGAAACGTTCAAGGTCAGGTTGGAGGGGGCCTCTGAGCGACCTGATCTAGTCGAAGACGGCCCTGCTCCTCGCAGGGAGGCTTGGACTAGACGACCTTCAGAAGCCCCTTCCAACCCAAAGCCTTCTGTGATTCTGTGATTTCCTGACCCGGCAAGAGCCCGTTGCCCAGCCCCAAACACTCGCCGCCCATCGCTGCCCAACAGTGGTGACGGCAGCGCCCGGAGGGGCGGGATGGGGCTGCCGGGAGCCCCCTGTTTCACAGGGCTGCTTCCTCTCGGGCCCTTCAGGAGAGCCCCAGCATGGCCTCCTGAGCTGTGCACGGGGACAGCCGTGCGGCAGCCGAGGGTCCTGGCTCAGGGGGTTTCCTCAGCCGAGCCGCCGGCGGCTGCACAAAGAGGCGCGTGGCTCGCGAGGGCGGGATATGGCGACAAACCCATCGACCTCCTCAGGTTAGACCTCTCCCATTGTGTCCTTCCAGGCAGCGGCGGGTCATCCCAGGCGGTTCCCCTGGAAAAAAGCAGCCTGCGACCAGCCAACCCAAGGGCAAACCCGCGCCCACCGGCCAAGCACCAAGGCAGAGCCGAGCGCAGGCAGCAGAACTTCAGAGCTACGGAGGAGGAGGAGGAGGACTAGTGGAGAAAATCCTCGCTGAAATCGCCACGACGCAGACGGCGAAAGCCAAGCCCTCCCACGCTCGGGAAGCGGCGACCTTCGTAACACCCGTAATCGCCGTCTTATCGGTAACGAGCTCTGAGGCCAGCCTGCGCGAGGAGCCCGCCTACGAGGTTCTCAGGCAGCCGCTGCCGAGACCAAGATGGAGAAAACTGTGAACTTCAGTCCTGAGAGCTTCTGGCCGGTGCTGGAATAATCTCAGAAGTCTGCATTCTGGACGCGGAGCGCTGAGGCCCGCGCGCTCGAGGCACCCCTCGACGAACACCTCTGTTTTGGTGCAAGCGGCTCGAGGCGATGCCTTGCGCTGAAGACGAGCTCAGCGCTCCCTCGGCTGGAGAGGCCCCACCTGGAGGGATCGGGGAAAAAGAGATGAATAAAAACACAGAGAAGTTGCAAAAGGGCCTTGACTTTTTTTGAATTGTTTGCAACCGGAACGGGGGAGAAGGGTTTTTTACGGTTGGCTCTGAGATCAGCCGAGCACGGCCCTGGAAGCGGGGCCATCTGAGGGACCTTCCCTCGGGACCTCTTCCATCCAAAGGACCTTCTCCATGGCCGCTATGGAAAGGAAGGTGGTTTTGGGGGCAAGAGAGGGCAACCAGGCACTTGGAGCAATGTTGTGAAGAACTGAAGATCCCTGGAGGGGAAAGGAGAGAATGCAAGTGCAGCTGGGGAGGCATGGAGGGCACGTACGTGCAGGGGCAGCGGAGGCCACCTAAGCTTACGCCCAGGGCCATAAGGGACCGGGGAAGGAAAGAGAGCAAGGCTGAGCCCAGCTCCGCTGGCCTGGACTTTCTATTTCCACCTGGGGTAGAGCCAGGGCTCTCTACTATCCTATTTATCTCCCAGATGACCCAATTTATATCCAGTTTCTACCTCTACTTATGAAATCCTCCAGGTAGGTGCCCTGTTTGGCCATCCCGTGGGCCACCCACGCTGACAGAAGGTCCACCTCCAGTCCCAGCACGGTGGCACTCGCGTCCCCTGCTGTTTCCTGGCATTTTCCTCCTTGCCCAAATCCATCCTATGCAACCCAGGAACCAAACCGTCCTTACGGGAAGCTTCTGCTTAGGACCCCCTCCAGCATCCCGGGGGGGAAGGGGCCACCCTGATGCCGCCCTAAAGATGCAGTCCCTGACCTTGAGCAAAGGTTGTTCCTGAGGACACTGGCGCGAGCGAGTGATGAGGGTCTGCAAAGCTGAATTTCACTTTGCAGGGGCAGATCTTTCTGCACCGGTTTGCAAGAGGGTGCCAGGCTGGGAATTGGAAGACCTTGTTGAAGGGCCAAAATGGAGAGACCTACCCAGAACCAGGAGCTCCGTGTGGGGGTGAGATGTGTCTCTAGGGTGTATATACATATATACACCCTACATGTAGGGTTCAAATCCTTACTACAGGACACAAAACCTAATTTCCCGGTCCAAAGCCTCATTTTTAGGCTACAAAGCCACAACTGGCTGTGCAAAGCCTCATTTATACAATCCCAACTCTTATTTTCAAAGTCCAAGTCCTCGGTTCTAGATCCAGACTCTCATATTAAGTTACCAAAGTCTCATTTATGTGGTCCAAAGCCCCATCTTGAAGGCCCAAACCCTCATTTTGAGAGGCCAAATACTGATTTGTAGGGTCTAAACCCTCTTTCTGGGGAACAAAGGCTCGGGTTTAGGGTCCAAAGCTTTAGTTGGAGGCTCCAACGCCTCATTTGTAAGACCCAGGTCTGTCTTTCAGAGTCCAAAATCTCATTTTATTGTCCAAATCCTTGTTTTTTGTTTCTGACGCCAAATTCTGAGGGTCCAAAGTCTCATTTTTAGCGCCCAAGGCCTCCTTTTTAGGGTTCTGTGCCTCTTTTCTTTTAGAGTCCAATTCTCAATTTTTAGGGCCCAAAGCCTCATATTTCATTTGAAGCCACAAGTCTCACTTTTAGCGCCCAAAGCCTCATTTTCAGGATCCCTCCCCTCATTTTAAGGGTCTCAGTGTCACTGGTGGCATCATCCAGGGCTGCCCTTTATCCTTCTCGGACAGCTCTAAGCTTCCACAAAGCACAGCCCTTCTTTCCAGGGCCGGGCTGTCCTTTCGTTCGTTTTACTTCAGCACAAACACTACCAGAGCCTGCGGCCACGCTCCAGTACCTCATCGCACCTCAGCCCCTGCTGTGAACTAACATGGACAGTCACACCGTTGACGCGCTCTCCTGCCCTTCTCTGGACACGCTCCAGCACCTCGACGTCCTTCTTGTAGCGAGGGGCCCAAAACTGAAGACAGCCTCGGAGGGCGGGCCCTCAGCGCCTGACAGCGCAGGCTGCGGCAGGGGCTGGGCCGGGCCGCCGCCATGACAACCGCCCCCTCCCCCTGGAACGCTCCCCCACTTCAGCCCAGAGCCTTCCCCGGCCGGCACGGCGACAGCCAATCGGCTGCCGCCGCGGGAAGCGCCGCCAATCGGAGCCGGGCGTGCCCTGCCCAATCCCAGCGCCGCTCTCGGGAGGCCGGCAGAGAGGCGGGAAAGCCCTGAGGGGAGGGACCCGCCCCCGGCTGCGGCCCGTCCGGCCCGGGCCCGTGCGGCCCCCGCGGCTTCTGCCGGGCCCCTCCGCGTCCCCGGGGCAGCCGGGGGGAGGAAGGCCCTGGCGCTTCCCGGCCGGTGTCACCCCAAGGAGCGCGGGACCTCCCGCCACGCGGAGCAGCGAGGGAGGCGCCCGGTGCCCTCACGATGTCTGCGGCGGGGGGAGGTGAGGAAGCAAAGCGCGTCCGGGCTCGGCGCCCTCGGCTCAGCCTCAGGCCGCGACGGGAGCCGAGGGGCTCTTCCGCTGCTGGGAGCCGCCCGAGGCAGCTGCCAGGTACCTGCCTGAGCTAGTTCGCCCGTTTGGGGCGGGAGGTGTCTGCTCTGGGACCCGCCTGGGACTCCCCCCAGGTACGGGGCGGCTTTGGCGGCCCTCATCTGAAAGGCGCACGTGTCCGGGGTGGCAGCCCGGGAGCCCTGCCCTGTCGAGACCCCAGGTAGCGTGCCTCCTCCAGGAGGAAGCTCCAACTGCATGCAGCCACCTGGGACTCCGGCTGGGCGGAAAGCGAAGGTGGTTTGCATCTGGTGGAAGGACCCCCCCGGGCCAGGCGGCTGTCTGGGACCGCTGCGAGGTAGCAGCAGCGCAGGTCGGTTTGCCTCATCCGGGAAGGAGCTGACATCCCGCCTGTGCACCGGGAGCTCGTCCGTGGTGGTTCCTCCGGTGGTTTTGTGTCCTCGTGGGCGAAGCGCTCAGCCTCCGCGGCCGCAAAGTATTTCTAGTGGTGCCCGGCCTGGTTTCTCTGCGCAGAGACCTACCCCCGGTGCAGAGTCGCTGCCCAGTTGTCGTTGCCTCCACTGGCAGGCTGTGATTGTGGAAGCTCTGATGGCAGGTCGCTGACTGGGGGGCTGCAGGGCCCGCTGCCCAAGTTGGTTTTCGGTGGTGTATAGTTAGCTCCGTTTCAGAGGGACTCTGCGCAAAGGGGGACCCAAGTAGATTTGCGTCTGCGTGCGAGTCGCCTCGCTCCTGGGAAGCAGCTGAGGATTTCTCCCTGGTAGATCCCCAGTGCGGCTGTCCCCCCGGAGTGAAAATCTCATCCCAGGTGACAGCCCACTTGACTTGCCAGGCAGTTGCTGGAGCTATTTTAAAATTTACACAGAAACTGCGTTCCCAGGTAGCAGCCTGGGACTCCTAGAAGGTACCTACCTGAAAAGTTTCTCTCCTGTTGCAAGAAGGACCATGGTTAGTAGTGGCTCAGGCTTCCTGCCAGGACTCACATTGTCTTTTTGGCCACCTCAGGAGGGAGTAGAACTCTTGGGTTCTAGATTCCTCCAAGGTAGCTACCGGTGGAGTTTTGTGTATGCTGCAGTCAGGCCCATAGAATCACCGAATGGTTTGGGTTGGAAGGGACCTCTAAAGGTCGTCTAGTCCAACCCCCCTGCCGCGGGCAGGGACATCTTCAACTAGATCAGGTCGCTCAGAGCCCCGTCCAACCTGACCTGGAATGTTTCCAGGGATGGGGCATCCACCCCCTCTCTGGGCAACCTGTGCCGGTGTTTCACCACCCTCAGCGTAAAAAATGTCTTCCTTCTATCTAGTCTGTATCTTTACAGACTAGTTTCAAGCCGTTCCCCCTTGTCCTGTCGCAACAGGCCCTGCTGAAAAGTTTGCCGCCGTCTTTTTCATAAGCCCCCTTGAAGTACTGACAGGCTGCAATAAGGTTTCCCCGAAGCCTTCTCTTCTCTAGGCTGAACAATGCTGGCTGTCTCGAATCACCTCCCTGCCCTCCATGTGCCTTAGCATAGCTTCCAGGAGGATCTGTTCCATGATCTTCCCAGGCACAGAGGTGAGGCTGACTGGCCTGTAGTTCCCCGGGCCTTCCTTTTTCCCCTTTTTAAAAATGGGGGTGATGTTTCCCGTTATCCAGTCAGCGGGAACTTCCCCGGACTGCCCCGGCTTCTCAAATATGATGGATAGTGGCTTAGCAACTTCATCCGCCAGTTCCTTCAGGACCCGCAGATGGATCTCATCGGGTCCCATGGACTTGTGCACCTTCAGGTCCTTAGATGGTCTCGAACCTGATGTTCTCCCACAGTGGGCAGCTCTTCATTCTCCCAGTCCCTGCCTTTGCCTTCTGTGGCTTGGGCGGTGAGGCTCGAGCACTTGCCGGTGGAGACCGAGGCAAAAAAGTCATTGAGTACCTCCGCCTTCTCCGTATCCTGGGTAACCAGGTCTCCCGTTTCCTTCCGGAGAGGGCCCACATTTTCCCTCGTCTTCCTTCTGTCCCTGACATATCTATAGAACCTTTTCTTGTGGCCCTTGCCGTCCCCGGCCAGATTTAATTCTCTCAGGGCTTTAGCTTTCCTAACCTGGTCCCTGGCTGCTCGGACAATTTCTCTCTATTCCTCCCAGGCTCCCTGTCCTTGCTTCCACCCTCTGCAGGCTTCCTTTTTGTGTTTGAGTTTGTCCAGGAGCTCCTTGTTCATCCACGCAGGCCTCCTGGCGTTTTTGCCTGGCTTCCTCTTTGCTGGGATGCATCGCTCCTGAGCTTGAAGGAGGCGATCCTTGAATATCGCCCAGCTTTCTTGGGCCACTCTTCCCTCCAGGGCTTTGTCCCATGGCACTCTACCAAGCAGATCCCTGAAGAGGCCAAAGTCTGCTCTGCTGAAGTCCCGGGTAGTGAGCTTGCTGTGCGCCCTCTATGCCATTTTTACGTAAACACACCACATCTACAAGAAGAAAATCATTATTTTTCATGTGGTCCAATTCTACTTAAACATACCAACTCTACAAGACTAAAATAGTTAGTATTTTTTTACACGCAGGCCATTTTCATTTAAACATACCACTCTTTGGAGACGACCATAATTACTTTTATGGCTAAGCCCATTTAAAGGGGCAAAACGGACCTTGCCGGTGTCATCCCTAAGTATTCTTCATTTCCCAGCAAATCAGAAAAGGGACCAGTGGAATGAGATTCCCGAGTGTCTGAAATTCCTGTACTTTGCCCGCTTCCATAGAATACTGTCTTTCTTTTCAGAATAAATGAAAAGAACTGTCTAAATGCAGGAGACTGTACTATAGGGAGCTGTAAAACGAGAGAACTGGAAAAATGGCAATAAGGGAAACAGCATGTTTCTCCTCGTGAGAGCTTTAGGTCGAGCGGAGCAGAGCTATTTGTCCTCCCTTAAAGAACAGAGAACTAAATAAAGGTACTCTAAATTAGAGGAGAACAAGGAACTTGCAAGGCTCCACCCAGATCTCCTCAGCTATGCTTCGCTATGTCGATTTTGAGGCATGTTTGACAGTTACTGCCGCTAAATTACATGGTCTTAGGGGCAATAAGATGAAAGAAAAGATGCTGAAGGTGAGGTCCGTTGTAAATATGAGCAAATTCTGTTTTATTCCCCGTCTCTTCCAAACAAAACAATCCCATCTGAATAACAAAAGACTCTTCTCTCTTGTTTAGAGGCAAGATCCTGTTGCCTGGAATTCCACATTTGAAGACATTTCCAGGAAAGTGCTAAATATAAGATACACCCTCTTACCTTATTTGTACACGTTAATGCACGAAGCCAACGCTCACGGCAGCACCGTCGTCCGCCCTCTGCTCCACGAGTAAGTGGGGTCCTTCCTTCCCCGTTCATAATGAATTCCTACTGAAGTCCCTGGGGTTTCCGTCGGCCTCCTAGAAAGGTTTTTCCCTGTTACAGCAATTTTTCTCTTAAAACCGGCGAGGGATGGAGAATACGCACATTGAGCATCGGCTCGCTGTGACGCCTCAAGGGCTCCGTTCCCCACGGTGCCGACTTTTTTGTCTTATCTAGAAACATAATTCATATATCGATTTTGAAGCTCATTCTCATCATCCCTAGTGGTATTCAGCAAATACCTTCTGCCTGGTGCTGGATATACGCAGAATCAGAGAGCACGTGCCGCAGAAACAGCTGGGCAAAACCTTTAAGCAGAGAAACAGAAAAGGGGGGAGAAAATAGGGGGTTTGACGCCCGTTTTGAGACGTTTGTAGGGCACGGTGACTTATTTTGGCCAAACAGATATGGCAGTTTTTAAAAAAAAAAAAAAAAAAAAAAAAAAGAGGGGGGGTTTATAGCAGGTTGGTTTTTTTGTTTTTAAAAAAAGACGTTTTTAGAGACGTGAGCCTTCATTGGTACCTGGTCAGAAGGGGCGATACGTGCCAAAGGCTGATCAATGCCTTAATGTTAAAGGTGAAGCCTAATATCTAAAAATGCTTGTCTTCCACTAAACCCCACTGACTTGTCAGCGTGTCATCCCGGCCTCATTTTGAGTAATCTGAGACTTGATCCTGACAAAGCGCCTGTCAAAAAATAAGCAGCGCAAATCAGAAAGTAATTGGGCCACTACTTAATTTTGCTGTTGCTGATAGCAAGCAAAAGTGTGTGTTTTTTTTTTTTTTTTTTTTAAGTTTTGTGATCTAAATAGCCTAAATAAAAATTCTAGTGCGTGCGTAGGTATAGGCCAGCAAACGTGAAGCAACAGCAGACGTGAAAATTAAGTAATAGGTGGCATTGCCCTGAAGATTTTCACTTTAGGATCTTAATACACTCTTGACAAGGACTAAGTGATACATTTGTAAAAAAAAAGGGATTAATTTTTGACCCTTATTATCTATTATGAATAGATAGGTAATAATGTTGCCTGTTACTAGTGGTAGCATGCTCGCGGCTGAGGAAATGGTAGTTTTACTGAGAAAAAAAGGCTTCAACAAGGAAACACTTTGGGAAAGGTTGACCCCGAGGGCTCGGCCGCTCTTTTGTTACTTTGCAGGTTTGTGAGAGACAAAACGACATGGGAAATACACAGGCAATTTCTGTGGGGACCGGCACTGCTCGTCAGCCCCGCGCTGGACCAGGTGAAATAGCAGGAATAGAAGTATCAGAAAAGTTGGGGGAAGAAATGAGAAAATACTAGAAACGGATGAAAATATTGGAAGAGATTTGAACTAAACTGTACTTTCTGGCTTTAATAGACCTAAACCAAAAGTGTGTCGTTCCAGGGTGCTGTAGCGGTGAAGGCTTACCTGCCGAATGCCCGCTGGTATGATTACCACACAGTGAGTAATTTTAAAAACTCTAGTATATTTATTTTTCCTACTATGGAAATGATTAGGAAAATTTCCATAGTATCCACCGTCACAGGTGTACGGCGTGCTGGGGTGGAGTGTGACTCCACCACCTCTGTTTTACCAACACGTGTCCAGTAGGAGTTTTTAGCGATGTAAAAAATTACATCTTGGCTAATTTGTTTGCTAATCACTTTGTGGTAATGTAATCCTGTTCAACATGACCAGTAAAAAGGTGGAATAACAGCTGTAACTGAAGCGCTTCCATGTTTGCTTTTTTTGAACCCCTTCAAGGATGCATAGAACTTCTTTTCTAGGAATGATGGTGTGGAGGAAGACAAAAGTTTTAAACAATTTTTACGGCCTCAGGCTTTAAAAGTCACTCCGTTTATCAAGTGTTGTGTAATGGGTTTATATATGCAGAATTTCAGATTGTAATCTTGAAAACACATAGTTCTGCACTAAAGAAGGATTGGCACTGACAACTTTCTTAGTATTTATGTATTCATAAACTTTCATTCTAAAAAAAAGCTTAAAATGGAAAATTCAACAAAGAGACCAAGTTTTATTTGGGTTTGGTTTGTTTTTTTTTTTTAATCATGAATAGGGTGAGTACCTTGGCTTTAGGGGACAATTCAGAAATTTACCATCTCCTTTGGAACATATCAACCTCCATATCCGAGGCGGCTACATCCTCCCTCAGCAAAGCCCTGCTAATACTACATTTTACAGGTATGACTACAATTTAATGTAACATTTTTTTGCTTTTTGGGGGCGATATTTAATTAGTGGCCTGGCAAATAAATCGCCTATTAGTGACACGGCGCCTGCATTTGCCTGGACTCCTTATTTTCAACCTGGGAAAAGCCCAATTTTCTGGTTTAATGTACACTGTGCTCGGAAGCATTTCCCATTTGGTATAAACATGAGCAGTCCTGAGAGAATCAGGAAGTATGGCAGCACGTCAACTTCATGGCAGGTTTTTCTCCTTTTTTGGTTTCCTCCTTTAACGGTAACGCTATGGATCGGGGAAGGCTGGTAACAGAGCTCAGTTAAGTTGTGTACAATGTCCGTAATAGAAGTGATATTGTATTACCTATGTTGAGAAAGATAAAATGCAATTAGCCCAGACAAATATTCTTTTTTTCCATAGCCGAAGAAACCCGTTGGCGCTCACCGTTGCTTTGAATGACAGTCAGCTTGCAGCAGGTCAGCTTTACTGGGATGACGGGGTGCGCATTGGTAAGTACAAAGTTTCTTGTTTCCACGCTAAATTAACTAATTCAGAGTCTACAATGCATAAACGTCGCCTCTCTCTAGCTCAGCGCATCGCTGACACGAACAGTTAATGTTGTATTTCAGGATTAGTCCGTAATTGTGCAACACGGCGTAGGAAGCAGGAGCACAAACCAGAGAGAAAAAAAATTACAGTAAACCGGTTACACTTAAGTAATTAAACTAAAATTACAGTAAAATGTAAAACAGTAACACCGCTAAAATGTAGAATGCTGGCACAGTAGTAACCTAATGTTGTTATTTAGAGAATATATATTTTGCATGAATTCAGCTGTGCCCTGGGCCTAGGACAAGGTATAGAATAAGGATTTGTTCTCAAACCTGTGGGGAACCTAACCACAGGTGAAGTGGGAAGCTTTAACTAATTTCCTCGATATTAATAAATTCAAATGGTCTTCAGATAAGACGTATCTAGCAGTCTCTTATCCTTTACGCCTGCAGTGTATTATCCTTGTAATAACGCTAAGCTGTCCCCTGAGATCATCGCAAGGAATGCACAAAAATTGTGATTTATCTTTTTTTTAACATACCAACACATTGCAGGAAGTCCGCACGAGCTATACTACACGCAGCACAATTCTTCTATTTAACTTAAAAAAAGAAAAGGTGACCAGCAAATACATATTACTTCATTCTTTCTTTTTAACAGATGCGTATGAAGAGCGTGTATATCTGCTGACCTCATTTACTGCTAATCGGGTACGTCACGGTACCTCGCTGGTTTTGAGTACCCGGGGTGATTATTGTTGTATGTTAACTAAGGTATTTTAATTTGGCATTTTTTTTTTTAATGTTTCGATATCCCCACACGCTACTAACCCTTTGTGATGGACCAGCTCTTAGCCAGCGTTGTGAAAACCGTTGCAGGTCTCTCCGTGTTACTTTTTTTTTTTTTTTTTTTTAATTAATACAGGCAACATCACACCCCAGATGGATAAACGAATTTTGCAATAAATGGGGGCAAGTAAATTTACTTCAGCAGGGCACCTCCCCGCACGTGTATTTATATTCAGTGGCTGGCCCAGCCTGAGACCTTCAAGACAGGCGTTGGTTCAGATTTGGTCCCTGCACGTCGGTTTTCAGTAAGTGAGGAGGAGGTTTTAACATTAACTTCAAAAATTAACGTTAAGCAAAAAATCCCAGACATACCCGTTCACAACTTCTCCTTCTATATATGAAGGAATTTAGGAGTGTTTTGTGTCCGGGCTGCGCTATAATGCCGTGAATATAGTTAAGTTGTATTAAGAACGAATTTAAGCTGGCTTCAGAGGGTATCTTAAGTTTAGCTTATCGCTGCATTTCTTGTATATTCCTGCCGTTATAATTTCTCGTCATTCTGAAAAACGCCAGTTTTTTTCAAAAAGGATTTGTAGAAAATGAAAGCGCGTATCAACGCAGAAAGGCAATAAGGCCAATATTTTGCCAGCGGTGTGTTCCGCATCATTTTTGCTCATCGTTCCCATGTAAATGAATACATTTCAGCCAAGCAGCCCGTGCGTATTTTACAGCCTTGCAGTTAAGCGTAGATATCCACGTAGGACACAAATGTACTTGGACAGACTAGAAAGAAGTGACTGTACACAAAATCTACCCCATCTGGAATACAGTCACAGTTAGAGCCAGGAAAGTGCTTTCAAATGGTTTAGAAAGGTAGGGGCAGCGATCGCCAAAGATTTTGACTACGCATCCCCAGCAGTAAGAGTTTTTGAGCGCCTCCCCCCAACATACGCATCTTTATTTATAAATTATATACATATCTAGGTATAGAAAACAATTGTGCTACCTACTGTTATGTGCATCACAAAGCATACACAGAGACAGAAATTTAAAAAGGTGGGTAAAGGTGAAATAGATGCTACGATAAAAATATTTTAACTTTTATTTATTAATAGTACAAAACCATTTTCTTCCCACACCCCAGTGGATTTGTTTTGCGCTCCACTGCACTAGAGGATGGTATTTTCCGCTGCCATTATCAAATCTCCACGTTAGGAGCCCGAGGGAAAAGCAGAGAAAATCTAGTTGGGCAAAAATGGTTTAGTTTTCGTTAAGAGCTGTTAATTGTTTAAAGGTTGCAGCAGAACCTTTGAACAGAGGCTGGTGTGGAGTTACTGACTCCGTTTGTGACTCTTTTTTATCGTTGTTCTTAATTTTTATCATTATTCTTCAACACAGAATCTCGACCGTGGAGCAGTTGCTGTGTAAGAAAGTCAGCGATTAGTGGTGCTTGTTATAATGATTGGCATTTCCAGCGTGTCAGCTTTAAACTTTTTGTTTTAAGCCGTTGAATAGCTGGAATTAAATTAGACGGTGATTATACGGACTATGGGTTTAAAAGAAATGCTTTTTATATGGTAATAAAAAAAAAAAAGGTGTGTTGTTTCATTAGTTTTCCAGGTGGCCAAAATGTTGTTGTTTTATCCTCAGTGCTCCGATTTCTCATTTCTTTTGACTTTCTCAAGGAATTGGACGTAAACTGCTAAGGGAGAAAAGGGTTTTTCTGCTATTTGCAGTTGTAAGATTACATAGTAATCGCCCATTGTCCTGCTCTTACAGAAAGCTGGTAAGGAAAAGCGTAATTAGAGCGGTCTTAAATCGACCGATAATGAAGAACGCAATAAAATAACTGTATAATTACATTATATCTGTATAATTCTATCACAGCGGAGCTGCGTGGGAGCGGCGCTGGGATCTGACCCAGCAAGTGCCATCTCTGGGCAACTTAAAGGATATTCTCTGCCCGGAGACCTGGTGGAATTGGGCACAACCTAAAGAAATTGTGAATCCGCTATCTGCCTAAACTCAAGTCGGCTGGTCCAAGAAATGAGCCCCGATTCACACTCCTATTTTGCTAGGTCTGGAACGACGAGTTTCGCAATCCATCGGAAGCATTTTTGCCGCTGTAAAAGGCGATTTAAAAAAGAAAAAAAAGGAGCAAAAGGAGCAAAACGCCTGCAGGACCGGAGCGATAACCAGGGGACGCACAGAGATCTTGCCACTGAATTCAGTAGTTTGGGAAACTTCAGGGGATTACAGGAAAACGAGGGAAAAAAGGTCTGAATTATGAAAACCATTGTTTTAATCCTTTCTTATGCTGCAGAATTCACATCAGGACAAATTTCTTCAATATTCAGCACCTCATTGGTAGCGGAGGAGTCTGCAAGAGATCTGCGAAGGCGGAGGAACGAGGAAGATCAAAGCCTCCAACGTTTGGAAAATGAAGAATGATATAGAGATTCGTTTATTTATTTTTAAATTGAAGAGGAGGGAAAAATGGTAAGCCTAAGTGGGCTGAAAAAAGCGTATTCGGACAAGAAACCGCCCAAGGATAAATTGCTAATTTTCTTTTTCCTCTTCCTTCAGAATATTTGAGAGAGAAAGGTTTTGCGCCGTGGTTAGGCTGAGCCGAATAACGTGAAGTTTACCTGAATTAAAATTTTGGGGGTGACCTCAACCGTCCGGGCGGTGCCAGTATCGCAGAATGGTGAAGCGATCCGATCCCCTCGCGCTGCGTCCCACGAGGGCCAAAACCGGGTAAGTCAACGGTTTACGGGCAAATCCTGTCGTTGCCGTTAGTTCCGTGCTCTTAACCGCTTGGGGGTTCACCTCTTGGCTGTAATATAACTTGTATCTACGATTCTTTGGTTCTGTGAAGGGTCTGTTTGTGGCAGCTGGGGTAAAATAAGGATTTTTGCCCAGCGTGGGACGGCCGAGCGTATCCCGCCGGGGCTGATCGACAAGAGCACGCAGTTTCCATCTGCGCTCTCTGCCGGTTCGAGGAGAATGCGCAGGATTACGGGGCTGGGCCAGCGCGGCCGTACGTCGGCTGGACGGTGTGCACGGAGGAAGGAGCCGGCGGCAGCCCTGGTCACGGCGAGCGGCAGGTCACTGGCGTGTCACAGTGGGCGGCAGAGCCAGCGGCGGCCATGTCACCGTGGTGTCACACTGGTTCTGTGACACGGCCGCGCAGGGCTACAAAAGGGGCCGCCGGGACGGTGGGTCCTGCACCCTGGAGGAGCGTCCATAGGACGAAGGCAGGGATGAGCTCCCACAGGGCTGTCGCTGCTGAGGAGCAACCCTTGAGCGTGAGGCGGATCAAGATGGACTTCTGGGACGGGATGGAGCATGCCTTCATGATGCCCAGCATCACCACCAAAGGTACAGGCATCCACAGCCACCGCGGGAGTGCTTACAGGACCAACGGTTGTAGCGCTGTGTGGGTGAGACTCGGCACTGCAGCCATCTCAGGGGTGTTTCCATCTGGGGCCGGGGACATCAATGTCACTTTACATCTGGCAATGTGCCACAGCTCAGGGGGTGTTGGAGGGTTGAGAGCTGGCAGACGCAGAGCGCAACCTGGTTTTCCTTTGCTTTCCAGAGCGAACCGCCGTCTGGGACGCAGTGGCTGGCTACGTTCAAGAACAGCTCCTGCTGCACAAGGTGGGGCGACACCCGCATCCTCTTAGTCCACCCAGGGGAGTGGGGAGTCCCCACGGGCCTGGGGCATGGCCTGCAGTTACTTTTCCCTCCTCAGAAAGCAGGAAACTCACCCCAAAAGTCCCCGCTGGGGGACAAGCAGGGCTCGTGCAAGGGTGGTATCACCTCCGGCAGGTGGTATTGTACCGCAGGGCTGATCCCGGTCGCTGGAGACCCCTGGATGCCCTCGGGCTGCTTCTGCCCTGACTCCAGCACTGCTTTTTCGGGGCAGGGGAAAGGGAAGGAGAGGGCTCGGCAGCTCCTCCTTAAAGCTCTCCCCACTGCCCTGGCTCGCGTCTCTGAACAGCAGGAGCGGGCAGGGTCTGGTCCAAAGCACCGTCCCTGGACAGGGCCACTCCCAGCTCTTCCCTCCAGCCAGTCCCTCACCCTGCAGCCCTTGCCTTCTCTCCTGCTCCAGGGAGTCCGAATTCCAACACTTGGCTCCTTCGACGCTGTCCCCCAGTGGATCCAGGCTGGGAACGAGGCTGTGATTATCCAGAGGCCCGTCTTTCACCTGGCCAGGAACCTGGCGGTTGTCCACAACCTGATGGACGACAAGGACTACCTGCCCGGTAAGACGTCGGATTAAACCCTGGCTGGCTGCAGGGTCGTTTCATCCCTGCCCTGGGTCTGAGATGCTCTGCTAAAGCAACTCTCTCTCTGCAGAGCAGGCCCAAAAATGTTTTTTTTTTTTCCTGGGCGGGGCGATGCGATGACTGCAGTAAGCAGCCCTTGGGAAATGCCTGCGGAAAGGCCAGTGGGCGAGCGCCTCCATCCCCTTCCTGTGCTTTTCCAGGCGATAAGGAGCTGGAGCCTCTGAAATACGCCAAGGTGGCCACGGACGCCTCTGTGTCCCGGCGAAAAGTGGAGGGCTGCATCCTAGGCGTCACGTCCCTCCTCTCTCACTGCCTGGGGAAGGGGGCGAATGTTGCCCTCATCCTGAGGAACGTTGGGGTGCTCCTCATCGAAGGCAGGAGAGTGGAAATGAAATTCTACTATGACTTCCTGGAGACCTTGTCCGGGAAGAAGAATCTGGCAAAAGCTGTTTTCAAGGTGAGCGTTTCGGTTTTGCTGTGGCGCGGGCACTCCCACGGCGGTGTCGTGGCGCTGCCCACGCGTGGCCCGGCCGGGATGCGGTCATCCCACTTGAGCGAGGCGAGAGCTACAGTCCTAACAACTCCCCCTGCCTCGGGCTCCTCCGATTCAGAGCGCCTCGGCCGTGCGGAGGGCATCCTGCCATCTTTGTGGTCCTCCCTTGCAGGTCCCCTGGCTGCTGGACATGCTGGTGTCCCGGGTGGCACCCGTGGCCTCGCTGAGTGTTTCCGGCCGCGTCATCCTCTTTCCCGAGTGAGTACGTTGGCGGCCGCAGCCGCTGGTTGGTGCAGACGCTCAAGGTAGCATTTGCTCCTTGTGACCACGGATGTCCTCCCATGGGGACAACCAGGCAGCGGCTCTTGTTGGCGTCCCCAGGCCGTAGTCGGTCCCACGAGGCAGATCTGATGGGAAAGACAGAGGAATTTAGGCGACATTTTCTTCCCGTGGCGGCCAGGGCTTCTTTGCCAGGGGACTCCATTTCCCAGGGCTGTCCTTGGGGATGGGGCACGGTAGACGTTGGAAAAACACGGTAGACTTGGGGAAAAGAACGGCCTTTACGGCCCTTCCAAAGTCTGCCCGTCAGGAGGTGATTGCGGCGAGCGAGTGCTGGTGGTGCTCTGGGTCACGTCGGCGTCTTCTCCTTGTTGCCAGGTTTGAAACGGAGCTTGTGGCCGAGCCGCTGCCCAGGCCTCTTCTCAAGACCTCGAGGCGAGTCCCCGGCGGGGACAAGCAGATGAGAAGGGAGGGTTTGCCACATCTCGGGCAAGGCACGAAAGGTAAAGCAGCTCCCGGCTCCTTTCCACGGCACGGGCAACCAAGTTCTGTCGTCGGGTGGGAAAAGCACCGGCGTTGCGGGTCAAAAGGCTCCGACTTGGGCCAAAGCTTCATGCCAGCTCGGCCCAGCCTTTTCTCCCGATGACTCGTCGGCTTCACCGAAACGGAGCCCTGGGGTGGGACGTGCCCAAGGGTACGGTGGGAGGATGGTGATCCAAGGCCCTCTCCTCCCCCCTCAGAAGTGACCCCACCAAAAGTGTCCCTGTCACCTCCCCGGCATCACCCAGCCCCCTCAGTCCCAACCCGGGCGCTGATGAGGCGATTGCAAAAGCACGTTGGAAGTGGGGAACCGGGGCAAGCGCCGGTGCTGGGGAGGGTGCCGGGCCTCTGGAGACAGCGGATGGGAGGGGGAGCAGAACGGCCCTCTCGGATGCTTTGGAAAGAGGCCTGAGCAGCGCTGCCTGTCACCGGGGCCGGCAGCGTCCCGGCGACGCTCTTCTGACGAGGTCTCTCCTTCCTGTTTCCAGTGGGATTCCCTGGTTTTCCCTTTCCAGCTAGTCCAAGCTCGAGAGATGATGAGATACCACCGTTCTGGGAAATCAGGGGGAAGAGGAGGAGGAGAAGCTCTCGGGTCAGGTGAGGCTCAGGGCTGGCGTCTGCACGGGCTCCTTTTGCCCAGAGAGGCGGTCACTGCCCCATCCCGGGAAACGTTCAAGGTCAGGTTGGAGGGGGCCTCTGAGCGACCTGATCTAGTCGAAGACGGCCCTGCTCCTCGCAGGGAGGCTTGGACTAGACGACCTTCAGAAGCCCCTTCCAACCCAAAGCCTTCTGTGATTCTGTGATTTCCTGACCCGGCAAGAGCCCGTTGCCCAGCCCCAAACACTCGCCGCCCAACAGTGGTGACGGCAGCGCCCGGAGGGGCGGGATGGGGCTGCCGGGAGCCCCCCGTTTTACAGAGCTGCTTCCTCTCGGACCCTTCAGGAGAGCCCCAGCGTGGCCTCCTGAGCTGTGCACGGGGACAGCCGTGCGGCAGCCGAGGGTCCTGGCTCAGGGGGTTTCCTCAGCCGAGCCGCCGGCGGCTGCACAAAGAGGCGCGTGGCTCGCGAGGGCGGGATGTGGCGACAAACCCATCGACCTCCTCAGGTTAGACCTCTCCCATTGTGTCCTTCCAGGCAGCGGCGGGTCATCCCAGGCGGTTCCTCTGGAAAAAAGCAGCCTGCGACCGGCCAACCCAAGGGCAAACCCGTGCCCACCGGCCAAGCACCAAGGCAGAGCCGAGCGCAGGCAGCAGAACTTCAGAGCTACGGAGGAGGAGGAGGAGGACTAGTGGAGAAAATCCTCGCTGAAATCGCCACGACGCAGACGGCGAAAGCCAAGCCCTCCCACGCTCAGGAAGCGGCGACCTTCGTAACACCCGTAATCGCTGTCTTATCGGTAACGAGCTCTGAGGCCAGCCTGCGCGAGGAGCCCGCCTACGAGGTTCTCAGGCAGCCGCTGCCGAGACCAAGATGGAGAAAACTGTGAACTTCAGTCCTGAGAGCTTCTGGCCGGTACTGGAAGTCTGTATTCTGGATGCGGAGCGCTGAGGCCCGCACGCTCGAGGCACCCCTCGACGAACACCTCTGTTTTGGTGCAAGTGGCTCGAGGCGATGCCTTGCGCTGAAGACGAGCTCAGCGCTCCCTCGGCTGGAGAGGCCCCACCTGGAGGGATCGGGGAAAAAGAGATGAATAAAAACACAGAGAAGTTGCAAAAGGGCGTTGACTTTTTTTGAATTGTTTGCAACCGGAACGGGGGAGAAGGGTTTTTTACGGTTGGCTCTGAGATCAGCCAAGCATGGTCCTGGAAGCGGGGCCATCTGAGGGACCTTCCCTCGGGACCTCTTCCATCCAAAGGACCTTTTCCATGGCCGCTATGGAAAGGAAGGTGGTTTTGGGGGCAAGAGAGGGCAACCAGGCACTTGGAGCAATGTTGTGAAGAACTGAAGATCCCTGGAGGGGAAAGGAGAGAATGCAAGTGCAGCTGGGGAGGCATGGAGGGCACGTACGTGCAGGGGCAGCGGAGGCCACCTAAGCTTACGCCCAGGGCCATAAGGGACCGGGGAAGGAAAGAGAGCAAGGCTGAGCCCAGCTCCGCTGGCCTGGACTTTCTATTTCCACCTGGGGTAGAGCCAGGGCTCTCTACTATCCTATTTATCTCCCAGATGACCCAATTTATATCCAGTTTCTACCTCTACTTATGAAATCCTCCAGGTAGGTGCCCTGTTTGGCCATCCCGTGGGCCACCCACGCTGACAGAAGGTCCACCTCCAGTCCCAGCACGGTGGCACTCGCGTCCCCTGCTGTTTCCTGGCATTTTCCTCCTTGCCCAAATCCATCCTATGCAACCCAGGAACCAAACCGTCCTTACGGGAAGCTTCTGCTTAGGACCCCCTCCAGCATCGGGGGGGAAGGGGCCACCCTGATGCCGCCCTAAAGATGCAGTCCCTGACCTTGAGCAAAGGTTGTTCCTGAGGACACTGGCGCGAGCGAGTGATGAGGGTCTGCAAAGCTGAATTTCACTTTGCAGGGGCAGATCTTTCTGCACCGGTTTGCAAGCGATCCGAGGGTGCCAGGCTGGGAATTGGAAGACCTTGTTGAAGTGCCAAAATGGAGAGACCTACCCAGAACCAGGAGCTCAGTGTGGGGGTGAGATGTGTCTCTAGGATGTGTTTTTATATATATATATATATATATATATATACACCCTACATGTAGGGTTCAAATCCTTACTACAGGACACAAAACCTAATTTCCCGGTCCAAAGCCTCATTTTTAGGCTACGAAGCCACAACTGGCTGTGCAAAGCCTCATTTATACAATCCCAACTCTTATTTTCAAAGTCCAAGTCCTCGGTTTTAGATCCAGACTCTCATATTAAGTTACCAAAGTCTCATTTATGTGGTCCAAAGCCCCATCTTGAAGGCCCAAACCCTCATTTTGAGGGGCCAAATACTGATTTGTAGGGTCTAAACCTTCTTTCTGGGGAACAAAGGCTCGGGTTTAGGGTCCAAAGCTTTAGTTGGAGGCTCCAACGCCTCATTTGTAAGACCCAGGTCTTTGTTTTTAGAGTCCAAAATCTCATTTGATTGTCCAAATCCTTGTTTTTTGTTTCTGACGCCAAATTCTGAGGGTCCAAAGTCTCATTTTTAGGGCCCAAGGCCTCCTTTTTAGGGTTCTGCGCCTCTTTTCTTTTAGAGTCCAATTCTCAATTTTTAGGGCCCAAAGCCTCATATTTCATTTGAAGCCACAATTTCTGCTTACAAGTCTCACTTTTAGCGCCCAAAGCCTCATTTTCAGGATCCCTCCCCTCATTTTAAGGGTCTCAGTGTCACTGGTGGCATCATCCAGGGCTGCCCTTTATCCTTCTCGGACAGCTCTAAGCTTCCACAAAGCACAGCCCTTCTTTCCAGGGCCGGGCTGCCCTTTCGTTCGTTTTACTTCAGCACAAACACTACCAGAGCCTGCGGCCACGCTCCAGTACCTCATCGCACCTCAGCCCCTGCTGTGAACTAACATGGACAGTCACACCGTTGACGCGCTCTCCTGCCCTTCTCTGGACGCGCTCCAGCACCTCGACGTCCTTCTTGTAGCGAGGGGCCCAAAACTGAAGACAGCCTCGGAGGGCGGGCCCTCAGCGCCTGACAGCGCAGGCTGCGGCAGGGGCTGGGCCGGGCCGCCGCCATGACAACCGCCCCCTCCCCCTGGAACGCTCCCCCACTTCAGCCCAGAGCCTTCCCCGGCCGGCACGGCGACAGCCAATCGGCTGCCGCCGCGGGAAGCGCCGCCAATCGGAGCCGGGCGTGCCCTGCCCAATCCCAGCGCCGCTCTCGGGAGGCCGGCAGAGAGGCGGGAAAGCCCTGAGGGGAGGGACCCGCCCCCGGCTGCGGCCCGTCCGGCCCGGGCCCGTGCGGCCCCCGCGGCTTCTGCCGGGCCCCTCCGCGTCCCCGGGGCAGCCGGGGGGAGGAAGGCCCTGGCGCTTCCCGGCCGGTGTCACCCCAAGGAGCGCGGGACCTCCCGCCACGCGGAGCAGCGAGGGAGGCGCCCGGTGCCCTCACGATGTCTGCGGCGGGGGGAGGTGAGGAAGCAAAGCGCGTCCGGGCTCGGCGCCCTCGGCTCAGCCTCAGGCCGCGACGGGAGCCGAGGGGCTCTTCCGCTGCTGGGAGCCGCCCGAGGCAGCTGCCAGGTACCTGCCTGAGCTAGTTCGCCCGTTTGGGGCGGGAGGTGTCTGCTCTGGGACCCGCCTGGGACTCCCCCCAGGTACGGGGCGGCTTTGGCGGCCCTCATCTGAAAGGCGCACGTGTCCGGGGTGGCAGCCCGGGAGCCCTGCCCTGTCGAGACCCCAGGTAGCGTGCCTCCTCCAGGAGGAAGCTCCAACTGCATGCAGCCACCTGGGACTCCGGCTGGGCGGAAAGCGAAGGTGGTTTGCATCTGGTGGAAGGACCCCCCCAGGCCAGGCGGCTGTCTGGGACCGCTGCGAGGTAGCAGCAGCGCAGGTCGGTTTGCCTCATCCGGGAAGGAGCTGACATCCCGCCTGTGCACCGGGAGGGAGCTCGTCCGTGGTGGTTCCTCCGGTGGTTTTGTGTCCTCGTGGGCGAAGCGCTCAGCCTCCGCGGCCGCAAAGTATTTCTAGTGGTGCCCGGCCTGGTTTCTCTGCGCAGAGACCTACCCCCGGTGCAGAGTCGCTGCCCAGTTGTCGTTGCCTCCACTGGCAGGCTGTGATTGTGGGAGCTCTGATGGCAGGTCGCTGACTGGGGGGCTGCAGGGCCCGCTGCCCAAGTTGGTTTTCGGTGGCGTATAGTTAGCTCCGTTTCAGAGGGACTCTGCGCAAAGGGGGACCCAAGTAGATTTGCGTCTGCGTGCGAGTCGCCTCGCTCCTGGGAAGCAGCTGAGGATTTCTCCCTGGTAGATCCCCAGTGCGGCTGTCCCCCCGGAGTGAAAATCTCATCCCAGGTGACAGCCCACTTGACTTGCCAGGCAGTTGCTGGAGCTATTTTAAAATTTACACAGAAACTGCATCCCCAGGTAGCAGCCTGGGACTCCTAGAAGGTACCTACCTGAAAAGTTTCTCTCCTGTTGCAAGAAGGACCATGGTTAGTAGTGGCTCAGGCTTCCTGCCAGGCTTCCTGGCCTGTCTTTTTGGCCACCTCAGGAGGGAGTAGAACTCTTGGGTTCTAGATTCCTCCAAGGTAGCTACCGGTGGAGTTTTGTGTATGCTGCAGTCAGGCCCATAGAATCACCGAATGGTTTGGGTTGGAAGGGACCTCTAAAGGTCGTCTAGTCCAACCCCCTTGCCGCGGGCAGGGACATCTTCAACTAGATCAGGTCGCTCAGAGCCCCGCCCAACCTGACCTGGAATGTTTCCAGGGATGGGGCATCCACCACCTCTCTGGGCAACCTGTGCCGGTGTTTCACGACCCGGAGGGTGGTGGAATGTCTTCCTTCTCTCTAGTCTGTATCTCCCCCCCTTTAGTTTCAAGCCGTTCCCCCTTGTCCTGTCGCAACAGGCCCTGCTGAAAAGTTTGCCGCCATCTTTTTCATAAGCCCCCTTGAAGTACTGACAGGCTGCAATAAGGTTTCCCTGAAGCCTTCTCTTCTCTAGGCTGAACAATGCTGGCTGTCTCGAATCACCTCCCTGCCCTCCATGTGCCTTAGCATAGCTTCCAGGAGGATCTGTTCCATGATCTTCCCAGGCACAGAGGTGAGGCTGACTGGCCTGTAGTTCCCCGGGCCTTCCTTTTTCCCCTTTTTAAAAATGGGGGTGATGTTTCCCGTTATCCAGTCAGCGGGAACTTCCCCGGACTGCCCCGACTTCTCAAATACGATGGATAGTGGCTTAGCAACTTCATCCGCCAGTTCCTTCAGGACCCGCAGATGGATCTCATCGGGTCCCATGGACTTGTGCACCTTCAGGTCCTTAGATGGTCTCAAACCTGATGTTCTCCCACAGTGGGCAGCTCTTCATTCTCCCAGTCCCTGCCTTTGCCTTCTGTGGCTTGGGCGGTGAGGCTCGAGCACTTGCCGGTGGAGACCGAGGCAAAAAAGTCATTGAGTACCTCCGCCTTCTCCGTATCCTGGGTAACCAGGTCTCCCGTTTCCTTCCGGAGAGGGCCCACATTTTCCCTCGTCTTCCTTCTGTCCCTGACATATCTATAGAACCTTTTCTTGTTGCCCTTGCCGTCCCCGGCCAGATTTAATTCTCTCAGGGCTTTAGCTTTCCTAACCTGGTCCCTGGCTGCTCGGACAATTTCTCTCTATTCCTCCCAGGCTCCCTGTCCTTGCTTCCACCCTCTGCAGGCTTCCTTTTTGTGTTTGAGTTTGTCCAGGAGCTCCTTGTTCATCCACGCAGGCCTCCTGGCGTTTTTGCCTGGCTTCCTCTTTGCTGGGATGCATCGCTCCTGAGCTTGAAGGAGGCGATCCTTGAATATCGCCCAGCTTTCTTGGGCCCCTCTTCCCTCCAGGGCTTTGTCCCATGGCACTCTACCAAGCAGATCCCTGAAGAGGCCAAAGTCTGCTCTGCTGAAGTCCCGGGTAGTGAGCTTGCTGTGCGCCCTCTTCGGTGCCCTGAGGCTCTTGAACTCCGCCATTTCATGGTCACTGCAGCCCAGGCTGCCCTCGAGCTTCACGTTCCCCACCAGCCCCTCCTTGTTGGTGAGAACAAGGTCCAGCAGAGCACCTCTCCTCCTTGGCTCCTCTACCACTTGGAGAAGGAAGTTGTCATGGACGCGCTCCAGGAACTCCCGGATTGCTTATGTCCTGCCGTGTTGTCCCTGCAACAGATGTCGGGGTGGTTGAAGTCCCGCATGAGGACCAGGGCTTGTGAGCGTAAGGCAGCTCCTATCTGTCTGTAGAGGGCCTCATCCACTCGGTCTTCCTGGTCGGGTGGCCTGTAGCAGACCCCCACCGTAATGTCACCTGTCCCTGCCTTCCCTTTAATTCTGACCCACGAGCTCTCGGTCGGCTCCTCATCCATCCCCAGGCAGAGCTCCATGCACTCCAGCTGGTCATTGACATAGAGGGCGACACCCCCTCCTCATCTCCCCTGCCTGTCCTTCCTAAAGAGCCTGTATCCCTCCATGCCAACACTCCAGGCACAGGATCCATCCCAGCACGTCTCCGTGATGCCAACAAGGTCGTAGCCCTGCCGGCGTGCGCGCGTCTCTAACTGCCCTTGTTTATTCCCCGTGCTACGTTTGCACAGAGGCATTGAAGCCGGGCCCCTGATGACGCTGTCTCACTGGCTGCAGTTCCTTTGTGCTGCTCTTCAGGCGCTCCCCTGCTGAGCTGTGTCCCTTCTCCAGGCCCTGGGCGTCCCTTGCTGGCCCTGGCATCCAACTGGTAGGAGTGGGATGGATTGAGGTTCCCCTCCCCTGGCACCTCTAGTTTAAAGCCCTCTTCTGTCCGCTCCCGACTTATCGCCGTCTATTTCAATTATCTTTATTAACAAAAACGCAGAGTATCGCCATCGGATGTGGGTTGTTTGGGTTGGGTTTTTTTTTTTTAAATTTTCAGACAGGAGCAGATATCTGCGGCTTCTTCGAGGACTGGGAGTACGAGCTGTGTGCTCGATGGATGGAGCTGGGTGCCTTTTACCCGTACTTGAGGAATCACAACGGGAAGGGAGCCAAGGTGGGCGCCTTTCGTGTTTGTTTCGACTGAGGTTTTTTATTTCCCACCTTTTCCCCATTTCCTACATTTTTTTTATTCCCCATCTATGCCATTTTTACGTAAACGCACCACATCTGCAAGAAGAAAATCATTATTTTTCATGTGGTCCAATTCTACTTAAACATACCAACTCTACAAGACTAAAATAGTTATTTTTTTACACGCAGGCCATTTTCATTTAAACATACCACACTTTGGAGACGACCATAATTACTTTTATGGCTAAGCCCATTTAAAGGGGCAAAACGGACCTTGCCGGTGTCATCCCTAATTATTCTTCATTTCCCAGCAAATCAGAAAAGGGACCAGTGGAATGAGATTCCCGAGTGTCTGAAATTCCTGTACTTTGCCCGCTTCCATAGAATACTGTCTTTCTTTTCAGAATAAATGAAAAGAACTGTCTAAATGCAGGAGACTGTACTATAGGGAGCTGTAAAACGAGAGAACTGGAAAAATGGCAATAAGGGAAACAGCATGTTTCTCCTCGTGAGAGCTTTAGGTCGAGCGGAGCAGAGCTATTTGTCCTCCCTTAAAGAACAGAGAACTAAATAAAGGTACTCTAAATTAGAGGAGAGCAAGGAACTTGCAAGGCTCCACCCAGATCTCCTCAGCTATGCTTCGCTATGTCGATTTTGAGGCATGTTTGACAGTTACTGCCACTACATTACACGGTCTTAGGGGCAATAAGATGAAAGAAAAGATGCTGAAGGTGAGGTCCGTTGTAAATATGAGCAGATTCTGTTTTATTCCCCGTCTCTTCCAAACAAAACAATCCCATCTGAATAACAAAAGACTCTTCTCTCTTGTTTAGAGGCAAGATCCTGTTGCCTGGAATTCCACATTTGAAGACATTTCCAGGAAAGTGCTAAATATAAGATACACCCTCTTACCTTATTTGTACACGTTAATGCACGAAGCCAACGCTCACGGCAGCACCGTCGTCCGCCCTCTGCTCCACGAGTAAGTGGGGTCCTTCCTTCCCCGTTCATAATGAATTCCTACTGAAGTCCCTGGGGTTTCCGTCGGCCTCCTAGAAAGGTTTTTCCCTGTTACAGCAATTTTTCTCTTAAAACCGGCGAGGGATGGAGAATACGCACACTGAGCATCGGCTCGCTGTGACGCCTCAAGGGCTCCGTTCCCCACGGTGCCGACTTTTTTGTCTTATCTAGAAACATAATTCATATATCGATTTTGAAGCTCATTCTCATCATCCCTAGTGGTATTCAGCAAATACCTTCTGCCTGGTGCTGGATATACGCAGAATCAGAGAGCACGTGCCGCAGAAACAGCTGGGCAAAACCTTTAAGCAGAGAAACAGAAAAGGGGGGAGAAAATAGGGGGTTTGACGCCCGTTTTGAGACGTTTGCAGGACACGGTGACTTATTTTGGCCAAACAGATATGGCAGTTTTAAAAAAAAAAAAAAAAAAAAAAAAAAGAGGGGGGGTTTATAGCAGGTTGGTTTTTTTTTGTTTTTAAAAAAAGACATGTTTTTAGAGACGTGAGCCTTCATTGGTACCTGGTCAGAAGGGGCGATACGTGCCAAAGGCTGATCAATGCCTTAATGTTAAAGGTGAAGCCTGATATCTAAAAATGCTTGTCTTCCACTAAACCCCACTGACTTGTCAGCGTGTCATCCCGGCCTCATTTTGAGTAATCTGAGACTTGATCCTGACAAAGCGCCTGTCAAAAAATAAGCAGCGCAAATCAGAAAGTAATTGGGCCACTACTTAATTTTGCTGTTGCTGATAGCAAGCAAAAGTGTTTTTTTTTTTTTAAGTTTTGTGATCTAAATATCCTAAATAAAAATTCTAGTGCGTGCGTAGGTATAGGCCAGCAAACGTGAAGCAACAGCAGACGTGAAAATTAAGTAATAGGTGGCATTGCCCTGAAGATTTTCACTTTAGGATCTTAATACACTCTTGACAAGGACTAAGTGATACATTTGTAAAAAAAAAGGGATTAATTTTTGACCCTTATTATCTATTATGAATAGATAGGTAATAATGTTGCCTGTTACTAGTGGTAGCATGCTCGCGGCTGAGGAAATGGTAGTTTTACTGAGAAAAAAAGGCTTCAACAAGGAAACACTTTGGGAAAGGTTGACCCCGAGGGCTCGGCCGCTCTTTTGTTACTTTGCAGGTTTGTGAGAGACAAAACGACATGGGAAATACACAGGCAATTTCTGTGGGGACCGGCACTGCTCGTCAGCCCCGCGCTGGACCAGGTGAAATAGCAGGAATAGAAGTATCAGAAAAGTTGGGGAAGAAATGAGAAAATACTAGAAACGGATGAAAATATTGGAAGAGATTTGAACTAAACTGTACTTTCTGGCTTTAATAGACCTAAACCAAAAGTGTGTCGTTCCAGGGTGCTGTAGCGGTGAAGGCTTACCTGCCGAATGCCCGCTGGTATGATTACCACACAGTGAGTAATTTTAAAAACTCTAGTATATTTATTTTTCCTACTATGGAAATGATTAGGAAAATTTCCATAGTATCCACCGTCACAGGTGTACGGCGTGCTGGGGTGGAGTGTGACTCCACCACCTCTGTTTTACCAACACGTGTCCAGTAGGAGTTTTTAGCGATGTAAAAAATTACATCTTGGCTAATTTGTTTGCTAATCACTTTGTGGTAATGTAATCCTGTTCAACATGACCAGTAAAAAGGTGGAATAACAGCTGTAACTGAAGCGCTTCCATGTTTGCTTTTTTTGAACCCCTTCAAGGATGCATAGAACTTCTTTTCTAGGAATGATGGTGTGGAGGAAGACAAAAGTTTTAAACAATTTTTACGGCCTCAGGCTTTAAAAGTCACTCCGTTTATCAAGTGTTGTGTAATGGGTTTATATATGCAGAATTTCAGATTGTAATCTTGAAAACACATAGTTCTGCACTAAAGAAGGATTGGCACTGACAACTTTCTTAGTATTTATGTATTCATAAACTTTCATTCTAAAAAAAAAGCTTAAAATGGAAAATTCAACAAAGAGACCAAGTTTTATTTGGGTTTGGTTTGTTTTTTTTTTAATCATGAATAGGGTGAGTACCTTGGCTTTAGGGGACAATTCAGAAATTTACCATCTCCTTTGGAACATATCAACCTCCATATCCGAGGCGGCTACATCCTCCCTCAGCAAAGCCCTGCTAATACTACATTTTACAGGTATGACTACAATTTAATGTAACATTTTTTTGCTTTTTGGGGGCGATATTTAATTAGTGGCCTGGCAAATAAATCGCCTATTAGTGACACGGCGCCTGCATTTGCCTGGACTCCTTATTTTCAACCTGGGAAAAGCCCAATTTTCTGGTTTAATGTACACTGTGCTCGGAAGCATTTCCCATTTGGTATAAACATGAGCAGTCCTGAGAGAATCAGGAAGTATGGCAGCACGTCAACTTCATGGCAGGTTTTTCTCCTTTTTTGGTTTCCTCCTTTAACGGTAACGCTATGGATCGGGGAAGGCTGGTAACAGAGCTCAGTTAAGTTGTGTACAATGTCCGTAATAGAAGTGATATTGTATTACCTATGTTGAGAAAGATAAAATGCAATTACCCCAGACAAATATTCTTTTCTTCCATAGCCGAAGAAACCCGTTGGCGCTCACCGTTGCTTTGAATGACAGTCAGCTTGCAGCAGGTCAGCTTTACTGGGATGACGGGGTGCGCATTGGTAAGTACAAAGTTTCTTGTTTCCACGCTAAATTAACTAATTCAGAGTCTACAATGCATAAATGTCGCCTCTCTCTAGCTCAGCGCATCGCTGACACGAACAGTTAATGTTGTATTTCAGGATTAGTCCGTAATTGTGCAACACGGCGTAGGAAGCAGGAGCACAAACCAGAGAGAAAAAAAATTACAGTAAACCGGTTACACTTAACTAATTAAACTAAAATTACAGTAAAATGTAAAACAGTAACACCGCTAAAATGTAGAATGCTGGCACAGTAGTAACCTAATGTTGTTATTTAGAGAATATATATTTTGCATGAATTCAGCTGTGCCCTGGGCCTAGGACAAGGTATAGAATAAGGATTTGTTCTCAAACCTGTGGGGAACCTAACCACAGGTGAAGTGGGAAGCTTTAACTAATTTCCTCGATATTAATAAACTCAAATGGTCTTCAGATAAGACGTATCTAGCAGTCTCTTATCCTTTATGCCTGCAGTGTATTATCCTTGTAATAACGCTAAGCTGTCCCCTGAGATCATCGCAAGGAATGCACAAAATTGTGATTTATCTTTTTTTTAACATACCAACACATTGCAGGAAGTCCGCACGAGCTATACTACACGCAGCACAATTCTTCTATTTAACTTAAAAAAAGAAAAGGTGACCAGCAAATACATTTTACTTCATTCTTTCTTTTTAACAGATGCGTATGAAGAGCGTGTATATCTGCTGACCTCATTTACTGCTAATCGGGTACGTCACGGTACCTCGCTGGTTTTGAGTACCCGGGGTGATTATTGTTGTATGTTAACTAAGGTATTTTAATTTGGCATTTTTTTTTTAATGTTTCGATATCCCCACACGCTACTAACCCTTTGTGATGGACCAGCTCTTAGCCAGCGTTGTGAAAACCGTTGCAGGTCTCTCCCTGTTAATTTAAAAAAAAAAAAAAGTAATACAGGCAACATCACACCCCAGATGGATAAACGAATTTTGCAATAAATGGGGGCAAGTAAATTTACTTCAGCAGGGCACCTCCCCGCACGTGTATTTATATTCAGTGGCTGGCCCAGCCTGAGACCTTCAAGACAGGCGTTGGTTCAGATTTGGTCCCTGCACGTCGGTTTTCAGTAAGTGAGGAGGAGGTTTTAACATTAACTTCAAAAATTAACGTTAAGCAAAAAATCCCAGACATACCCGTTCACAACTTCTCCTTCTATATATGAAGGAATTTAGGAGTGTTTTGTGTCCGGGCTGCGCTATAATGCCGTGAATATAGTTAAGTTGTATTGAGAACGAATTTAAGCTGGCTTCAGAGGGTATCTAGTTTAGCTTATCGCTGCGTTTCTTGTATATTCCTGCCGTTATAATTTCTCGTCGTTCTGAAAAACGCCAGTTTTTTTCAAAAAGGATTTGTAGAAAACGAAAGCGCGTATCAACGCAGAAAGGCAATAAGGCCAATATTTTGCCAGCGGTGTGTTCCGCATCATTTTTGCTCATCGTTCCCATGTAAATGAATACATTTCAGCCAAGCAGCCCGTGCGTATTTTACAGCCTTGCAGTTAAGCGTAGATATCCACGTAGGACACAAATGTACTTGGACAGACTAGAAAGAAGTGACTGTACACAAAATCTACCCCATCTGGAATACAGTCACAGTTAGAGCCAGGAAAGTGCTTTCAAATGGTTTAGAAAGGTAGGGGCAGCGATCGCCAAAGATTTTGACTACGCATCCCCAGCAGTAAGAGTTTTTGAGCGCCTCCCCCCAACATACGCATCTTTATTTATAAATTATATACATATCTAGGTATAGAAAACAATTGTGCTACCTACTGTTATGTGCATCACAAAGCATACACAGAGACAGAAATTTAAAAAGGTGGGTAAAGGTGAAATAGATGCTACGATAAAAATATTTTAACTTTTATTTATTAATAGTAATAAACCATTTTCTTCCCACACCCCAGTGGATTTGTTTTGCGCTCCACTGCACTAGAGGATGGTATTTTCCGCTGCCATTATCAAATCTCCACGTTAGGAGCCCGAGGGAAAAGCAGAGAAAATCTAGTTGGGCAAAAATGGTTTAGTTTTCGTTAAGAGCTGTTAATTGTTTAAAGGTTGCAGCAGAACCTTTGAACAGAGGCTGGTGTGGAGTTATTGACTCCGTTTGTGACTCTTTTTTATCGTTGTTCTTAATTTTTATCATTATTCTTCAACACAGAAGCTCGACCGTGGAGCAGTTGCTGTGTAAGAAAGTCAGCGATTAGTGGTGCTTGTTATAATGATTGGCATTTCCAGCGTGTCAGCTTTAAACTTTTTGTTTTAAGCCGTTGAATAGCTGGAATTAAATTAGACGGTGATTATACGGACTATGGGTTTAAAAGAAATGCTTTTTATATGGTAATAAAAAAAAAAAGGTGTGTTGTTTCATTAGTTTTCCAGGTGGCCAAAATGTTGTTGTTTTATCCTCAGTGCTCCGATTTCTCATTTCTTTTGACTTTCTCAAGGAATTGGACGTAAACTGCTAAGGGAGAAAAGGGTTTTTCTGCTATTTGCAGTTGTAAGATTACATAGTAATCGCCCATTGTCCTGCTCTTACAGAAAGCTGGTAAGGAAAAGCGTAATTAGAGCGGTCTTAAATCGACCGATAATGAAGAACGCAATAAAATAACTGTATAATTACATTATATCTGTATAATTCTATCACAGCGGAGCTGCGTGGGAGCGGCGCTGGGATCTGACCCAGCAAGTGCCATCTCTGGGCAACTTAAAGGATATTCTCTGCCCGGAGACCTGGTGGAATTGGGCACAACCTAAAGAAGTTGTGAATCCGCTATCTGCCTAAACTCAAGTCAGCTGGTCCAAGAAATGCGCCCCGATTCACACTCCTATTTTGCTAGGTCTGGAACGACGAGTTTCGCAATCCATCGGAAGCATTTTTGCCGCTGTAAAAGGCGATTTAAAAAAGAAAAAAAAGGAGCAAAAGGAGCAAAACGCCTGCAGGACCGGAGCGATAACCAGGGGACGCACAGAGATCTTGCCACTGAATTCAGTAGTTTGGGAAACTTCAGGGGATTACAGGAAAACGAGGGAAAAAAGGTCTGAATTATGAAAACCATTGTTTTAATCCTTTCTTATGCTGCAGAATTCACATCAGGACAAATTTCTTTAATATTCAGCACCTCATTGGTAGCGGAGGAGTCTGCAAGAGATCTGCGAAGGCGGAGGAACGAGGAAGATCAAAGCCTCCAACGTTTGGAAAATGAAGAACGATAGAGAGATTCGTTTATTTATTTTTAAATTGAAGAGGAGGGAAAAATGGTAAGCCTCAAGTGGGCTGAAAAAAGCGTATTCGGACAAGAAACCGCCCAAGGATAAATCGCTAACTTTCTTTTTCCTCTTCCTTCAGAATATTTGAGAGAGAAAGGTTTTGCGCCGTGGTTAGGCTGAGCCGAATAACGTGAAGTTTACCTGAATTAAAATTTTGGGGGTGACCTCAACCGTCCGGGCGGTGTCAGTATCGCAGAATGGTGAAGCGATCCGATCCCCTCGCGCTGCGTCCCACGAGGGCCAAAACCGGGTAAGTCGACGGTTTATGGGCAAATCCTGTCGTTGCCGTTAGTTCCGTGCTCTTAACCGCTTGGGGGTTCACCTCTTGGCTGTAATATAACTTGTATCTACGATTCTTTGGTTCTGTGAAGGGTCTGTTTGTGGCAGCTGGGGTAAAATAAGGATTTTTGCCCAACATGGGACGGCCGAGCGTATCCCGCCGGGGCTGATCGACAAGAGCACGCAGTTTCCATCTGCGCTCTCTGCCGGTTCGAGGAGAATGCGCAGGATTACGGGGCTGGGCCAGCGCGGCCGTACGTCGGCTGGACGGTGTGCACGGAGGAAGGAGCCGGCGGCAGCCCTGGTCACGGCGAGCGGCAGGTCACTGGTGCGTCACAGTGGGCGGCAGAGCCAGCGGCGGCCACGTCACCGTGGTGTCACACTGGTTCTGTGACACGGCCGCGCAGGGCTACAAAAGGGGCCGCCGGGACGGTGGGTCCCGCACCCTGGAGGAGCGTCCGTAGGACGAAGGCAGGGATGAGCTCCCACATGGCTGTCGCTGCTGAGGAGCAACCCTTGAGCGTGAGGCGGATCAAGATGGACTTCTGGGACGGGATGGAGCACGCCTTCATGATGCCCAGCATCACCACCAAAGGTACAGGCATCCACAGCCACCGCGGGAGTGCTTACAGGACCAACGGTTGTAGCGCTGTGTGGGTGAGACTCGGCACTGCAGCCATCTCAGGGGTGTTTCCATCTGGGGCCGGGGACATCAATGTCACTTTACATCTGGCAATGTGCCAGAGCTCAGGGGGTGTTGGAGGGTTGAGAGCTGGCAGACGCAGAGCGCAACCTGGTTTTCCTTTGCCTTCTAGAGCGAACCGCCGTCTGGGACGCAGTGGCTGGCTACGTTCAAGAACAGCTCCTGCTGCACAAGGTGGGGCGACACCCGCATCCTCTTAGTCCACCCAGGGGAGTGGGGAGTCCCCACGGGCCTGGGGCATGGCCTGCAGTTACTTTTCCCTCCTCAGAAAGCAGGAAACTCACCCCAAAAGTCCCCGCTGGGGGACAAGCAGGGCTCGTGCAAGGGTGGTATCACCTCCGGCAGGTGGTATTGTACCGCGGGGCTGATCCCGGTCGCTGGAGACCCCTGGATGCCCTCGGGCTGCTTCTGCCCTGACTCCAGCACTGCTTTTTCGGGGCAGGGGAAAGGGAAGGAGAGGGCTCAGCAGCTCCTCCTTAAAGCTCTCCCCACTGCCCTGGCTCGCGTCTCTGAACAGCAGGAGCGGGCAGGGTCTGGTCCAAAGCACCGTCCCTGGACAGGGCCACTCCCAGCTCTTCCCTCCAGCCAGTCCCTCACTCTGCAGCCCTTGCCTTCTCTCCTGCTCCAGGGAGTCCGAATTCCAACCCTCGGCTCCTTCGACGCCGTCCCCCAGTGGATCCAGGCTGGGAACGAGGCCGTGATTATCCAGAGGCCTGTCTTTCGCCTGGCCAGGAATCTGGCGGTTGTCCACAGCCTGATGGATGACAAGGACTACCTGCCCGGTAAGACGTCGGATTAAACCCTGGCTGGCTGCAGGGTCGTTTCATCCCTGCCCTGGGTCTGAGATGCTCTGCTAAAGCAACTCTCTCTCTGCAGAGCAGGCCCAAAAATGTTTTTTTGCCCTTCCAAAGTCTGCCCGTCAGCAGGTGATTGCGGCGAGCGAGTGCTGGTGGTGCTCTGGGTCACGTTGGCGTCTTCTCCTTGTTGCCAGGTTTGAAACGGAGCTTGTGGCCGAGCCGCTGCCCAGGCCTCTTCTCAAGACCTCGAGGCGAGTCCCCGGCGGGGACAAGCAGATGAGAAGGGAGGGTTTGCCACATCTCGGGCAAGGCACGAAAGGTAAAGCAGCTCCCGGCTCCTTTCCACGGCACGGGCAACCAAGTTCTGTCGTCGGGTGGGGAAAAGCACCGGCGTTGCGGGTCAAAAGGCTCCGACTTGGGCCAAAGCTTCATGCCAGCTCGGCCCAGCCTTTTCTCCCGACGACTCGTCGGCTTCACCGAAACGGAGCCCTGGGGTGGGACGTGCCCAAGGGTACGGTGGGAGGATGGTGATCCAAGGCCCTCTCCTCCCCCCTCAGAAGTGACCCCACCAAAAGTGTCCCTGTCACCTCCCCGGCATCACCCAGCCCCCTCAGTCCCAACCCGGGCGCTGATGAGGCGATTGCAAAAGCACGTTGGAAGTGGGGAACCGGGGCAAGCGCCGGTGCTGGGGAGGGTGCCGGGCCTCTGGAGACAGCGGATGGGAGGGGGAGCAGAACGGCCCTCTCGGATGCTTTGGAAAGAGGCCTGAGCAGCGCTGCCTGTCACCGGGGCCGGCAGCGTCCCGGCGACGCTCTTCTGACGAGGTCTCTCCTTCCTGTTTCCAGTGGGATTCCCTGGTTTTCCCTTTCCAGCTAGTCCAAGCTCGAGAAATGATGAGATACCACCGTTCTGGGAAATCAGGGGGAAGAGGAGGAGGAGAAGCTCTCGGGTCAGGTGAGGCTCAGGGCTGGCGTCTGCACGGGCTCCTTTTGCCCAGAGAGGCGGTCACTGCCCCATCCCGGGAAACGTTCAAGGTCAGGTTGGAGGGGGCCTCTGAGCGACCTGATCTAGTCGAAGACGGCCCTGCTCCTCGCAGGGAGGCTTGGACTAGACGACCTTCAGAAGCCCCTTCCAACCCAAAGCCTTCTGTGATTCTGTGATTTCCTGACCCGGCAAGAGCCCGTTGCCCAGCCCCAAACACTCGCCGCCCATCGCTGCCCAACAGTGGTGACGGCAGCGCCCGGAGGGGCGGGATGGGGCTGCCGGGAGCCCCCTGTTTCACAGGGCTGCTTCCTCTCGGACCCTTCAGGAGAGCCCCAGCGTGGCCTCCTGAGCTGTGCACGGGGACAGCCGTGCGGCAGCCGAGGGTCCTGGCTCAGGGGGTTTCCTCAGCCGAGCCGCCGGCGGCTGCACAAAGAGGCGCGTGGCTCGCGAGGGCGGGATGTGGCGACAAACCCATCGACCTCCTCAGGTTAGACCTCTCCCATTGTGTCCTTCCAGGCAGCGGCGGGTCATCCCAGGCGGTTCCCCTGGAAAAAAGCAGCCTGCGACCAGCCAACCCAAGGGCAAACCCGCGCCCACCGGCCAAGCACCAAGGCAGAGCCGAGCGCAGGCAGCAGAACTTCAGAGCTACGGAGGAGGAGGAGGAGGACTAGTGGAGAAAATCCTCGCTGAAATCGCCACGACGCAGACGGCGAAAGCCAAGCCCTCCCACGCTCGGGAAGCGGCGACCTTCGTAACACCCGTAATCGCCGTCTTATCGGTAACGAGCTCTGAGGCCAGCCTGCGCGAGGAGCCCGCCTACGAGGTTCTCAGGCAGCCGCTGCCAAGACCAAGATGGAGAAAACTGTGAACTTCAGTCCTGAGAGCTTCTGGCCGGTGCTGGAATAACCTCAGAAGTCTGTATTCTGGACGCGGAGCGCTGAGGCCCGCACGCTCGAGGCACCCCTCGACGAACACCTCTGTTTTGGTGCAAGCGGCTCGAGGCGATGCCTTGCGCTGAAGACGAGCTCAGCGCTCCCTCGGCTGGAGAGGCCCCACCTGGAGGGATCGGGGAAAAAGAGATGAATAAAAACACAGAGAAGTTGCAAAAGGGCCTTGACTTTTTTTGAATTGTTTGCAACCGGAACGGGGGAGAAGGGTTTTTTACGGTTGGCTCTGAGATCAGCCGAGCACGGCCCTGGAAGCGGGGCCATCTGAGGGACCTTCCCTCGGGACCTCTTCCATCCAAAGGACCTTCTCCATGGCCGCTATGGAAAGGAAGGTGGTTTTGGGGGCAAGAGAGGGCAACCAGGCACTTGGAGCAATGTTGTGAAGAACTGAAGATCCCTGGAGGGGAAAGGAGAGGATGCAAGTGCAGCTGGGGAGGCATGGAGGGCACGTACGTGCAGGGGCAGCGGAGGCCACCTAAGCTTACGCCCAGGGCCATAAGGGACCGGGGAAGGAAAGAGAGCAAGGCTGAGCCCAGCTCCGCTGGCCTGGACTTTCTATTTCCACCTGGGGTAGAGCCAGGGCTCTCTACTATCCTATTTATCTCCCAGATGACCCAATTTATATCCAGTTTCTACCTCTACTTATGAAATCCTCCAGGTAGGTGCCCTGTTTGGCCATCCCGTGGGCCACCCACGCTGACAGAAGGTCCACCTCCAGTCCCAGCACGGTGGCACTCGCGTCCCCTGCTGTTTCCTGGCATTTTCCTCCTTGCCCAAATCCATCCTATGCAACCCAGGAACCAAACCGTCCTTACGGGAAGCTTCTGCTTAGGACCCCCTCCAGCATCGGGGGGGAAGGGGCCACCCTGATGCCGCCCTAAAGATGCAGTCCCTGACCTTGAGCAAAGGTTGTTCCTGAGGACACTGGCGCGAGCGAGTGATGAGGGTCTGCAAAGCTGAATTTCACTTTGCAGGGGCAGATCTTTCTGCACCGGTTTGCAAGCGATCCGAGGGTGCCGGGCTGGGAATTGGAAGACCTTGTTGAAGGGCCAAAATGGAGAGACCTACCCAGAACCAGGAGCTCAGTGTGGGGGTGAGATGTGTCTCTAGGGTGTGTGTGTATATATATATATATATACACACACCCTACATGTAGGGTTCAAATCCTTACTACAGGACACAAAACCTAATTTCCCGGTCCAAAGCCTCATTTTTAGGCTACAAAGCCACAACTGGCTGTGCAAAGCCTCATTTATACAATCCCAACTCTTATTTTCAAAGTCCCAAGTCCTCGGTTTTAGATCCAGACTCTCATATTAAGTTACCAAAGTCTCATTTATGTGGTCCAAAGCCCCATCTTGAAGGCCCAAACCCTCATTTTGAGGGGCCAAATACTGATTTGTAGGGTCTAAACCCTCTTTCTGGGGAACAAAGGCTCGGGTTTAGGGACCAAAGCTTTAGTTGGAGGCTCCAGCGCCTCATTTGTAAGACCCAGGTCTTTGTTTTTAGAGTCCAAAATCTCATTTGATTGTCCAAATCCTTGTTTTTTGTTTCTGACGCCAAATTCTGAGGGTCCAAAGTCTCATTTTTAGGGCCCAAGGCCTCCTTTTTAGGGTTCTGCGCCTCTTTTCTTTTAGAGTCCAATTCTCAATTTTTAGGGCCCAAAGCCTCATATTTCATTTGAAGCCACAATTTTCACTTTTAGCGCCCAAAGCCTCATTTTCAGGATCCCTCCCCTCATTTTAAGGGTCTCAGTGTCACTGGTGGCATCATCCAGGGCTGCCCTTTATCCTTCTCGGACAGCTCTAAGCTTCCACAAAGCACAGCCCTTCTTTCCAGGGCCGGGCTGCCCTTTCGTTCGTTTTACTTCAGCACAAACACTACCAGAGTCTGCGGCCACGCTCCAGTACCTCATCGCACCTCAGCCCCTGCTGTGAACTAACATGGACAGTCACACCGTTGACGCGCTCTCCTGCCCTTCTCTGGACGCGCTCCAGCACCTCGACGTCCTTCTTGTAGCGAGGGGCCCAAAACTGAAGACAGCCTCGGAGGGCGGGCCCTCAGCGCCTGACAGCGCAGGCTGCGGCAGGGGCTGGGCCGGGCCGCCGCCATGACAACCGCCCCCTCCCCCTGGAACGCTCCCCCACTTCAGCCCAGAGCCTTCCCCGGCCGGCACGGCGACAGCCAATCGGCTGCCGCCGCGGGAAGCGCCGCCAATCGGAGCCGGGCGTGCCCTGCCCAATCCCAGCGCCGCTCTCGGGAGGCCGGCAGAGAGGCGGGAAAGCCCTGAGGGGAGGGACCCGCCCCCGGCTGCGGCCCGTGCGGCCCCCGCGGCTTCTGCCGGGCCCCTCCGCGTCCCCGGGGCAGCCGGGGGGAGGAAGGCCCTGGCGCTTCCCGGCCGGTGTCACCCCAAGGAGCGCGGGACCTCCCGCCACGCGGAGCAGCGAGGGAGGCGCCCGGTGCCCTCACGATGTCTGCGGCGGGGGGAGGTGAGGAAGCAAAGCGCGTCCGGGCTCGGCGCCCTCGGCTCAGCCTCAGGCCGCGACGGGAGCCGAGGGGCTCTTCCGCTGCTGGGAGCCGCCCGAGGCAGCTGCCAGGTACCTGCCTGAGCTAGTTCGCCCGTTTGGGGCGGGAGGTGTCTGCTCTGGGACCCGCCTGGGACTCCCCCCAGGTACGGGGCGGCTTTGGCGGCCCTCATCTGAAAGGCGCACGTGTCCGGGGTGGCAGCCCGGGAGCCCTGCCCTGTCGAGACCCCAGGTAGCGTGCCTCCTCCAGGAGGAAGCTCCAACTGCATGCAGCCACCTGGGACTCCGGCTGGGCGGAAAGCGAAGGTGGTTTGCATCTGGTGGAAGGACCCCCCCGGGCCAGGCGGCTGTCTGGGACCGCTGCGAGGTAGCAGCAGCGCAGGTCGGTTTGCCTCATCCGGGAAGGAGCTGACATCCCGCCTGTGCACCGGGAGGGAGCTCGTCCGCGGTGGTTCCTCCGGTGGTTTTGTGTCCTCGTGGGCGAAGCGCTCAGCCTCCGCGGCCGCAAAGTATTTCTAGTGGTGCCCGGCCTGGTTTCTCTGCGCAGAGACCTACCCCCGGTGCAGAGTCGCTGCCCAGTTGTCGTTGCCTCCACTGGCAGGCTGTGATTGTGGAAGCTCTGATGGCAGGTCGCTGACTGGGGGGCTGCAGGGCCCGCTGCCCAAGTTGGTTTTCGGTGGCGTATAGTTAGCTCCGTTTCAGAGGGACTCTGCGCAAAGGGGGACCCAAGTAGATTTGCGTCTGCGTGCGAGTCGCCTCGCTCCTGGGAAGCAGCTGAGGATTTCTCCCTGGTAGATCCCCAGTGCGGCTGTCCCCCCGGAGTGAAAATCTCATCCCAGGTGACAGCCCACTTGACTTGCCAGGCAGTTGCTGGAGCTATTTTAAAATTTACACAGAAACTGCGTTCCCAGGTAGCAGCCTGGGACTCCTAGAAGGTACCTACCTGAAAAGTTTCTCTCCTGTTGCAAGAAGGACCATGGTTAGTAGTGGCTCAGGCTTCCTGCCAGGACTCGCATTGTCTTTTTGGCCACCTCAGGAGGGAGTAGAACTCTTGGGTTCTAGATTCCTCCAAGGTAGCTACCGGTGGAGTTTTGTGTATGCTGCAGTCAGGCCCATAGAATCACCGAATGGTTTGGGTTGGAAGGGACCTCTAAAGGTCGTCTAGTCCAACCCCCCTGCCGCGGGCAGGGACATCTTCAACTAGATCAGGTCGCTCAGAGCCCCGTCCAACCTGACCTGGAATGTTTCCAGGGATGGGGCATCCACCACCTCTCTGGGCAACCTGTGCCGGTGTTTCACCACCCTCAGCGTAAAAAATGTCTTCCTTCTCTCTAGTCTGTATCTCCCCCCCTTTAGTTTCAAGCCGTTCCCCCTTGTCCTGTCGCAACAGGCCCTGCTGAAAAGTTTGCCGCCATCTTTTTCATAAGCCCCCTTGAAGTACTGACAGGCTGCAATAAGGTTTCCCCGAAGCCTTCTCTTCTCTAGGCTGAACGATGCTGGCTGTCTCGAATCACCTCCCTGCCCTCCATGTGCCTTAGCATAGCTTCCAGGAGGATCTGTTCCATGATCTTCCCAGGCACAGAGGTGAGGCTGACTGGCCTGTAGTTCCCCGGGCCTTCCTTTTTCCCCTTCTTAAAAATGGGGGTGATGTTTCCCGTTATCCAGTCAGCGGGAACTTCCCCGGACTGCCCCGACTTCTCAAATACGATGGATAGTGGCTTAGCAACTTCATCCGCCAGTTCCTTCAGGACCCGCAGATGGATCTCATCGGGTCCCATGGACTTGTGCACCTTCAGGTCCTTAGATGGTCTCGAACCTGATGTTCTCCCACAGTGGGCAGCTCTTCATTCTCCCAGTCCCTGCCTTTGCCTTCTGTGGCTTGGGCGGTGAGGCTCGAGCACTTGCCGGTGGAGACCGAGGCAAAAAAGTCATTGAGTACCTCCGCCTTCTCCGTATCCTGGGTAACCAGGTCTCCCGTTTCCTTCCGGAGAGGGCCCACATTTTCCCTCGTCTTCCTTCTGTCCCTGACATATCTATAGAACCTTTTCTTGTGGCCCTTGCCGTCCCCGGCCAGATTTAATTCTCTCAGGGCTTTAGCTTTCCTAACCTGGTCCCTGGCTGCTTGGACAATTTTGCCGTATTCCTCCCAGGCTCCCTGTCCTTGCTTCCACCCTCTGCAGGCTTCCTTTTTGTGTTTGAGTTTGTCCAGGAGCTCCTTGTTCATCCACGCAGGCCTCCTGGCGTTTTTGCCTGGCTTCCTCTTTGCTGGGATGCATTGCTCCTGAGCTTGAAGGAGGCGATCCTTGAATATCGCCCAGCTTTCTTGGGCCCCTCTTCCCTCCAGGGCTTTGTCCCATGGCACTCTACCAAGCAGATCCCTGAAGAGGCCAAAGTCTGCTCTGCTGAAGTCCCGGGTAGTGAGCTTGCTGTGCGCCCTCTATGCCATTTTTACGTAAACGCACCACATCTGCAAGAAGAAAATCATTATTTTTCATGTGGTCCAATTCTACTTAAACATACCAACTCTACAAGACTAAAATAGTTAGTATTTTTTTACACGCATTTCCCAGCAAATCAGAAAAGGGACCAGTGGAATGAGATTCCCGAGTGTCTGAAATTCCTGTACTTTGCCCGCTTCCATAGAATACTGTCTTTCTTTTCAGAATAAATGAAAAGAACTGTCTAAATGCAGGAGACTGTACTATAGGGAGCTGTAAAACGAGAGAACTGGAAAAATGGCAATAAGGGAAACAGCATGTTTCTCCTCGTGAGAGCTTTAGGTCGAGCGGAGCAGAGCTATTTGTCCTCCCTTAAAGAACAGAGAACTAAATAAAGGTACTCTAAATTAGAGGAGAGCAAGGAACTTGCAAGGCTCCACCCAGATCTCCTCAGCTATGCTTCGCTATGTCGATTTTGAGGCATGTTTGACAGTTACTGCCACTACATTACACGGTCTTAGGGGCAATAAGATGAAAGAAAAGATGCTGAAGGTGAGGTCCGTTGTAAATATGAGCAAATTCTGTTTTATTCCCCGTCTCTTCCAAACAAAACAATCCCATCTGAATAACAAAAGACTCTTCTCTCTTGTTTAGAGGCAAGATCCTGTTGCCTGGAATTCCACATTTGAAGACATTTCCAGGAAAGTGCTAAATATAAGATACACCCTCTTACCTTATTTGTACACGTTAATGCACGAAGCCAACGCTCACGGCAGCACCGTCGTCCGCCCTCTGCTCCACGAGTAAGTGGGGTCCTTCCTTCCCCGTTCATAATGAATTCCTACTGAAGTCCCTGGGGTTTCCGTCGGCCTCCTAGAAAGGTTTTTCCCTGTTACAGCAATTTTTCTCTTAAAACCGGCGAGGGATGGAGAATACGCACATTGAGCATCGGCTCGCTGTGATGCCTCAAGGGCTCCGTTCCCCATGGTGCCGACTTTTTTGTCTTATCTAGAAACATAATTCATATATCAATTTTGAAGCTCATTCTCATCATCCCTAGTGGTATTCAGCAAATACCTTCTGCCTGGTGCTGGATATACGCTGGATATACGCTGGATATATTTTTGTTTTTAAAAAAAGACGTTTTTAGAGACGTGAGCCTTCATTGGTACCTGGTCAGAAGGGGCGATACGTGCCAAAGGCTGATCAATGCCTTAATGTTAAAGGTGAAGCCTAATATCTAAAAATGCTTGTCTTCCACTAAACCCCACTGACTTGTCAGCGTGTCATCCCGGCCTCATTTTGAGTAATCTGAGACTTGATCCTGACAAAGCGCCTGTCAAAAAATAAGCAGCGCAAATCAGAAAGTAATTGGGCCACTACTTAATTTTGCTGTTGCTGATAGCAAGCAAAAGTGTTTTTTTGTTTTGTTTTTTTTTTAAGTTTTGTGATCTAAATATCCTAAATAAAAATTCTAGTGCGTGCGTAGGTATAGGCCAGCAAACGTGAAGCAACAGCAGACGTGAAAATTAAGTAATAGGTGGCATTGCCCTGAAGATTTTCACTTTAGGATCTTAATACACTCTTGACAAGGACTAAGTGATACATTTGTAAAAAAAAGGGATTAATTTTTGACCCTTATTATCTATTATGAATAGATAGGTAATAATGTTGCCTGTTACTAGTGGTAGCATGCTCGCGGCTGAGGAAATGGTAGTTTTACTGAGAAAAAAAGGCTTCAACAAGGAAACACTTTGGGAAAGGTTGACCCCGAGGGTTCGGCCGCTCTTTTGTTACTTTGCAGGTTTGTGAGAGACAAAACGACATGGGAAATACACAGGCAATTTCTGTGGGGACCGGCACTGCTCGTCAGCCCCGCGCTGGACCAGGTGAAATAGCAGGAATAGAAGTATCAGAAAAGTTGGGGGAAGAAATGAGAAAATACTAGAAACGGATGAAAATATTGGAAGAGATTTGAACTAAACTGTACTTTCTGGCTTTAATAGACCTAAACCAAAAGTGTGTCGTTCCAGGGTGCTGTAGCGGTGAAGGCTTACCTGCCGAATGCCCGCTGGTATGATTACCACACAGTGAGTAATTTTAAAAACTCTAGTATATTTATTTTTCCTACTATGGAAATGATTAGGAAAATTTCCATAGTATCCACCGTCACAGGTGTACGGCGTGCTGGGGTGGAGTGTGACTCCACCACCTCTGTTTTACCAACACGTGTCCAGTAGGAGTTTTTAGCGATGTAAAAAATTACATCTTGGCTAATTTGTTTGCTAATCACTTTGTGGTAATGTAATCCTGTTCAACATGACCAGTAAAAAGGTGGAATAACAGCTGTAACTGAAGCGCTTCCATGTTTGCTTTTTTTGAACCCCTTCAAGGATGCATAGAACTTCTTTTCTAGGAATGATGGTGTGGAGGAAGACAAAAGTTTTAAACAATTTTTACGGCCTCAGGCTTTAAAAGTCACTCCGTTTATCAAGTGTTGTGTAATGGGTTTATATATGCAGAATTTCAGATTGTAATCTTGAAAACACATAGTTCTGCACTAAAGAAGGATTGGCACTGACAACTTTCTTAGTATTTATGTATTTATAAACTTTCATTCTAAAAAAAAGCTTAAAATGGAAAATTCAACAAAGAGACCAAGTTTTATTTGGGTTTGGTTTGTTTTTTTTTTAATCATGAATAGGGTGAGTACCTTGGCTTTAGGGGACAATTCCGAAATTTACCATCTCCTTTGGAACATATCAACCTCCATATCCGAGGCGGCTACATCCTCCCTCAGCAAAGCCCTGCTAATACTACATTTTACAGGTATGACTACAATTTAATGTAACATTTTTTTGCTTTTTGGGGGCGATATTTAATTAGTGGCCTGGCAAATAAATCGCCTATTAGTGACACGGCGCCTGCATTTGTCTGGACTCCTTATTTTCAACCTGGGAAAAGCCCAATTTTCTGGTTTAATGTACACTGTGCTCGGAAGCATTTCCCATTTGGTATAAACATGAGCAGTCCTGAGAGAATCAGGAAGTATGGCAGCACGTCAACTTCATGGCAGGTTTTTCTCCTTTTTTGGTTTCCTCCTTTAATGGTAACGCTATGGATCGGGGAAGGCTGGTAACAGAGCTCAGTTAAGTTGTGTACAATGTCCGTAATAGAAGTGATATTGTATTACCTATGTTGAGAAAGATAAAATGCAATTACCCCAGACAAATATTCTTTTCTTCCATAGCCGAAGAAACCCGTTGGCGCTCACCGTTGCTTTGAATGACAGTCAGCTTGCAGCAGGTCAGCTTTACTGGGATGACGGGGTGCGCATTGGTAAGTACAAAGTTTCTTGTTTCCACGCTAAATTAACTAATTCAGAGTCTACAATGCATAAACGTCGCCTCTCTCTAGCTCAGCGCATCGCTGACACGAACAGTTAATGTTGTATTTCAGGATTAGTCCGTAATTGTGCAACACGGCGTAGGAAGCAGGAGCACAAACCAGAGAGAAAAAAAATTACAGTAAACCGGTTACACTTAACTAATTAAACTAAAATTACAGTAAAATGTAAAACAGTAACACCGCTAAAATGTAGAATGCTGGCACAGTAGTAACCTAATGTTGTTATTTAGAGAATATATATTTTGCATGAATTCAGCTGTGCCCTGGGCCTAGGACAAGGTATAGAATAAGGATTTGTTCTCAAACCTGTGGGGAACCTAACCACAGGTGAAGTGGGAAGCTTTAACTAATTTCCTCGATATTAATAAATTCAAATGGTCTTCAGATAAGACGTATCTAGCAGTCTCTTATCCTTTACGCCTGCAGTGTATTATCCTTGTAATAACGCTAAGCTGTCCCCTGAGATCATCGCAAGGAATGCACAAAATTGTGATTTATCTTTTTTTTTAACATACCAACACATTGCAGGAAGTCCGCACGAGCTATACTACACGCAGCACAATTCTTCTATTTAACTTAAAAAAAGAAAAGGTGACCAGCAAATACATTTTACTTCATTCTTTCTTTTTAACAGATGCGTATGAAGAGCGTGTATATCTGCTGACCTCATTTACTGCTAATCGGGTATGTCACGGTACCTCGCTGGTTTTGAGTACCCGGGGTGATTATTGTTGTATGTTAACTAAGGTATTTTAATTTGGCATTTTTTTTTTAATGTTTCGATATCCCCACACGCTACTAACCCTTTGTGATGGACCAGCTCTTAGCCAGCGTTGTGAAAACCGTTGCAGGTCTCTCCGTGTTACTTTTTTTTTTTTTTTTTTTTAATTAATACAGGCAACATCACACCCCAGATGGATAAACGAATTTTGCAATAAATGGGGGCAAGTAAATTTACTTCAGCAGGGCACCTCCCCGCACGTGTATTTATATTCAGTGGCTGGCCCAGCCTGAGACCTTCAAGACAGGCGTTGGTTCAGATTTGGTCCCTGCACGTCGGTTTTCAGTAAGTGAGGAGGAGGTTTTAACATTAACTTCAAAAATTAACGTTAAGCAAAAAATCCCAGACATACCCGTTCACAACTTCTCCTTCTATATATGAAGGAATTTAGGAGTGTTTTGTGTCCGGGCTGCGCTATAATGCCGTGAATATAGTTAAGTTGTATTGAGAACGAATTTAAGCTGGCTTCAGAGGGTATCTAGTTTAGCTTATCGCTGCGTTTCTTGTATATTCCTGCCGTTATAATTTCTCGTCGTTCTGAAAAACGCCAGTTTTTTTCAAAAAGGATTTGTAGAAAACGAAAGCGCGTATCAACGCAGAAAGGCAATAAGGCCAATATTTTGCCAGCGGTGTGTTCCGCATCATTTTTGCTCATCATTCCCATGTAAATGAATACATTTCAGGCAAGCAGCCCGTGCGTATTTTACAGCCTTGCAGTTAAGCGTAGATATCCACGTAGGACACAAATGTACTTGGACAGACTAGAAAGAAGTGACTGTACACAAAATCTACCCCATCTGGAATACAGTCACAGTTAGAGCCAGGAAAGTGCTTTCAAATGGTTTAGAAAGGTAGGGGCAGCGATCGCCAAAGATTTTGACTACGCATCCCCAGCAGTAAGAGTTTTTGAGCGCCTCCCCCCAACATACGCATCTTTATTTATAAATTATATACATATCTAGGTATAGAAAACAATTGTGCTACCTACTGTTATGTGCATCACAAAGCATACACAGAGACAGAAATTTAAAAAGGTGGGTAAAGGTGAAATAGATACTACGATAAAAATATTTTAACTTTTATTTATTAATAGTAATAAACCATTTTCTTCCCACACCCCAGTGGATTTGTTTTGCGCTCCACTGCACTAGAGGATGGTATTTTCCGCTGCCATTATCAAATCTCCACGTTAGGAGCCCGAGGGAAAAGCAGAGAAAATCTAGTTGGGCAAAAATGGTTTAGTTTTCGTTAAGAGCTGTTAATTGTTTAAAGGTTGCAGCAGAACCTTTGAACAGAGGCTGGTGTGGAGTTATTGACTCCGTTTGTGACTCTTTTTTATCGTTGTTCTTAATTTTTATCATTATTCTTCAACACAGAAGCTCGACCGTGGAGCAGTTGCTGTGTAAGAAAGTCAGCGATTAGTGGTGCTTGTTATAATGATTGGCATTTCCAGCGTGTCAGCTTTAAACTTTTTGTTTTAAGCCGTTGAATAGCTGGAATTAAATTAGACGGTGATTATACGGACTATGGGTTTAAAAGAAATGCTTTTTATATGGCAATAAAAAAAAAGGTGTGTTGTTTCATTAGTTTTCCAGGTGGCCAAAATGTTGTTGTTTTGTCCTCAGTGCTCCGATTTCTCATTTCTTTTGACTTTCTCAAGGAATTGGACGTAAACTGCTAAGGGAGAAAAGGGTTTTTCTGCTATTTGCAGTTGTAAGATTACATAGTAATCGCCCATTGTCCTGCTCTTACAGAAAGCTGGTAAGGAAAAGCGTAATTAGAGCGGTCTTAAATCGACCGATAATGAAGAACGCAATAAAATAACTGTATAATTACATTATATCTGTATAATTCTATCACAGCGGAGCTGCGTGGGAGCGGCGCTGGGATCTGACCCAGCAAGTGCCATCTCTGGGCAACTTAAAGGATATTCTCTGCCCGGAGACCTGGTGGAATTGGGCACAACCTAAAGAAGTTGTGAATCCGCTATCTGCCTAAACTCAAGTCAGCTGGTCCAAGAAATGTGCCCCGATTCACACTCCTATTTTGCTAGGTCTGGAACGACGAGTTTCGCAATCCATCGGAAGCATTTTTGCCGCTGTAAAAGGCAATTTAAAAAAGAAAAAAAAGGAGCAAAAGGAGCAAAACGCCTGCAGGACCGGAGCGATAACCAGGGGACGCACAGAGATCTTGCCACTGAATTCAGTAGTTTGGGAAACTTCAGGGGATTACAGGAAAACGAGGGAAAAAAGGTCTGAATTATGAAAACCATTGTTTTAATCGTTTCTTATGCTGCAGAATTCACATCAGGACAAATTTCTTTAATATTCAGCACCTCATTGGTAGCGGAGGAGTCTGCAAGAGATCTGCGAAGGCGGAGGAACGAGGAAGATCAAAGCCTCCAACGTTTGGAAAATGAAGAATGATAGAGAGATTCGTTTATTTATTTTTAAATTGAAGAGGAGGGAAAAATGGTAAGCCTCAAGTGGGCTGAAAAAAGCGTATTCGGACAAGAAACTGCCCAAGGATAAATCGCTAATTTTCTTTTTCCTCTTCCTTCAGAATATTTGAGAGAGAAAGGTTTTGCGCCGTGGTTAGGCTGAGCCGAATAACGTGAAGTTTACCTGAATTAAAATTTTGGGGGTGACCTCAACCGTCCGGGCGGTGTCAGTATCGCAGAATGGTGAAGCGATCCGATCCCCTCGCGCTGCGTCCCACGAGGGCCAAAACCGGGTAAGTCGACGGTTTACGGGCAAATCCTGTCGTTGCCGTTAGTTCCGTGCTCTTAACCGCTTGGGGGTTCACCTCTTGGCTGTAATATAACTTGTATCTACGATTCTTTGGTTCTGTGAAGGGTCTGTTTGTGGCAGCTGGGGTAAAATAAGGATTTTTGCCCAGCGTGGGACGGCCAAGCGTATCCCGCCGGGGCTGATCGACAAGAGCACGCAGTTTCCATCTGCGCTCTCTGCCGGTTCGAGGAGAATGCGCAGGATTACGGGGCTGGGCCAGCGCGGCCGTACGTCGGCTGGACGGTGTGCACGGAGGAAGGAGCCGACGGCAGCCCTGGTCACAGCGAGCGGCAGGTCACTGGCGTGTCACAGTGGGCGGCAGAGCCAGCGGCGGCCACGTCACCGTGGTGTCACACTGGTTCTGTGACACGGCCGCGCAGGGCTACAAAAGGGGCCGCCGGGACGGTGGGTCCCGCACCCTGGAGGAGCGTCCGTAGGACGAAGGCAGGGATGAGCTCCCACAGGGCTGTCGCTGCTGAGGAGCAACCCTTGAGCGTGAGGCGGATCAAGATGGACTTCTGGGACGGGATGGAGCACGCCTTCATGATGCCCAGCATCACCACCAAAGGTACAGGCATCCACAGCCACCGCGGGAGTGCTTACAGGACCAACGGTTGTAGCGCTGTGTGGGTGAGACTCGGCAGTGCAGCCATCGCAGGGGTGTTTCCATCTGGGGCCGGGGACATCAATGTCACTTTACATCTGGCAATGTGCCAGAGCTCAGGGGGTGTTGGAGGGTTGAGAGCTGGCAGACGCAGAGCGCAACCTGGTTTTCCTTTGCTTTCCAGAGCGAACCGCCGTCTGGGACGCAGTGGCTGGCTACGTTCAAGAACAGCTCCTGCTGCACAAGGTGGGGCGACACCCGCATCCTCTTAGTCCACCCAGGGGAGTGGGGAGTCCCCACGGGCCTGGGGCATGGCCTGCAGTTACTTTTCCCTCCTCAGAAAGCAGGAAACTCACCCCAAAAGTCCCCGCTGGGGGACAAGCAGGGCTCGTGCAAGGGTGGTATCACCTCCGGCAGGTGGTATTGTACCGCAGGGCTGATCCCGGTCGCTGGAGACCCCTGGATGCCCTCGGGCTGCTTCTGCCCTGACTCCAGCACTGCTTTTTTGGGGCAGGGGAAAGGGAAGGAGAGGGCTCGGCAGCTCCTCCTTAAAGCTCTCCCCACTGCCCTGGCTCGCGTCTCTGAACAGCAGGAGCGGGCAGGGTCTGGTCCAAAGCACCGTCCCTGGACAGGGCCACTCCCAGCTCTTCCCTCCAGCCAGTCCCTCACTCTGCAGCCCTTGCCTTCTCTCCTGCTCCAGGGAGTCCGAATTCCAACCCTCGGCTCCTTCGACGCTGTCCCCCAGTGGATCCAGGCTGGGAACGAGGCGGTGATTATCCAGAGGCCTGTCTTTCGCCTGGCCAGGAACCTGGCGGTTGTCCACAACCTGATGGACGACAAGGACTACCTGCCCGGTAAGACGTCGGATTAAACCCTGGCTGGCTGCAGGGTCGTTTCATCCCTGCCCTGGGTCTGAGATGCTCTGCTAAAGCAACTCCCTCTCTGCAGAGCAGGCCCAAAAATGTTTTTTTTTTTTCCTGGGGGGGGCGATGCGATGACTGCAGTAAGCAGCCCTTGGGAAACGCCTGTGGAAAGGCCAGTGGGCGAGCGCCTCCATCCCCTTCTTGTGCTTTTCCAGGCGATAAGGAGCTGGAGCCTCTGAAATACGCCAAGGTGGCCACGGACGCCTCTGTGTCCCGGCGAAAAGTGGAGGGCTGCATCCTAGGCGTCACGTCCCTCCTCTCTCACTGCCTGGGGAAGGGGGCGAATGTTGCCCTCGTCCTGAGGAACGTTGGGGTGCTCCTCATCGAAGGCAGGAGAGTGGAAATGAAATTCTACTACGACTTCCTGGAGACCTTGTCCGGGAAGAAGAACCTGGCAAAAGCTGTTTTCAAGGTGAGCGTTTCAGTTTTGCTGTGGCGCGGGCACTCCCACGGCGGTGTCGTGGCGCTGCCCACGCGTGGCCCGGCTGGGATGCGGTCATCCCACTTGAGCGAGGCGAGAGCTACGGTCCTAACAACTCCCCCTGCCTCGGGCTCCTCCGATTCGGAGCGCCTCGGCCGTGCAGAGGGCATCCTGCCATCTTTGTGGTCCTCCCTTGCAGGTCCCCTGGCTGCTGGACATGCTGGTGTCCCGGGTGGCACCCGTGGCCTCGCTGAGTGTTTCCGGCCGCGTCATCCTCTTTCCCGAGTGAGTACGTTGGCGGCTGCAGCCGCTGGTTGGTGCAGACGCTCAAGGTAGCATTTGCTCCTTGTGACCACGGATGTCCTCCCATGGGGACAACCAGGCAGCGGCTCTTGTTGGCGTCCCCAGGCTGTAGTCGGTCCCACGAGGCAGATCTGATGGGAAAGACAGAGGAATTTAGGCAACATTTTCTTCCCGTGGCGGCCAGGGCTTCTTTGCCAGGGGACTCCATTTCCCAGGGCTGTCCTTGCGGGTGGGGCACGGTAGACGTTGGAAAAACACGGTAGACTTGGGGAAAAGAACGGCCTTTACGGCCCTTCCAAAGTCTGCCCGTCAGCAGGTGATTGCGGCGAGCGAGTGCTGGTGGTGCTCTGGGTCACGTCGGCGTCTTCTCCTTGTTGCCAGGTTTGAAACGGAGCTTGTGGCCGAGCCGCTGCCCAGGCCTCTTCTCAAGACCTCGAGGCGAGTCCCCGGCGGGGACAAGCAGATGAGAAGGGAGGGTTTGCCACACCTCGGGCAAGGCACAAAAGGTAAAGCAGCTCCCGGCTCCTTTCCACGGCACGGGCAACCAAGTTCTGTCGTCGGGTGGGGAAAAGCACCGGCGTTGCGGGTCAAAAGGCTCCGACTTGGGCCAAAGCTTCATGCCAGCTCGGCCCAGCCTTTTCTCCCGACGACTCGTCGGCTTCACCGAAACGGAGCCCTGGGGTGGGACGTGCCCAAGGGTACGGTGGGAGGATGGTGATCCAAGGCCCTCTCCTCCCCCCTCAGAAGTGACCCCACCAAAAGTGTCCCTGTCACCTCCCCGGCATCACCCAGCCCCCTCAGTCCCAACCCGGGCGCTGATGAGGCGATTGCAAAAGCACGTTGGAAGTGGGGAACCGGGGCAAGCGCCGGTGCTGGGGAGGGTGCCGGGCCTCTGGAGACAGCGGATGGGAGGGGGAGCAGAACGGCCCTCTCGGATGCTTTGGAAAGAGGCCTGAGCAGCGCTGCCTGTCACCGGGGCCGGCAGCGTCCCGGCGACGCTCTTCTGACGAGGTCTCTCCTTCCTGTTTCCAGTGGGATTCCCTGGTTTTCCCTTTCCAGCTAGTCCAAGCTCGAGAAATGATGAGATACCACCGTTCTGGGAAATCAGGGGGAAGAGGAGGAGGAGAAGCTCTCGGGTCAGGTGAGGCTCAGGGCTGGCGTCTGCACGGGCTCCTTTTGCCCAGAGAGGCGGTCACTGCCCCATCCCGGGAAACGTTCAAGGTCAGGTTGGAGGGGGCCTCTGAGCGACCTGATCTAGTCGAAGACGGCCCTGCTCCTCGCAGGGAGGCTTGGACTAGACGACCTTCAGAAGCCCCTTCCAACCCAAAGCCTTCTGTGATTCTGTGATTTCCTGACCCGGCAAGAGCCCGTTGCCCAGCCCCAAACACTCGCCGCCCAACAGTGGTGACGGCAGCGCCCGGAGGGGCGGGATGGGGCTGCCGGGAGCCCCCCGTTTTACAGAGCTGCTTCCTCTCGGACCCTTCAGGAGAGCCCCAGCGTGGCCTCCTGAGCTGTGCACGGGGACAGCCGTGCGGCAGCCGAGGGTCCTGGCTCAGGGGGTTTCCTCAGCCGAGCCGCCGGCGGCTGCACAAAGAGGCGCGTGGCTCGCGAGGGCGGGATGTGGCGACAAACCCATCGACCTCCTCAGGTTAGACCTCTCCCATTGTGTCCTTCCAGGCAGCGGCGGGTCATCCCAGGCGGTTCCTCTGGAAAAAAGCAGCCTGCGACCGGCCAACCCAAGGGCAAACCCGCGCCCACCGGCCAAGCACCAAGGCAGAGCCGAGCGCAGGCAGCAGAACTTCAGAGCTACGGAGGAGGAGGAGGAGGAGGAGGACTAGTGGAGAAAATCCTCGCTGAAATTGCCACGACGCAGACGGCGAAAGCCAAGCCCTCCCACGCTCAGGAAGTGGCGACCTTCGTAACACCCGTAATCGCCGTCTTATCGGTAACGAGCTCTGAGGCCAGCCTGCGCGAGGAGCCCGCCTACGAGGTTCTCAGGCAGCCGCTGCCGAGACCAAGATGGAGAAAACTGTGAACTTCAGTCCTGAGAGCTTCTGGCCAGTACTGGAATAACCTCAGAAGTCTGTATTCTGGATGCGGAGCGCTGAGGCCCGCACGTTCGAGGCACCCCTCGACGAACACCTCTGTTTTGGTGCAAGTGGCTCGAGGCGATGCCTTGCGCTGAAGACGAGCTCAGCGCTCCCTCGGCTGGAGAGGCCCCACCTGGAGGGATCGGGGAAAAAGAGATGAATAAAAACACAGAGAAGTTGCAAAAGGGCGTTGACTTTTTTTGAATTGTTCGCAACCGGAACGGGGGAGAAGGGTTTTTTACGGTTGGCTCCGAGATCAGCCGAGCGGGGCCCTGGAAGCGGGGCCATCTGAGGGACCTTCCCTCGGGACCTCTTCCATCCAAAGGACCTTTTCCATGGCCGCTATGGAAAGGAAGGTGGTTTTGGGGGCAAGAGAGGGCAACCAGGCACTTGGAGCAATGTTGTGAAGAACTGAAGATCCCTGGAGGGGAAAGGAGAGGATGCAAGTGCAGCTGGGGAGGCATGGAGGGCGCGTACGTGCAGGGGCAGCGGAGGCCACCTAAGCTTACGCCCAGGGCCATAAGGGACCGGGGAAGGAAAGAGAGCAAGGCTGAGCCCAGCTCCGCTGGCCTGGACTTTCTATTTCCACCTGGGGTAGAGCCAGGGCTCTCTACTATCCTATTTATCTCCCAGATGACCCAATTTATATCCAGTTTCTACCTCTACTTATGAAATCCTCCAGGTAGGTGCCCTGTTTGGCCATCCCGTGGGCCACCCACGCTGACAGAAGGTCCACCTCCAGTCCCAGCACGGTGGCACTCGCGTCCCCTGCTGTTTCCTGGCATTTTCCTCCTTGCCCAAATCCATCCTATGCAACCCAGGAACCAAACCGTCCTTACGGGAAGCTTCTGCTTAGGACCCCCTCCAGCATCCCGGGGGGAAGGGGCCACCCTGATGCCGCCCTAAAGATGCAGTCCCTGACCTTGAGCAAAGGTTGTTCCTGAGGACACTGGCGCGAGCGAGTGATGAGGGTCTGCAAAGCTGAATTTCACTTTGCAGGGGCAGATCTTTCTGCACCGGTTTGCAAGCGATCCGAGGGTGCCAGGCTGGGAATTGGAAGACCTTGTTGAAGGACCAAAATGGAGAGACCTACCCAGAACCAGGAGCTCAGTGTGGGGGTGAGATGTGTCTCACTGGGGCGTCTGTAGTGTCACCCCATTGAGCTGAGCTTTACAAGCTAGGCCTTTCTACAGAGGGAAATCATTAAGCCAACGTACTCAATCAGGTCAGAGGGACATCAAGAGGTCTCCAGCCCAACCCCATGCCCGGAGCAGGCCTCACCCGGCTGGTCCGGGTTGTTCATAGTGGAAGCTTGTCACTCCCGCGGTTAGATTCCCACTGCCTCATTTTAGGGCCAAAACCTAATTTCAGGGTTCAAAACCTCATCTTCATTTCCAAAGCCCCATTTTTAAGGCCCAAACCCTCCTTTTGAGTGTCCCAAGTCTCATTTGTTGTTCTTAGTGGAAGCTTGACACCCCTGAGGTTAGCGATTCCACCAGATCTACCCACCCTTTGGGTAAAACATGTTTGTTCTGACATGTGATTGGAGTTGTGCGTGTCCCACCTTGTGCCTGTGGAACCTGTGTGGGTGCTTCCTTTCATACTGATCCCCAAAGTTTCCCACCAAGAAGGAAACATGGTTTAATTCCTGGGCAGCAGACGGGCAATGCAGCAGCATGGCTGGTAGTCGCTGGCACCTCTTTTCCAACAGGTGAAACATTGTCCCAGTGCTGAGGACACCTGAAACGGGCTCAGTTTAGGTACAGGGAAATCCTGTCAGCCTCCTTCAGCATGTCAGTAATGGGATTTGGTGCCCGTGGAGCTTGGGGGTGGGGGGTGTCTCTTTGCTTCAGGACCTTCCTGTGGGCTTCCGTCTCTCGGGACGGACGTTTCTCTTGCCCCCCTGGCCCCATCTCCGCCTTTTCCTCCTCTGGCTTTTGCTTGTGCGGAAGACAGGGAATGCCAGGCTTGGGAGTGCCCAAAGGCTGCCCAGGCACAGAGACCGGGCTCAAACCAGATGGCTGACAGAGGGGTGGTTTCCCTGGGCCCTTTGGCAGGATTTGCCCTTCTGTGCTTCCTCATTTTTAGGATCAAAAGCCACTTTTTTTTTTTTAAGGTCCAAAGCTACATTTATAGAGTCTGAAGTCTCATTTTCAGGCCCAAAACGTCATTTTTAGTTTCCAGAGTCTTAGAGTCCAAAGCACCAATTCTAGGGCATGAAGACTCATTTTATTATGGTCCAAGCCCTCACTTTAGGGAACAAAACCTCATTTGAGGCCTCAAAGCCTCTTTTTTAGCATCCAAACATCTTTTTCAGGGCTGAAAGCCTCCTTTTTAAGAATCAGTTTCAGATCCAAATCTTCATTTTTAGAATCCAAAGCCTCATTTGTAGTGTTTTAATCCTCATTTGTAGGGTCGAAAGCCTCAGTTTTAGTTTACTGGTTTCGTTTTACTAAACTAAGGCAGGTCCGGCCCTTCCCTCAGGCCTTTCCGGGCCTTGGAGGCCATTTGGGCACGGCAGAGGGGACGGTCCCGCCAGTGCCTGACAGGGAGGAGAGACGAAGCCGGTGCGGATGCACTGCCTTTCTTTGCCCCGGTACGACATCTCCCAGCGTGCTGCAGCACCTTGTGCATGCCCACTGGTGCTGTGGGCTCCGGCGTGGCCGCCATGACGGGGACTACATTTCTTAGCATGCCACGGGGGTCCCAGGCCCGTGCACTTTTTCTGCCAGCTCCTGGGCACCTGCAGTGTGAAAACCTGCATCTTCATGCAGGTCTTTTTGTTTAATCTGATGTAGGATGATGAGCTCATCAGTTTGTGTTTCTGTTTCAGACCACAGCGTTTCCTGCTAGTTTTCATACGGGAAGGACTTGCCCATTTGCAGCCTTGAGTCAGTGGGGAAATTCTCAATGTCTGATGCACAAATAACCGGAAAATGCTGAAAAAACCCCCCTCCAAACAAAAAGAAGAAATTTCATAATCTCTCTGTGGCAGAAAAAGGGGAAAAAACGAAAGTTTCCTTTTGCATGGACATGGCAGGTTGCAGGGGCACCTTAACAGTGGTGGAGCAAGCAAGGAGGTAGATGGAAGGTTGCTCAGACGAAGAGCACCTGGAGCCCCAGGATGGCTGGAAGATGTTGGGCATGTTTCCAAGCTACCAACACAGGGAAGAGACTGGTTTCTCCAGGGACAATTGCCCAGGTAGGGATGGGGACACCTACTAGGGGATAATGGCTCATTTTAGAGTAGCAGGGCCCAAGTTACCCCAGTCCATGTACTCCTTACATCCCCAAGTGCTGTCTCAGGTCCTTCAACCCTTGCCTGGTTCCTCTCCGTGCTGTGGTTTTGCTGTCTCCTCCTGTGTTAAGTGTTTCCTGTTGATTTGTGCTGAAGGGAAGTCACACCCCTGTGGTTTGAGCAATTGCAGAGGGAGAGGGACCGGGGGACAACCTACAGAGGAGATTGGTGCAGGTCCCCCAGGAGAGAAGACACAAGTCCTGGGAGTGCTGGGGACCTGGGAAAAAAATAGGGTCTTTATGAGGTGAGAAGAAGAGCTGTGGTGCAATGGAAGGGTGTACAGGGCAACTGGGAGGGTTTGGAGGACACTGGGAAGGGGTGGAAGAAAGTAGGGGATGGGGGAAGGGCCCGCATTCTGCGAACAACACCCTAACAGTGCCCTGACATGCTATGGGGTTAAGGGGAAGGCTGCTCCCTCCTAATTAATTGTGGATAGCACTGGGTAATTAGGGGAGAGCCTGTGGCTGGGGGCCAGGAGGGATCTGGGTGTACTTGGGTGTGTGGGGTGGAGCATGGACATCTGGGTCCTGGGTGGGTAGGAATGGGGCGGGGGGGGGGACACGACGACAAGGGACAATGAGGTAGGTTGGCGCATCCAGTTGCCCAGGACCCATGGAGGGCAGGGCTGCTTGTGGGGTTGAATGGGGGAGACAGCATGCCTGGGTCCCCTAAGGGGTTGCGGGGGGGCAGAGGGAGCCGGGACATCTGGGTCTCTCCTGGGGAGCAGTTGGGTGCAGCAGGGGCACCCGGATACCACAGTGGTTGCCCGTACAATGGGGGTTGCCCTTACAATTCCCTTCCCAGGTAACCAGGGCCATGAAGGCTCTGTGGTTGATCGCAATGCTGCTCCTGCCCTATGGGCAGCCCAGAGACCTGCTACCAGAAGTTCTTGTGGCAGCATGCGGGCTACCTCATGGCACCAATCCGTATGGGGTCCTGTTATGCAGCATGACATGCATTGCAAGCCCATAGCCCAGTGCCTAAGCCATAGCCCCACTCCTACTCCATCCTGCGCTCCCACCCCATAACCTGTGCCTGTGCCCCCTCGATCCCACAGCCCCACTCCCACCTCCTGCCCAAACACCCATCCCATTGTGCCATCCCATCATGCCACTCCCACTCCATATACCAACCCTCCCCCCCCCCCCCAAAGACCAACATTGACCACACAGGCCCACTCCCACTGCCACAACACCACCAACTCACTCCCTAGTAAACCACAGCCCCCTCACACCCCATAGCCCCCTCTCACCCCACATCTGCACTGTCTCCGCATAAACAAAATCCTACGCCCAAGTGCTGTTTCCACCATCTGGCTTCCTGTTTCTTGGTCCACTCTTTCTCCATAGCATAAAACCTTACCTATAGCACCACTCCAGTCCTGTAGCCTCACTTCTATCCCAGAGCGTAATGCCTGCTCCGTAACACGAATCTTGCTGCATAGACCCACTCGCACCATGTAGCCCAATTCTACACCATGGGCAAGTAATCACCCTATAGCTTCCCTCCCACCGCCTACCTCAAAGCCGCATTCTCACCCCATAGCCCAAAGAATACTTGCTGTACTCCTCTACTGCTATCTTATAATCCATCGTCCACTCCATCCCCACTCCCACACTATAGCCTGACAGCCACCCTACACCCCCACATCCCATTCCAACCTGGTAATCCAACATGAAGTCTGGTTCCTTTCTCCCACCCTGTTTCCCTTCTCCCATCCCGCAAGTCACACAAGGACAATCTCATAGAGCAACACAAACTGCAAACATCCATTCATCCATCCATCTACCCCTACAAACCTCATATTCCCTCCTCACTGTCCCTATAGCCCATCTCTACAGCCAAAATGGTTTGGCAAACCCAAAGCCGACCCTGATCTCGTCCCCACAGATGCCATATGCCCACAGTACCCCCTATACTTCTACTGCCTCAATATTTCATCCCTGCAACTCCAGCTCCCCCACAGCCCCTCATTTTTCCATGGTCATAGAATCATAGAACCAAAGTATCACAGAATGGCTTGGGTTGGAAGGGACAACCCCCCCGCCATCAGCAGGGACGTCTTTTACTAGATCAGGTGGTTCAAAGGCCCGTCCAACTTGACCTTGAACAAATCCAATGATGAGGAATCCACAACTCTGGGCAACCTGTTCCAGTGTCTTACCACCCTCATCATAAAAAAAAGTCTTCCTTATGTCCAACCTAAATCTCCCCTCGTATTCTAGACCCACAGCTCCCATATATCATACATACAGCCCTCAAAAATGCAATATCCCTTCTTCACATATCCCTTAATATCACAATGCCCCCATCAGCCACCCCCACCAACACTATATCGCTACAAAGCCCCATATGCTCCTCCTACAGTCCTTGATATACCCCATACTCCTGCAGTGCCTGGCAAATCCCCACTTTCCCCCAGATTGCACCATTTTCTCAGTGCCCCTTCACTGCTGTCCCAGAGCTCCCCCCCCCGCCCAGTCACCTGCCCCCTCTGTGGTGGCTCTCCCAGCACCCACTGCACCCCCCCCCCCTCCCCCCCTTGGATGCCTTTGCCCTAACATCAGGGACAGGGACAACCCCGGGCGAGGAGACAGAATGACAGCAGTGGCTGCTGGGTTGATGAGTTACCAAAGGACCTGTTCTGCTTTGGGGACTCTCTCTACAACTTCTTTCTTCTCAGCCTTCCTCTGTCTGCCTCCATTGCTTCGCCAACCTCTTTCAGATGCAAATAAGAACCAGGGATAATGGGAACATTGTGGGATTATGGGTGAGATGGAGCAGAGGCATGCACATATACACAAATACAAGCACACGCTTTGGGAAGGCACATGGACATGTGCATCTTTCAGTGAAACCCACAAGACCCAAACACACATCCAGCTTTATTCGGAGAGAGCCGAGGCAGGTTGGAAGGCACGGGGGTCTGCACAGAAGAAAGGAGCAGCCAAATCAATGTCAGTCAAACATGCAGCACTTTTGCCTCTTGGGAAGTCTGAGGCAGACAACGAGGAACGAGGCAGGACCCGAGGGAACAGATTGCCTTAGCTAAATGGAGCAAAACCTTTAGGGAATTCTTATTCCATCCGGAATCCCTCTTCCACATCTGCAAATGAAGGAAGCAGCAGCATCGGAAATGGCTTCTCTTCAGTCTTGGACCTCTAAGGGAGACAGATGAGGGGATCAAAGGAGGGAGGAGGGTGAGAATCATAGAATAATTTAAGTTGGAAAATACCTTTATGATCATTGAGTCCAACCGTAAACTTAACACTACCATTAAACCATGTCCCTAAGTGCCACATCTACAAGTCTTTTAAATAACTCCAGGGATAGTGAGTCAACTACGACTGAGGAGCAATACTTTTCAAATTCTCTGTCCAGAACATCCTCCCAAAACACCTTTGAACAAAATGTTTGTTAGGTTCCATTTTTTCTTTGGGAAAAAAGGTGGAATAACAGTCAAACCAGGTAATTATTTGGCAAAGAAAATGAATTCCCAGGAGTCTAAGAATTAGTGTGGCCTAATGAAAGTAAAATATTTACCTCTTCTCTTCATCAGGCAGTGGGAGAAGAAAAAGATGAGGCCATTGATGGTAAAGAATGAACCCCCAACAATGATGTCTGGAATCCAGCTGATTTTATGGCCTGGGAAAGATTCAATGGTGATTTTAGCATGACACGACATTCCTTGCCCCCCCACCCCCAAAAAAACCCCACACACATGCTAAAACCAGATAAAGTGATGTTACAGACTTTTCATTGAGATCTTTTTCTCCAGTATCTCCCCTTAAAAACATGGGCAGGTATGGCAATGACCTCATTTAGTGATGGAAAGAGAGACTGAGGCAAAGAGATGGATGGTCATAGGACAGGGAGGGGTGGAGATGAAACTCATGGATGAATCCATAGGCAAGCACACAGGGAATGAATTAGCTAATGATGGGTCAGTAGCTACTAGATGCTCTAGTGAGGAGGGGTTTGAAAACTCACTTTTCACATTGACATTGACACCACAGCTCGTTTCTGAGAGAACGGGACGTCCAGACTTAATTACATAATAGGCACAACTGTAAGACCCAGAGTCATTCTCTCCCTTGATCCTGAGATTGTAGCTGTAGTTGTTCACATTCGATACTAGGATGGAGATCTGAAGTCCAAAGTCTGCATAGTACTGGACTTCTCTAACATAGGCTGGAGATGAGTGGAAGGAGCAGACTAGCTTGACACAGTTCCCAGGTCTATAGACCTGCTGCTGAGGATCCAGGGACAAAGTTGGGGCCATGGGAGCAGCTGGAGGAAAAAAACAACAAAACCCCAAGCAATCCGCCATCTATTGACATCAGGACCTGTGCGTAAACCCCATGATTTTTCCCAATGTCACGACTCAGCCTCGACAAAATGAACCACAGAACAGCTTCTGGGGAGTCACTTGTGTCTCTCTTTTCTGTGCCCTTCTTGAAGCGTGGGCAGATGAAGGAAAGACCCACGATTCTCAATAAGAATTCGAGGTAGCTTAAGCAGTTTCTCTGTATTCACTGAAGTGCAGAAAAGAAGTATTTTTACGTGCCCAACGCAGGAAGGCATGTAATGCACCCCAAGCCCTAATGAAAGGCTTGGGGAGGCTCACTGCTGTAAGACCTCTTGGAGGTGACACAGCTGTTAGGCCAACTTAGTCCTGCTTTCTCAAGAGAAATCCAGGAGCACACAAGGAGCTTGTGAGAAGCCAGAGCAACTTCATCTGTCCATTGGCAACCAAAGGATAGGGTCATCGGACAAGATCATGCTTTAAAGGGAGGTGTGCGCTGTCCGGGCTGATCGTTCTCAAGGCATATAAACGAGACCAACTTACCCTGTACCTTAACTGAAAGAGGGAGGCTCCTACTGGAAGGCCTTTCTTGTCCAGAGTCCTCCTCAAAGTACATGCACGTGTATTCCCCAGCAGATGCTTTTGTAGCTGTGAGCTGGAACCTGGCAATCAGGAGGGAGTAAGGTGCTTGCAGGTGTATTTGCTCCCCACTTTGGTTGAAAAACCGAAATCCACCAATTTTCCTGTTTTTCGCAGCCAAGCACTTCAAAGTGACAACTTCTCCTTCATAATAGACATCATATCTGGGGTCTGCGGAGAGCGTAGGGGCTGGCAGAGGGTCTGGGGAAGAAAGAAAGGCTTTGGAGGATGGGAGGGAACTTTCAGAGAGGAAAGGAAAGAGAGACACCCCTTTTCCCTCCATTTTACAAAGCACAGCTCAACCCCACCTTGTTGTCAAAGGCTCAGTTCACCTGGAGAGCATCTTGTGAGAGCTCCAGCAGTGCTTACCTGCAGAAGACACAGCCAACGGTAGCAGCTGGAGGAAAGCCGCGAGAGAGGGGCATTGAGATGACAAGAGAGAGGAGGCTGCAAAAAGGAGAGAAAAGAAGTGACTTAGGCAGCAACTGCCCTATGAAGTCCTGCCCCTTTTGGCTACCAATCAAGAGGGCAGCCCCTCCACAACATCATATGGATTCACACAGGTCATGGTTCCTTTTTGTGCCACCGTGGCATGGAAAGCCTAGACCATGGAGAAAACCTGTGAAAACAATTTCATGTGCCAATGACGCCACCCATGGGGGGGAAAAAAAAAATCTACAAACCTCAACATGCCCCTGAACTTATCTTTTAGCTACATGGAACACATGTTGGATGAGATTATGTCTCCTGTTAGAAGCAATTTGGTGATTGCCGAGCAATTGATTGAATCAGCACTGGGAAATGATATCCTGAAACTTAAAGAAATGGGGCTGCTGGAGTCCTTACGGCGTTAGGAAGGATGGGCGATCTCATGGGTTCTACCAAGGGAGAAAGAGGCATTGAGCCGGGGTGCAGGACAGGATGAGCTCAAGGTCTAGTTGCATCAAATACCAGGTTGCAGAAAGGAATCTTTGAGGGTCTCTTGCCAGCTATGAGGTGGGAGTTGTTGCTTGGATTACAGATGAGGAGGGCCTGTGAGCTGTGGTGGGCTGGCCCTGGCTGGCAGAGCAGCCCCACACAGACACCTTTCTCCCTGCATGCAGCAGGATGGGAGAAGAGACTAGGAAGAACAAAAACAAGAGAACTCAGCGGGTTGAGACAAAAAAAGTTAAATAAGTAATGGAAAGAGGAAGAAAGGAGAAAAACTATCTCCATCCATCAAAATTTTTTCTCCCCATGGAGAGAGGGCAGCACATCCCAAACCTGTTGGCCTCTTCCTTTCTGCTTCCTTGAAAAAACAGTTTAGACTTGGGCAACTTGAGAGTAATCCAAGCACCTGTATTTTTGTCTTGACTTCTGTTGGTGATGCCATAGAGACTCATCTTGCCTATGTTTGGCTGATTCAGTCAAGACATTAAGTGCCGTGCAAGTGTTGCCAATGTGGCAACCCAGGATAAGGTCTCAGCTAACCTCAAGTTCTCCCAGAACCTTAGGACTGTCTGGAAATAATTTTGGGAGTCCACGGAGTGGGGAGGCTGGGAACGGGCAGCAGCGGGGAGAGGACCCTGGATCCATCTCACTGGACTAGCGATGGTGGGTGTAGTTGGGTTTTGCTGTTCCAAGTGTGTGGCAGCAGATCTAATCAGATGCTTTATGCTGAAAAGTGTCTCCCCCACACAGAGCAACTGAACGTAGTGTCCTTTGTAATGGGGTGAGGTGCACACAGGAAGAGGATGTGTGCAGGTGCACGTCCCTTCTTTTCAACCCCCCACTGATGATGCTGAAAAATTAGTGCTGAACAGAGGTGGGAGAGAGGCAGCCTTGAGCATTTAAAGTCCTGGAGCACAGTTTTGACCTGAGAGATTGTTCTTAGACAGATCATATCTTTGTTTCACCCCTTGTCTGGAATGAAGTAGTCCTAGTCTGGTTCTCAAGCGAGGAACCAGACCGAAAAAAGAAAGCAGAACAACTGATCAGATAGGATTTCACAAGCATCTACACCAGAAAGGCACACAATGGTGGAAGCGATATTTAACAGCCAGACCCCTTTACCACAAAGAAGATCACTTGTTGGGATCCTCTCCAGCACCACAGTACCGAGTTTTCAGCCAAATGTTCTTCATCTCCTGAGAATACGGATAGCCAGGTGACAGGACAGCACTAACTGCATCAACCCACCAGAGAAATATATTATTAGGATAGGCTAGGCCAGAATAGACTAGACTAGACTAGAACAGAATATTTTTCAGTTAGACGGGAACTACAGCCATAATCTACTCCAAATGCGTGACCATTTCAGGGCTGACCAAAAGTTAAAGCATGTTATTAAGCCCATTGTCCAAATGCTTCTTAAACACTGACAGGTTTCGGGGCATCGACCACCTCTCCAGGAAATCTGGTTCCAGTGTTTGATTATTGAGGGTCTAAGGGAAGGGGAGTGGAAAGAGGGGAGGAGAGGAGAAAGAGGAACAGGGTTATAGAGAGGAGGATGAAAGACAGGAGGGAAGATTGGATTGAAAGCCAGAATGGAGAGAGAGAAAGAAGAGATGATGGCTGCAAAAGAAAGGACTCGAGAGAGCTATAAGGCAGAAGGCGGCCTAGAGATAAAAGAAAGGAAAAGACTGGAGAAGGGAGAGGGGAAGAAACGAGAGAAGAGGAAAAAGGAGAAAAAGCATAGGCATGGAGAAGACAAGAGGAGAGGAGGGGAGGGGGAGGGGAGGGAGAGGAGAGGAGAGGAGAGGAGAGGAGAGGAGAGGAGAGGAGAGGAGAGGAGAGGAGAGGAGAGGAGAGGAGAGGAGAGGAGAGGAGAGGAGAGGAGAGGAGAGGAGAGGAGAGAGCAATGTGGGGATGAGTGACTCACTGAGGAATATCACGAGGCAGTAGACGATCATGGCACCGTGACCCAGGGGGTGCTCAGGGCTCTGTGCCAGCCTGTCCAGGAGAGGATTGTGCTGCCTGATTGCTCTATCTTGCCTTCTTGATCTGTCTGACTCAAGTTAAGTTGTCAGAGGGGCAGGGAGAGGAAGTGATGCATAATGAAGTTAAGCCGCCAACCATAGCTGGGAGCTTGGGGGAAGCTACACCCTGGATGTTGCATGTTTTGGGCTTGATACTGTGTTTTCAGAGATCTTTTCCTCCCACAGCTCTAGATCAGCTTTGGGCTGTCTCTTTGCCCCATGAACCATTGTCCGCCTCATACCTCCCCTGAACTGGTGGACAGAAGGTGGCCATTATCTATTCTGTCTTGCCTTAAGCATCTTCCTCACTACGAGTGACAAAGAGGCTCAGTTGTAGCAAGGTCTTTTATTCTTGTTTCCATTTCCCAGACCACAGAATCCAACCTTCCCCTTCTATTTTTTCCTTCGCTCCCATCATGCCTGTGTCTAACCCAAGAGTCCCAAGACTAGAGGTGTCTGTAGTCCAGCAACCTGCAGACAAATGGCTGGGAAGTGACATCTGCAAACAGGTCCCACGAAGATGCTTTCCACAACTTTCTCTTGTATTGCACCAGAACTGGCATAGCATCAGCAGGTGTACAGGGGACACTTTTGGATGATTTGGAAGCTGTAGAGGACTCAGGGACCCGTCTTAAGATACGTCAACATCCATTTAAAACGCTGGTTTGGCTGTTCAAAGCAAAGTAGACTAGAGAAAAAAAAAGTCCTTTCCTCCTTCTTTCTTTCCTCCTCCACTGAGACAGAGAAGGGGCCGCAAGTGAGGCACCTTTTCAGCAAAGACACGATCCAGGTAATCCCGAGATCAAATACCACTTTAACTAATCAGGGCCATAGCATAAGCCCTCGTGTCAACTTTGTTGTGGCGTTTATTGGTAAGCCACCTGACTTGCAACAAGCGTGCTGTTGCTAGCTGAAAAGGCTTGTAGGAGGCCCTCAAAATGTCCTAGATCTTGGCAGTCAATGCGGTGTTAGTGCCCATCTTGCACTCAGAGGATCGGAGGTTGGGATGAGGAGATATTGCTGATCTGAGCTGCCACCATCGCACCTGCATGGCATGGTTTTGGAGGAGGCTGCTCCGCATTGCTCAATATTTTGGGGACTTGGGTGTGGTCCACTGTCATGGTTTAACCCCAGTTGGCAACTAAGCACCACACAGCCGCTCGCTCACCACCACCCGCCTCTGAACAGGGGAGAGAATCGGAAGAGCAAAAGCGGGAAAACTCATATGTTGAGATAAGAACAGTTTAATTCTTGAAATAGTAGAACAATAACTTAAAAAAAATTGTAATGGAAAGTAAAACAAAGAGAGAAACCAAAAAACCTAGGGCAAGAAAAAAAATTGATGCAACCACTCGCCATCTGCCGACCAACGCCCAGATAGTCCCTGAGCAGCGATCGCTGCCCTCCTGCTAGCTTTCCCCAAGTTTATATGCTGAGCATGACGGCATATTGTATGGAATATCCCTTTGGGCAGTTTGGGTCAGCTGTCCTGGCTGTGCCCCCTCCCAGCTTCTTGCGCACCTTCTCGCTGGCAGAGCATGGGAAGATGAAAAGTCCTTGACTTAGTAAGACCACTCCTTAGCAACAACTAAAACACGTGTTATCACATTATTCTCATGCTAAATCCAAGACACAGCACTATGCCAGCTACTAGGAAGAAAATTAACTCTATCCCAGCTGAAACCAGGACATCCAGGCATTGAAGGACTCCCCAGTGGAAGGGTATCTTTGGAGCAGAAGCACGCCTCCCTAGTTCTGCTCACTAATGTCATGTTGCCTTTCCAGCCTCGATATGTATGCTCTGATCTGATCCTCCTTTGTCCTCGTGGCTTACCTCTCCTCCTCTGACAGATACAGGCTGTCAGCAGCAACAGGATGGGCACAGCAGCCGCAGATGTACATGCAGGTGCCAATGGGATGAATGGAGACGGGCTTTTTTTAGTTAGAGTCTTGAAGGAAAATGAGCAAAAGCAACCCATCAGTAAGAGAACCTCAAGCCATACGTCTACTAAGCCAAGTGTTTCTTCTTTCTGTCCTGGTTTCCTGTGAGAGGAAATGCAATGTTGGGGAATGAGTTTATTTTCCTTCATCTTTGCTCCCTGTTATCTACAGAGTGACGATGAAGCCAGTTTGTCTATGTTTCTCGACACCCTGCCCCACCTCATCCCGTCCTGAAAACTCCATTACTTCTGCAGTCCTGGGGCTCAACCATGCCATCAGAAGGATTCTCCAGCTAACATTCTCTCCTGCAACCATGCTGCAATCCCAGACACAGCCCAGGTGGGGGGGGGGTTAGTTGTTCAATTACTCTTGCTGTCCGTGCCATGGGGCAAGTAACACAGTCCCTGGTGCTTTGGGGGTTTTGGCCAATTGCTCAGATAAGCCAGGGACCATTCCACAGCGGTATCAGGTATGACCACCCTGGCCATACGAGCAGAAGCCATTCTCTGGCCTAGTTGACTTGTTGCTCTAGTCTTTATGTTTCAGGACTATGGTGGTCTAGAGGTGAAAGAGATCATATATAAAGCAGTGTAGACATGTGAGGATGTGAATCCGTCTCAAATGCAACACAAAGGTCCGTCTAGTTTTCCTGGGAATGGTCTTGACCGGAAAAGGCTTGGGTGGCTGCAGGGGCTCATTTTGCATGGTGACCACCATAGCCTGGCTCAGGAGTGACAGGAACCACTTGCCACTGACACTGTCCTTGTACCTGCACATGATTTAGCCCATTGTGGTGTGTTTGGCTGCCAGCATGCCCGAGAGATCAGTTCCTTGTGCAAGTCTCTGAGAATTGCTCTGCACCATCTTTATAGAAGTAAAGCTTCCATCCATTGCAAGCAAAGAAAATGAACCTCGGTTTTGCCCTAGAGGGATGATGGGAAGCACATTATGGGAATTTACCTCCAAAACCAGACCTGAATTTCATGAGTCTGTAACTGTGTCCACCTATGCTCCTAGACCTTGCTGTAGACCCTGAGAAAAAAAACTTCCTCTTTACAGTAAAAGCCAGAAACTTGTTCTGCATAAGCAGCACCCACCCACTTCCTCCTTGAACCCAGAGTTTATTTCTTGTTTATTCTCAATGGGAATACCAATGAAGCTAGACCTTCAATTTATAGATAAGAAAAATTCAATGCCTATGGAAAAGAGCAAATACATGCTCACCAACGAAACAATTGTACTGAGAAAATACCAACCAGCTCTCCTAAAAGTCCATATCTACACACCGTCTTCTGGTGTATGGAAGGCATTTACAGATAGCTCAGCTTCTCGCTGAAGTTCAGGCAGTTCTGTTTGTACAGCAACAGGGCTCTTGCCCACCATTGTGTTAACTCATGCAACCCACCTGCAATGATTGTTAGGTGAATCAGGCTGGTATGTCCCCAGGTGGAGCACCTGAGATGCTTGAGTCCTTGGGGCAACAGATGTGAGATAGGTTCTCATGAGCCCAGATGTTCACGTCTCCCAAGACAAGAAGGAAATGAGCCACCCCGCACACTCTCCCTACACCCAGGATTGTTACCTGCAGACAACCCACATGTGAAAAATACCTGTACAGAAGATGAAAGACAGAAAAGAGAAAAGTGAGAGATCTGTGGTGGATATAGGCAGTGCTGCAGAAACTGTTGAGAGGGCTGTCAGTTGAGAGGCGAGGCGAGGGCAGGAGAGGAGAGGAGAGGAGAGGAGAGGAGAGGAGAGGAGAGGAGAGGAGAGGAGAGGAGAGGAGAGGAGAGGAGAGGAGAGGAGAGGAGAGGAGAGGAGAGGGAAGAGAAGAGAAGAGAGAAAAGAGAAGAGAAGAGAAGAGAAGAGAAGAGAAGAGAAGAGAAGAGAAGAGAAGAGAAGAGAAGAGAAGAGAAGAGAAGAGAAGAGAAGAGAAGAGAAGAGAAGAGAAGAGAAGAGAAGAGAAGAGAAGAGAAGAGAAGAGAAGAGAAGAGAAGAGAAGAGAAGAGAAGAGAAAAGTGTGCCCTCCTCATTATTGCTTGGGAAAAGACATTTCATCCTGCCACCTTGCTGCTAGGAAACAGCAAAAGAAAAAAGGAAAAAAATAATTATACTATCTTCTTCACACTCATGGTCAGCTTCAACATTCCAGCAATTTCACTGATGTTGCCTTTGGCCACTGAGATAGCACACTTCACCACTTTCATCTTCCTGGGCCAGTTAAAATGAGAAAACATATTGCTTTAGCTCTTAAATTTTGTGCAGGACAATGGGAAGTGATTCATGAAAAGAATACCATGGACACTGCTTTGGTTCTCCTGGCGGGGAGTGGGTGCACTGAAATTACTGTGCTTGCCCAGTTCCCAGCTGGAACTATTGCATAGCCTCACTGATCCATGGCGGGGGGGGCGGGAAGAAAGAAATACAAGCTCTTTTCATAACCTTCATATTTATCTGTCTCTGCTATACACAGGAAAGACCCTGGCAAACCCATTTACTTCCCAAAGGAGGGCTCACATCACTAAATTCCCCACGAGCTTTTTGCAGTCAAAGAAGAGAAAGATATACCTTTGCAATTTGTCCTCCCTATCTTTGCAACTTGTACTAATCTCAGTCAGTGCTGGCGACAGTCCCACTTTGGGTGAACAAAACTGCCTTCCCATTTTGTTCAGCTTGGTCCATCTATGCACTTTCAAATGTTCTGTGGATGTTTACATGTCCAAATGCACAAGTGAATTCAGTGCATCGGTGAACACTAAAAATAACCGCTTCCCCTTAGTGCTGTCTGCTGACTGCTGAGTTTTCTGACACAGCTGGATTAAATAGATTTTTACTTCGCAGTCCTAAACCTGAGGAACTTCATTCATTCACTGAAACTTCCCCTTCACAGTCAAGGCTTCACGCAGATCTACCCTGGCTTTATTCTATCTTCAATAGTGATTCATCTTTTCTGGTACTATTCTTCTAGAAATTAGTTGTCTGCTTTTTAGGTAGTCATCTCAATGTACAATGTGGACACAAGTCAGACTGTCTGGAGAACTATTATCCATGGCTAAAATCAGGGACTGAGACAGATGTGACGAACAACCTTTAGGAAGTGTTGATTTCTCTCCATATTCAAGAAGGAGAACCTGCATGCAGAGTGTTCAGTACATCTGAATTTTCTGTAAGTACAACAGAGACATCACGGCCTTCTTTAGTTTTCCCTCAGAAACAAGGGTTGCTGCATCCTAGTTAACTCAGCTCCCACTGCTATCAGTAGAAACGTCATCTGTGGGCTTTAGGGCACAAGTCATCTGACCACATAGAAATATATATTCAAAGTTTATGCGTCCCATTTGCTCACCTGTTGAAAATGTCTCTGATGCTCCACACTCCTTGGATGTTACTAGATGTTTGTATTTATGTGCCTGAATTGCTCCTGGGATGTTGCTCATCTCATCTGAAGACTTGTGGCCAGAGAAACCATGTTGCAGATGTATCTTTTACTAAAAAAGGGAAGACCATGTCTACCAGGCAGGACAGCCATGTCCTCGTTGATCTGCTCAGCAAGAAGATTCTCAGACTTTGGGACTACAATTCCTATTGCTTCTTGCATGATGAATTAGTCTCAGGGTGCTCGTACCAATTCAAACCATTTGCATGTCAACGTAATACAAATATGTTCTTGACCCATTATGCATAGGACTTATCCCAGCATAAGAAACAGCTCCCTAGAAAGAGTTAAATGCATAGAATTATCTGTAGACAAACAGAAGAGTTAGCTAACTTCATAAAAATGCCGCTTGAAGTTAATTTTTGTTTAAAAACATCATTTCATGCTAAAACCAGTTAAAAATATGATCAAAATTTCTAATAACATGCGGTCATTGGCGTGATTTTGGATACAAGAGAAACATTTGTCATTAGCTGTCAGTTCTCAATGGGGGGGGAAAATCTTGTAAGAGGAGCTAGGTTTATACCTGGCTGCATATGAAGACTTTTAGTTTGGAACATGTGTCTTGCAAAGATATGTTATTGAACGATGCATCACCAGCAGCACAAGATGTCTGTATAGCCTCAGAGCTGATCTATTAATAAACTGGGCATCTGCGGCATTATTTATTCCTTATTGGAGCTATAGTCTCTCATGTGTTTTCATTGCTCTCTTCTCTTACTCCCTCCTGATTGCCAGGTTCCAGCTCACAGCTACAAAAGCATCTGCTGGGGAATACACGTGCATGTACTTTGAGGAGGACTCTAGACAAGAAAGGCCTTCCAGTAGGAGCCTCCCTCTTTCAGTTAAGGTACAGGGTAAGTTGGTCTCGTTTATATGGCTTGAGAACGATCAGCCCGGACAGCGCACACCTCCCTTTAAAGCATGATCTTGTCCGATGACCCTATCCTTTGGTTGCCAATGGACAGATGAAGTTGCTCTGGCTTCTCACAAGCTCCTTGTGTGCTCCTGGATTTCTCTTGAGAAAGCAGGACTAAGTTGGCCTAACAGCTGTGTCACCTCCAAGAGGTCTTACAGCAGTGAGCCTCCCCAAGCCTTTCATTAGGGCTTGGGGTGCATTACATGCCTTCCTGTGTTGGGCACGTAAAAATACTTCTTTTCTGCACTTCAGTGAATACAGAGAAACTGCTTAAGCTACCTCGAATTCTTATTGAGAATCGTGGGTCTTTCCTTCATCTGCCCACGCTTCAAGAAGGGCACAGAAAAGAGAGACACAAGTGACTCTCCAGAAGCTGTTCTGTGGTTTGTCTGCCGTTGTCTCTTGTTTTTGCTACTGTCCTGAGTATTTTTTTAATTAGAGTTATAAGGTTAAATTTTCTAAAAAGAAGCTTAACTTTTTCTCTGTGGTCTTCCGGAAACTATGCACATGAACAAGTGTATAAAGAAAAGCTATGTCCCTGGGGCCATTGCCACTACCTAATTGTCCTACTGTTCCATTATTTACTATTTTATGCTGCTGGAAATAGTAAATTTGATACTAGAGCAGATCTTACACAATTCATCGTCTTTGGGGGAAAAGCTAAACGCATCTTCCCATTGTGATGCTAATGGGTATAACTTTACCTCTGCCAACTGGAAGAGTGCCAACTTCCCACAGTGCTTTACTTGACGACTGGCAACTATCTGATGAGATCTAGGTTTGAGATCCGATGAGATCTGTTCATTTAAATATGAACAGAGCAGAAAACAGCACACAGGAAAGGCAGAAAGGAAGGGAGGAAAAGAATGAAAAAATGAATTCGATAAATAAATTACTTTTAGATCTTTCTGGCAGAAGGCCGTACTTCAGATAAGCAATCCCATCCAAAAAACACTGGCATTTAGAAGTCAGCAGGATACAAGCAAATATAGAATTTCTTCCTGAGATTACGCTCATGGATTCTCTTCTACATTTCTATTGTCCACAGCTAATATTCTATGATGCCGTCTGGCTTGCGTGTGTTTACTGTGACAAAGTGAACACATACCTGTTGCTTAAAAACAGGAACTCTCGTGGTCAATGTTAAAAAAGTTCTCCCAGAAAGCCTGGCAATATTTCCCATTTGGTTAGCTATAGAAGACTACCATTTCCCTTCACAGCCACTGCTTTTTTTCCCTTTCTTTAGGTAGAAAAAAGAAATAAGACCTTATGTCTGGAGATCAAATCTAGCCTACTAAATAGATGCTGTTGTGCCAGCACCAGCCCTGAGTAAATTACTACCACTGTACTTCAGGGAATTGCTTTGGCAGCCAAATTTTTTTGACCTGCTTCCAAGTGCAGCATTAGGAGTTCATCAACACAAGAATTAATCATTATTTCCCATATTTGATATATTTTGGCAAGGCATTACATGACATTTTTTGACCTGGAAGCCTTGACAAGCCCTGCGATTAGGGACAAGACCACCAGTGTTTCCGTGGCATCTGCTGCATCACAAAAGTCACGCTTACGACCTTGATCTTTCAGATGCAAAAGTTATCAGCTTAGCCTTTCTCCTTATATTTAGTATTTTTCCTTTGAACTAGATCACTTGAACAGCTTACTTTTCAATACTCAAGAATATTCATTACAAAAAATCCCCAAATCCAGAACATCCATTTTACTGCAAGCTCTTTAAAATATGGTGAATAATACTTGAATATGCATTAATAATAATTTTTAATATTGAACTAAAGTAATTCAAAATCCTAGTTTTGCTTTGAGAGAGTTCAGTGAACTTACTCACGACCCACTGCAGTTAAGTGATCTTGCACATGGCACTTTGCAGAAAGAGGGCCTCACATTTTTCTACCATAATACATTCTCAGCTCTTAAGCATTTCTTCAGTGCAATCGGAATGGCAGAAAAGAGAGAGAAAAACACCCACATATTGAAGCATAACCTGAGAACAAGAAGGCATATCTTGCCTAAATATGCATGAGAGCAGAGAAAATAATTTAGTTTTGACGAGAGAATGGGCGATCCTAATAACATGCAAGAGATATCCATGTACTACTAATAGAAAGAGAGGAAGCCAACATTTCATTTCAGCAAAAAACTATTCATACTAAAAAAAAAAATCCAAACAGCAAGAGATATCAACTTAGAATTCATTCTGCCAATGTTACTGGCCAAACGTCCGAAGTAAGAGGATGGCTCATCAATCAGCTCTCAGTGAGATTACAGATCTCATTCCCTGTCTTAACGCCGTCTTCTAGTTTTAATCAGAATAACCAGAACCTGCAGTACCACAACCACAAATAGCCCCTTCTTATCTAGAAGTTTAAGTTGGAGATCATTAGGCTCAAGTTACTACCTTTTTTACGATGCAGGTCAGCATTTTATCTGCTATATTACATTCTAGTTTGCATAAGAAGCATGTGCCATGGTACTTTTCCATTCCCCCGCCCCCGCCCCCCCCGAACAGGCATTTAACTTCAACACAGATGTTTAATAATTTCAGTATGTAGGCAAATATCAAATATATTTATCTATTTTATGTAAAGGCTTTACCTGGGAAGATGACAGCTTTACCGAAGGCAAGGCTAGAAGATAAGATACTGACTAGCTCTCACACTCCCAATTTCAAGGCATTCTGACCAAAAGTTTTGCATTCAAACCTTCTATTCAGCACAGAAATAAATAGAAAGGGTTGCCCGTAAGCCTGCTGCAAGTGCGTATGTGAGAACACAGCAAAACCATTCTCAAGCGTGCATTTTTCTTAAATGCAAATAACCTGCTGGACTAGCAAGGAAAATTCTACCTCATTGCATGCTGCATCTGAGTACTTTTTGATTAAATCACTTAGAGGAAAAACCTCAGAAAAGCAGATGAAAGTGAAAAGTTTGGGTTTTCTGGCTTACTTTTGTTTTTAAGATAGTTAAACTGGCAATTCTATTGCTTCCACTCTCCAGAAGCATTTTCTTTGTTTAATAATGGATGAGAGGTTAGCTAAGTCAATCTAAGAGGTGCTCTTGTTTTTTCTTAACGAAGCAGCCATCACCATCTGTTTGCATTTGCCAAACACACATCCAATAAGCCCAAGAGAGCAAGGGGTCCCATCTGCTCTGTTTCCCTCACATGGCAAGGAGGATGACAGCAACCAGCCCATGTGAGCAGACAGCTTGCAAACAGCCACCGCGCTAAGGAACACAGCCCACTGCTCAGAAATCACTGGCCTGTATAATGGTTTTCTATAAAGGTAAAAATGAGAAGGACACAAGGAGGACCAAGTCCCTGCAAGATCCAAGCAGAATGAGAAAGCCAAGAGCGTAACTTGGCAAGACTCCCAAATTAAAAAAAAACAAACCAACCTCTTATGAGGATGTCACATCATCTTGGAAGAGCAGTGCGCTTGCCTGTGTACAGGCAGGCAGGACCCAACAAAGTCTTACTCCTGCAGTTTTCATCATCTGTTGTGGCAGGCCACTGGGCAGGCCTCATTAGCCATATCCTCAACAGCTTTAATTGACGACTATAGCACTTGGGACAGACAAACAGATGAAAGGCTAACCGAGGCTGTAAGGAAGCAAGAATCCCATGCTACGTCTACACATAACGAGCTCTTTCTGAGTGACAGGGGACTTGTACTCCTGGGGTAAAGGTGTCCATTTAAATAACTGTACTGGTTTTGGATGGGATAGAGTTAATTTTCTTTTTAGTAGCTGCTACAGTGCTATGTTTTGCATTTAGGATGAGAATAATGTTGATAACACACCAATGTTTTAGTTGTTGCTGAGCAGTGCTTACACTAGTCAAGGACTTTTCAGCTTCCCATGCTCTACCGACTGAGAAGGCTGGAGGTGCACAAGAAGCTGGGAGGGGGCACAGCCAGGACAGCTGACCCAAACCGGCCAAAGGGATATTCCATACCATGTGACGTCATGCTCAGTATATAAACTGTGGGGGGGCTTAACGGGGGGCAGAGGTGACAGCTGCTCGGGGACTGGCTGGGCATTGGTTGGTGGGTGGTGAGTAATTGCATTGTGCATCATTTGCTTTGTATATTATTCTATCATCATTACTTTCCCTTCCTTTTCTGTCCTATTAAACTTTATCTCAACCACACAAATTTTACTTTTTTTCCTGAATCTCTCCCCCATCCCACTGGGGGGGGTGAGCGAACAGCTGTGTGGTGATTAGCTGCCTGCTGTCATTGTTGTGATTTAACTATGACAAATCTACTCAATGGGATCGCTGTCTTCACAAAGAGGCACTCTTACTCACCCTGCCGCAAAGGCGGCGAAGAGAAAGGGAGCGTATGAAGAACACCCAAAACTGAGCTGGGACGGCTGCCAAAAGTCTCCAGGCACATCAGACCACAGCACACCCCACATTTCTTCACAGGTCTACTTGGCTACTGGCTAAATAACTACTTTGCCTTCCTCCCTCTTTTCTTTTGTAGCCCTGTCCATGGCTGACAGCAGCCTACTGCAAATTGCTTACCATAATTTAGCTTACTAAATGCAGTAATGCATTCATAGAGACAGGACCCAGTAAGAAGAGGCACAGTGAGGAACGGGTTTTTTGCCAAACTCGACAAAGACACCCTGTGCAAATGAAAGCCCTTATATTTGAAAGAGCACAAGCAGCTTTAAGAGCAGGGGCAGGGGGGAGAAAGCTTAAAGAGGCTCTGTAGCATTCTCAGTACTTTTCCCTGGAACAACCTAAATGAAATCAAGGTGCAGTCTTCCTGATTTCTGTCCCTCATTTCCAGACACTGAAAAAAACAACCAAAAAATGCAACCCTCTCCAGACTGCACACACCTGTTAATATTTTTTACAAGAAGAAATCGCATTAACCCTGGCTTTAAAACTGTCCTCTCCAGTTTCTAATTAACTTCCTAAGCACCTCTTCTACCTAACATTTGAGAATTCATACATGCACTCCAGTGTGCCAGATGAGCTGGCTCAGCGTAGTGGTATGCAACGCAATGCACTGCCACAGCCGTATGACAATTTTCAGGTTTGTCGTTTTCTTGGAGAGGAATTGATTTTAGGTTCTGTGAAATTTTGAAACTATGGCTAAGCCAGGTTTTAAAAGACAATTTGAACATGCTGTAGTAAAAGCAATTTGTAACCTGTTCAACTCTGCAAATATCCACAATTGCATTTTAATTAAAATGTAAGATGGCCAAGATCTTTGAAGCTAAGTTAGCAGATTGACGCGTGCAAGACTTTGCAATAAAATTCACAGGGAATGTTCTCCAGCTTATGTCTTTTACTGGGTTTAAAAGTAACTGCTTCAGTGTGACGGTGTGCTCCCCCGCCCAACCTGACCTTTATCTCCTGTAACCCTACCTAAGTGAGAACTACCACAGGCAGTCGTTAATGGATGCTGATGGTGATACTTCATCCATTAACGAAGTGGATTCGGGAGCCAGATAACAACACAATAGCCCTTGGTTATTGTGAGAAATACGCCCACCTAACCACAGTTATCAGTATGCAACTATGACTATGAGTCAATCATCTTACCCCTATAAATAGTGAGCAGTCCAAGAGCCCTTTGAGCTCTCCTGCACGGCAGCGGGCTGCACGGTGGGATCTCCCCTTTCTCAAGGTTACTCCTTGAGGTTGAGAGATTCCTTGCTGCGACACATCCTCGGTAAGTGACTAATAGCATGCTAAACTTTGAAATCTTAGCTAAGTGATATAAAGGATTGACTGTGCATATATAATCCTTTAGACATAAACCGTTGACCAAGTCTGGGACTAGGTTTGGATCCAGCCGTACCTAAACTCCTCTCTGAGAAGGAGTTTAGAAAGCAAGGGGGTCCTTTCTGAACCTCATGACTCAACGGGAGGGTCTCCCTGACAGTTTTGTCTGACCCTGTCCTCTATGCAGTAAATAATCAAGTGTACCTTGCCATCGGATCTTGTTCACTGTCGCATTTACCATTGAACTTTGTTAATTCACGCTTTAACTCACTGCTTTCTATCAATAAAATATTGTTGCTTCTCTCTTACGAGTGAAGTGCAGTCTCACTCCATCCGCGACATTCAGCACACGGCTTCATCCTGCTCAATTCCACTGATTTTCTCAGAAGAACCTTCCAATTTAACTTGTAACTTTAAAAAAAGTTGGCACATATACAAACATCTTCAGGATTAGAGATACTAACTCTATTGCCTTTTTTATAGGGATGTTTGTATTCAGGTGTTCTATGGCACCTGAATCAGTAAATTGTTTTGTTCTTAATTGAACCTCCTAAGAAATACATCAAGGCCCATCCTGGCCAAGCTAAAAACACACAGTACACAATCAGCTTAACATTTAACAGAAGGAAGCGTGTTGTATGTAGTCAAACCTCTGTAAGTACATGGAATGACGAACTGCGTATCTTCCCATCTCGTTATGCTCCTCCACGATAGCACCAGCTCCAATCCCCGTCTTCTCAGACACACCTTGAATATACATTTAGCAGAATGGATTCTGTAAGCAGTACCAGACTCCTCCAAATGGGCAAGAATAGTATAGGTGTGGAAAATCAATTCATAGAGGCACATTAAACACATGGGAGAAGAAATTCTTAAAAACAATCTTTAAGAACTCCAGATTTTGAAGACATGGAGAAAGCAGGAGAACTTACATACTTAAGGGTAATTTACAGGCTTTGTAAGTCACCACCTAATGATGCTGCTACATATCCTCATAGCTGTTGTGATAAGCTTCCTTTGACCCGCAAGTTTCTTTTTCAAAGGATTCCTGCCTCTAGGGCAGTTGCCATTTTGCACTGCTGCAGCCTCTTCCACAGGCAGTGCATAGTGTCATTTCGGAATGTCTTTTATTTGTTGTTTTCCTAGATGTAAATTAACAGGCCATTTGGAAAAAAAGTCTGCAGTGGTCCTTTGGTATGGAAGGCCAGGTCATGTTCACAAGCCCCGTATCTTGTGTGTATGCTACAGCTGGTAGAACTGGCCAACATCTCGTCCAACTACTGGTTATTGCCCCTCCCTCCCCGATTTTTCTTAACACAATGCTGCCATGAAGGTCAACATCTACTGATGGGAATCCCTTATAAGACAGGGTGCTTAGCCATCCAGTGACCACTCTTACTGGCTCCTTGCTTCCTCCCATCCTCCCCCACCGTATTTCAGCCATTATACCTCAGCAAACTGAAACAATGCAGACTCCTCGGTTTGTTTTACAGCTCCTGGGACTCCTGGCTGTGACGCACTTGAAGAGATCTGTCAGGAAAACAATTACATTTGTATTACCTAACTCTTCAGTTTCAATACCTAACTTCAGCATGCTAATTTCTGATCCATCATGCAGAAAGACTCCTGGTACCTAAGAACATGCAGATGAGTCCCAGCACGCCTGTACAATGAACAGTAGCTGCCTTCCCAGGAGACATGTAAATGGGTGATCTGTGAAATAGTGATCGTGAATAATTTTTCACAAGGAATGTCTTTCCTAGGATCAACAGAACAGGCTAAGACTTTTTTGAAGGGCTTTTATTTGCCCACTGGTATGTCAAAAGAGGGTTAGCAACAAAACTTAACACTATATTGGATTTCACAGTTCAGTGAAAGACCTGAGACTGCAGAACAGTGGTGCTGACAGAGCACAAATTGCTCCTTAGCATGGAAGAGAAGTGTGGACAGGGACACAACATGTGCAGGTACTTTAAGAAGAGATACTGGATCCACCCCAGACACCAAAGGAACTGCATTTTGTACTCCTTAACTTGTGTCAGTTATTTTTGTTGCAAATGACACCTCTGATTAATGTTAGACCTAGGTACGGTACCAATTATTTTGCCATTGACACACAGATCTGCCACGCACTGTTTAGGTGCAGCCTCACTACAGGCTGTTTAACACCCTTGAAAAATAAGACTAGCTAATGTGCATTTCTAATTACTGATCATCAGTGAGCTGCTTCTAAACAGCATGTTTCAGCGGTGCACAAGAGCTTGTTTCCTGGCACCCACGGAAGTTCTTCTTCGATGGGTAGGGAAAAGCCAGCGGTCACAAGCCCTTAGCAAGAGTGTATCTTGCAGCACACAACACATGGCTCTTGCCTACTACCACATGGCTCTGGCACTTTCCTCTTGGGCACTGTAAAATGAATGGAAACCATTCAGGGAGCTGGTATTTGTCTTACTTTTTAAAGGATGTGGCAATGAAATTCAAGAAACAGACCGTTACCAAGGGGAACTATACAAAGTATTACATTGCTCAACTGACAGTATAACTCACAGCTGAAGTATGCAAAAGCATCTTAGAAATACTGGAAGATGGATGTTGAATTATTGCCACAGAAGTATCATAACTGACACTGGAATTAACCCATTTTAAGAAGCTTGTAAGCATTGCTTTGCATTGCATTGCGCCAGCCCTCTGCTACAGCTGCAGCATAAGTGTTCAGGTTGTTTAAGCACCAAATTACAGGTGCTTAACAGGGCACAGCTCATCTGATGTGGTTGTCCTGCTGGTCATTCACGTACAAGAAAGAGGAACTCCCCCTGCAATAACTGGAGAGGAGAGCTGCAGGGATTGCGGGGACATGGGAGATGGACATGCGTGACGACATCAGGAGTTCTTGATTTGTTTAGGCTAGAAAAGCAAGTGGAAGAAGAGTGGAGAGAGTCCTGTAAATGCGGAAGAGGGAAATAGCTTTTAGGGAGAACAGTTACTGAGCTTGAAGGTGTGGGCACCAGAATAATTGTGTAGCACCTGGCCCTGAGTAAATTTAAGCTGAAAACTGGAAGCAAACTCTTAATGCTGAGAAGATTTGGGTTCTGCCACAGCCTTCCAATGGAAATAAAGAAAGTAGAAAGCAACCAGCCAACCCCTTCTTGCTTCATATGGAGTTCATTAAGTTTATGATGGGCCTGGAGATCTCTTCCCATCTCTCCTTCCTCCAAATGAACTGCCTCGTCAGGCATTGTCTTTCAAGATAGGTGTTCCCTTTTCACTTTTGAATTGCTCTGATGTCCTCTTGTGTGAAGGACTGAACTGTTGCTGACCAAGTATTTTGATGGCAAATAGTGCTATGCTGACAGGATCGCTTTGCTTGTGAATTGTGCTTAGGTACCTGCTGACCCCTCCCATTTTCTGTCTCCACTTCTTCAGTCACTTCTTGTTACTAGATCCTGCACTTCTGATAGTGCCTTGTCTCTTTGTAGGCACTTAATACCTTTTGTTCCCTTTTTCATTGCAAAGTAAGAATTTTAAAAACAAACAAACCACACACACCCCTTCTACCTGTTCATCACAGTAACGGAAAAAATTAATTCCAGTTGAACACTGGGTTTGAAGGCAGATGCTCTTTAGGCTGTCTTGTTAAGATAATGAGTCACTCTTCTGTCCTTGAGATAGTGGATGAGCTTGGCTTATTCACATTGCTTTCCTCTGCTTCTCTTTACTGCTGTTCTAAGGGAGCATTGAAAAACCCTACGCTGTGTATGTTAGCGTGAGGTGCTGTCTGAGGGAGAACTTTTGGCAGCATCTGTGGTATTGAATTAAACAGCACCAGTGAGTGTTCCTGTGAACTGGACCTTGATCATCTGTAGCGCTAAATCGTTTGGAGGTTTACAGGTACAGGTTTGGCCCGTGTCAGCTGAAAAGCTCAACAAACTCCTTGTCACCGCTCACGAGTGGGAATGGCCCCGGGGGATTTCCCAGTGGGCATTTTGGATGCAGTTATTCTGCATCCAAATTTTGCACAACAAATTGCAGCCAAATGGAAAGGGTAATTGTTGCAGGGAATGGGCACGTGTAATTTATTGTTATCGGGAGAGGTTTTGTATAGTTTAGTGAAAGGAAATTGGAAAACGTTGAGTGCACGCTTAGTGAGACCTGGGGAAAGTTACTTCTCGTCGGTGTCTCATCATTCCTGAAGCTGGTGTCTCAGCAATACAGCAAGGATAATGCTTCCCTTTCTCTCCCACTGTGGCTGTTGTGCGAGACATTTGGGCCACAGGCTGTCTCCCTCTCTCTAGATGACACTCTGTTAAATTGGGCCCCTGCATTGCTTCCAAGGCACTCCCCCAAAACCAGGCAATTAGTCTTCATGATGATGAAGAGCAACCACTGTTCTGAGTGGAAAAGTCACTCCACGAGCAATGCAGTGCCAGCGTTCATTGCTTTCGCTTCTTGTCGTTTTCTGAGCTCCTGAGGTGCAGGAAGGCTGGAGGCGAGAAGCTCTCAGCATCAAATACTTGGAGAAAGAACATTTATATCTCCATTTTACTTTCCTCAATTATGTATTGTATTGGCAGGGCAACAAATAGGCAGGCGGCTTGCCTGGCCAGTGCCTGCGCTGTTCTGGCACAGAGGATCAAGCGCTTCATGCTTCAGAGCTGTCAGACTGGCACTTTTCACCACTAAATGCAGTTCTGAATTGAAGGTAAATGAAAATAGAAACTTTACTTCAGAGCTTCATCATGTCGTTTTGTTCCATCCTTTTATTTGTTCAGTAGCTACGGAAGGGAACCACTCCCTTGGTAGGAGCATCCATTGAGTTACAAACATGTGTGATATTAGAGCATCTTTGTCTATATTTATGCATGAGATCATTGCCGTTGCTGTTTTAAAGATATCCATCTCTGTAGCACATACAACCTTTGGCAGTAAAATTGTAAATCCACGCAGTGGGGTGTTAAGCCCACAAATCCAATTAAATCCTTCAAACCACTTTGAAAGCCTCTCCCAGTGGGTACAGAAACGGCTATTTGTGATTCTCTTGAACTGCCTTTTCTGGCAGCTTGCTTAGAGTGTCTGTGGCAAGTAGTCTCTTGGGGGTTTAATGCTGCAAATGGTAGGTTCTTTAAACAAGCAAATGAATAAACTTAAGCCGTGGTGTTACTCTTTTAACAGATCCTACACAAATGGGAGGCCTGAGTGTGCTGCTTCTAGCAGGGGAACATGCCCTGACTGCTCAAGAGGTAAGGAACGCTCTTCTCTCCCTTACCACAAGCCCTCAGTTTAAAGAGAGCGCTGAAGAGGAATATTTGACCAGTGGGAAATGACATTAAGACATTTAATGACAGGTGGGACTGCCGCGTGAGCCCTGTGGTACGAGTCTTGTATCCCAACCGTGAACGTAGAGGTTGGGCCCAGTTTCTCTATCAGTTCAATATTAACTCTGCTGACTGAATATTTGATCAGACCAGGCAAGTCTGCCCCCTGAGGGGGGCTATTGTCACAGGTGGAAGGGTTGAAATGCAGTGACTGTGTTAACAAACAGGTGGTTTGCAAACTCTTTTGGGCAAGGATTTCGTATGCTTGTGTAATGCCTCACACAACGGTGGCCTTGGCACTGATAGCAGAATAAATACCTGATAATTTCCAGACAGTCAGTGTCATTATATATGCATTCTGAAACCATGCAGGTGCTAACAAGCAATCCAAGTATTGCAGGATATTCCTAGTCACTAAGTCTTTATGTCTAAAAAAGAAGTTTGTAGTTCAGTTGCCATCACAAACATTTTGTTTTTACGAAGGAGTCTAGTAAATAAAAATGCTCCTGCATATCTCCAGTAGTGTAGAGACCTCTGGCCTTTCTTTAGACTAATTATTATTTACGATCTATTTTTTGGGCCAGCTTTGAAAATTCTTCAAAAGATGGTTTGTATGTTGGGTAAAAGAGGTAGTCACTGCCATAAATCTGTAGCCTGGAAAGAAGAGCCATGGAAATGAGGAGGGTTTCTTTTTTCTTTTTTTGTTGTTATTGGGAGAAAAAGCAATCATTAGCTATCTATACGTGATACCCCCAAATGCAAAATGTGTACTGCATTTGAGATGGATTGCTCCTGTACTGCCAAGACTGAGCCAAGACTCCTCGACGCTTTGCACACTGGTTTGAGCAGTGGAAGTTTTTGTGCAGATGTGGGTACTGGCTCTCTGTGCTGCAGCGTGAAAAGTAAGAAACACTCGGATAAGGTTGGCAGAGAAGTGAAAAGAAATTGATGATTTTGTGCTAAAACGAGAATGTCCTCTAGTTTTCAAATTTTGACTCTCTCAGCTTGGAATTTAAAAACTGTTTTTGCTATGCTGTTATGTTTAAATGAGAGGGAGGGTGTATTGTAGTCACAGATGCTCAGTTCCATTAAGAAGGGTCTTTGCCTTCTGAGCTGAGCTTTCTTGGTTTTACATGAAAAGCACCTCAAGTAGTACCATTTCAGATGGCAGTGACGGAATGACATCTACGTGTGGATTTAGAGACAAATCAAAGAGGATGTCATGTGATTGTTTTAGGATATGAACTTTTTTTAATCAGCATTTTCTTTTTTTTGAGCAAAAGACCCACTTCCCATGTGCCTACATAAACCCCATTTTCTCTGATGGAATCATGCAGTGTGGCTTGTGATGTAATATTTACTTTATGTATAAGCTGTACTATGCTGTGCTCTTTTGGGCTTGCAGTATTCTTTTGAATCCCGGCCCTCCGCATCAAAGAGGCAAGCTGTGTAATCTGCTTCCCCCCCAGATGTCGAGCAAAATAACTGTCATAAATATGGTCTGAACAAGGCTAGTTGAGGGATTTGTTGGTGGTTGTTAGAATCACGATGGGCCAGAAATTAGCCCGTACTTAGTAATGAGTTACTGTACTTTAATTGTCCTACGCTATCTGAGAAGCAGGTAAGTGTCAGACCACTTTCCCAGGGAGTAGAACTGCACACGTCCAATTCTTTCAGAGGGTCCCCTGTGTAAAATGCATCCCCCAGAACAATGGGGGTGCTTTGTATTCTCCAAGGGACCCAAATGAATGAAGTTCGGTCCTCCTGACTGCCTGTCAGCAGGAATTATGTCTCCAGCTGTGCTTCTGTGTGCTGAGAAACTTCCTCAGTTTCTTTGCTTGGCAGCCCTGGCGTGTCTTCCATTCTCCTTTGCTTCCTTTTGATTCAGTGTTTCAGTGGTGGTTAGATACGGAGCGAGTATTTCTTAGGCGTGTGTTTCCCCAAATGCAGGAAAGATCCTAAACCTATCTAGGCTTGTGTAGCTGAGCAGCACGTCTGGCTTCCCATCCTCGGGAGTGTGGACAGAGGAGACATAACATGTTCATCTTGGCATGCCTATGGGGCAACCTATGGTTGGATTTCCATGCTTATGTTTGAGAACTGTTTCGCGCTCAAACCAGTGTTTGGGAGGTTAGCAGAACGTGCTAGGAGGTGGTCTGACAGGCTCAGTAAGAAAAGCTCAAGAACTAATAGCAGAATTGGTAAGCTGCCATGGCGGTTTTTTAGTTATGTTGCATCAGAGTTGGTATTGGCAGGGGGGTACTCAGGTAACGGTTGAGGTATTTATTGTCAGTGAAGAGGTTCAGTAGTTGCTTCATTATGGAAAATACAGAGACTGTTTTTATATGCTTGTCATTATATAAATATGTCATAAATCCAAAACCCTGGCATACCTATTTTAAAAAAAAGGACAGGTGCAGTGTAATTTTAAAAAGAATGCTCTGAATGATCTCATGTAGTCTTCATTGTCATTAAAGCATGTGCGTGTACGTGTAAGATACACATGCATACATGTGGTTCTTAAAGTGGGGGACCGCCAGAGTTAGTGAAGATTGCCTGTCAACGTGCAATGTGACTGTGTGTATGTGTGTGATTATGCAGACTTGGGTGGCCTTGTAAGCACAGGTTTTAAATACTATTATCATCTTAAAACCTGTTAATGTAAAGGAA